>NC_142011.1:160673713-161044963 GCF_049901735.1 Notechis scutatus | reverse complement strand
TTCTGCTGGGTCTTTCTGCCTTTCCTGACTTCACAGGTATTCCCCCTTTTGATTGCCTTCTATTATCTCAACTTTTTAACCTTCCTTCTTTCCCCGCTTCTTTGTAGCGTTCTTTGTGTTAATTGTCTATTTAAAATGTCTTTTCCTTGAGTCGACTCCTCCTCCGCTAAAGCTCTTTCTTCTTGTTCTTCAATCGCCATTTCCATTTTTTCTAACACACAGCAAAGTGATTCGCCTCTTTCCTGTAGTAATTCTCTCATATTTTTAAGTTCCATTTTTAATTCCCGAAGAGATATCATCATTACACACTCTTATATTTTTTGATCATTAAAGTCCACAAAAAAAAACCAAAAAACTTTTACTTTCCTTCTTTCTTCTTTCAATTTTCTAAAGTTCTCAATTATTCCAGCCCAGGGTCTATACCAAAAACATCAGTCAATCCCACAGTCAGTCTTTCCTTGCTTTTTTCTTTATTCTAGTTCTGCTTTCACTTTCTAAGATTCTTACTTTGTTTCAATATTTCTTTAATGTTATATCCACACAAGTTCATTCAGAAACAGGATGCTTTCCCTTTTTGTCAAAAGGTGGCACTCTCCATTATACAAAGTCTTCACCTTTTCCCCCTATTTTTTTATTTAGGGTTTTTCGAACCTCAATATTCCAGCACAGTCCAGTCGCCAATTTGTAAACTTTATTATTATTATTTTTTGACAACCTTAAGTCCAGCTTTATTTTATGTCTGTTTATTCTCAAAATATTTTAGTCCAATTTATTTAAATCTTTAGTTCCGGCTTCTTCCTTTCCTAGTTCGAAGCCCCGCTTAGCTGTCAAAAAAAATTTTTTTTTCCCTGTCCCTTTGTAATTTCGCCGCTCACTTTTCTTTTCTTAAAAATTCCATGTTACCTTAATCCCGGGGTACTTTTGTTTAGTTGTATTGCCCAGTTGTCCCGGTTCAGATGTTATCCACCTCTTTCTTCCCTCCTGCACAAATCTTAATCCAGCTGAGTCCTACTTTTCGGGGTGGCCATTTTAAACCACCGCTGCAGTCATCTTCGGGGGGGAAAAAGACCAAGCCTGGGGGGGAGATGCAGCTCCCCTCAACCTGGCTTGCGGCTTCCCCTTACTCCGCAGCCCCTCCAAGGCAGCTTCAGCCCCTAATAGTAATGATCGGGGCTCTCCAATGAAAGAGCACAGACCATAGCCGCAAAGAGTCGTGATCTACGTCCTGTCAGCGAGGAGGCTCCTCCAATTGAGCCCAAAATTTATGTTGCTAAGTGAGACAGTTAAGTGAGTTTTATCAAATTGTATGATCTTTCTTGCCAAAGTTGTTCAATGAATGACTTCAGTTAAGTTAGTATCATGCCTGTATAGTGAACTTGGATTCATCATTGACTTTGCTTGTCAGAAGGTTACAAAATGTGATCACAGGTTCACACCCAAGAAACAGCTGTTATAAATATGAGCCAATTGCTAATCATCCAAATTTTGATCACCTAACCATGGGGTTGCTGCAACAGTTGTAAGTGTGAAAAATGGTCATTAGTTCTTCAATGCCGTTGTAACTTCAGACGGTCACTAAATGAATAGTTGTAAGTCTAGGACAACCTGTATTCATTTTCATTCCATTTTTTGAGGGCAAAATTGCAGTAAGTGTTGTGAGGCATTACAATTTTGCCTTTGAAAAAGGGGGGAGAGACAGAGTTAAGTAATACTTTATGTTTAACTATAAATACATGGATAGAATAAATATACCTCTGTTAGTCATCAAGCAGATTTAAATAATATCTACCAGGTGTTAAAGTTTAAAAAAGAAGATAGGTATACATATTAATTTATGTAACATTTTGTAGTTTGCATAGTATTTTGCATAACAGTCACTTGTGTATACTAAATCAGTATATTCTTTGGTAAGTTTTTACAGGCTTCTTGTCTTCAGCCATGTATATCGTTTCAAGAAATTTCACCCACAGCCACGCAAGGATCCATGTTATCACAATCCCTCAATAAGTGGATTTTTTATCATTATAACATACTAATATTTTATGAAACCAAAAATATGCATATACATATTTTACAAGTTATTGTTATAACTGCTTTGGTTATGCATAACAACTTAGTGTAATTTATATGAGATTGTGGCTAATAAATATGTGAATGATGTCACTATGTTTTATCTTACATTCTTGACACCATGAATATGCATTAGTTTAGAATTGGTGGTTAAGGCACCAGGCTAGAAATCAGAAACTAAATTCTAATCCTGCTTTAGACATGAAGCTAGCTAAGTGACTTTGGATCAGTCCCTCACTCATAGGGGACTTATTGTGGGAAAATAGGAGAAAAGAGTTTAGGTATGTTTGCTGCTTTGAGTTATTTATAAAAGTAATAAAGTCAGAATTAAAAAAAATAAAAAATCCTCTTGAATGTTTTTATGATTTCATATAATATTGTGTTGTCAAAGTAATTGTAATTAGAAAATGAGTGTTAGAGTTTGCCTTTCATACTACCTTCATGTATCGTGCCAAACCAGGTTGTTTCTTCACTGGCATTTGCCTACCATTTCTTTCCTCTAGTTTTGCACTCTGGTTTTGAGTTCCTTCCTTCCCTTCTTTATTTGCAAGTCAAAGCTTATCCCAAAAAATATTTTAAATTTAAAAATTGACCCAAATTTAAAAAATGGACTGAAATACAGTTTATCCTTGTATGAACATGTTAATGAACAGTTAACCTTGTATGAACAGTTTATCCTTGTTTATCCATGTTAAGAAATTTCAGAAGCTCTGTTTACTAACCTGCTACTAAGGATAGTAAACACTCACAAATGCTACAGAAAAGGCTTTCACAGTTAAGTTATCTATTCAGTGAAGTTCCCCTCCTAGGATAATATCAACCTATTGCTGCTTTTTAATGCACTTTAAGAACAAATTTGTTATTTTAGTTCTTAAATGAAAATAGATTAGCTTTTCCATTCTTAAATGTTTGAATTGGTTTTATTTCAGCTTATTAAAGATAGTCTTACTTAACAACCCAAATCTATCTGTCTGTCCATCTATTTCTACATATTTACATACATACCGTATTTCCCCCAAAATAAGATGCACGCTTTCCGCCTCTTGTGCATGGGCTGGGGGATGGGGCACTGAGCCGGGCTGATCACCCTGAAGTCATGTTTCCCGAAAAATAAGCCCTTGTGCTTATTTTGGAGCCCCCAAAATTATAAGACCAGGTCTTATTTTCGGGGAAATGGGTACATACATACACATATACAGTGTGTGTGTGTGTGTGTGTTTGTGTGTGTGTGTATCTATTTATCTACCTATCTGTCTTCAAAAAATTTCCAAATGGATTAGAATTAATAACAGATTGATTTATAGTATAATAATGTCTTTGTTTTTCTGTAAGCTTCTGGTCAAAAGAAGGAACTCATTTCTCATACCAGTCAACATTCACAAAACTGGGCTTACTGGTTCAAAAAAATGGGTAAGTAGTGTTGTTGTTGTTTTAGTATAGCCTACAGTTGAATAATATTTGATATCTTAAATTTAACATTTATGTCTGATTATACACAGAAAATATTGTTGACCTTGGAAACTACACGCTAAATTTGCAAGTGGTGTTGAATGAAAGTAATGAAGACACTTGTGCAGGAATCCCTCTTCCATCTAAAACATTTAAATTTCGTGTAATAGGTAAGTTTTTACCAATAAAGGCAAATATTTATAGCTTAGGAATGAAGGATCCTTGGTGCTCTCTGAGCTTGCTTGTTTTCTTGCAGACATTTCATTACCCAAACTAGATAACATCATCTGTACTAGAAAAGAGTGCAGTTTGCTGTCAGTTTATATTCTAGAACGTTTTATGAATTATATTCTAGAATAAACTGATAGCAAATTGCACTTTTTACTAGCACTGATGATGTTACCTAGTTTGGGTAATGAAACGTCTGCAAAAAAACAAGCTCAGAGAGTACCAAGGACCCTTCATAGTTTTTACTAATAAAGGCAAACATTTATAGCTCAGGAATGAGGGGTCCTTGGTTTAATCAAGTTTAATTGATATTCTCTGTTTTCACGTGTTCTATTCACATGTAACAGATTTCATATTTTTATGCAATGAGATGTACAGTAGGTAATCCTCAACTTGCAACCATAATTGAGTCCAGAATTAAGGTTGTAAGTTGTGACAATTGTTAAATGGTTCAGCACCTGACCATGCCTGATTTTATGCCTGTCATCAATGAAACGCTATGGTCATTAAAAGAAATCCATTGTATGCAATGGACATTTTTTGCCAGAAACAGTAAGTAAATGCTGAAAACTGGCAAAAAAAATTGCTGAAAATTGCAGTCATGTAACCACAGGACACTGCAAATGGTCATAACTGCAAGCCAGTTGACAAGCTTCCAAAATGCTATCATCTGCCTGTGTCGAAAATAGATTGTAAGTAGTTCTACTGAGGTCTGCTGTAACTTCAGTCGCTAAGCAAAGACTATTGGTAATACATTGAAAGCATTTTTGAAAATGTTATTAAAATATAAATGAGCTAAGTATTTGGGTAGTTCTCCAAATAATAATTCTTCCAGTCAGTGGAGAAAAAAACATTTAGCTTTCATTTTACTGTATGTAAGAAGAGTGGCTTCCAAAGAAAAAGCAACATAGAAATATTAGGAATGTATATTAAAAGTATGATTAATACTTGAAAAACTGATCAACTGAATGTTTTTAGCATTGATTTTTTCTTTTTGGGAATATGCATAATTATGTAAATAGTATTGTCTTTCATTTGAACTATTAATTCTAAAAGTGAAACACAATTTCCCTAAAATAAATATATAGTATTATCATATTTTTGTTTATCTCAGTTCATCCCAGGGAGAAAAAAGCTGCAATTTAAAGATGTTGAATTGTGAAAGTAACTCCATGTTTTACTCTTGACAGTCTATTTCTGTTCTGTAAAACAAAGAAGAAAATAAACATTGCTACATATTCTATCAGTATATACTGTAGAATTTGTCTTTACATATAGCTTGCCTTAAACAACTGTTATAATTATGCATTTCATGTACCATGTGTTACTGCTATTCTTTAAAATACCATAGGCTATTTAACCTGAGTAAATTTTATTTAACAAAACCATGATACTTGGTGAACCAAAATCACAAACATCGAAGGGTAAGGTGAGCTTTGAGCCTCTCTATTGTATTATTTGGAGAATTATCTTAATGCAGCCACAGAAAACTGAGCAGTATCAGAAATTATAAATAATTAATTCCATTATATTGTTTTTGTTTTTCTTAATAAATAAATTTTGTAAACATTTTGGCAATTAAGTTGACACTGAAATACAATAAATCCATAGCACTATGCCAAAATATTATTGCCCCCTCCCCCCAACTCTTGGGTACAATCCTGGTGGACCGGTTGCTTTCATGGTGTGGAGATAATAACTTGGTCCTCAACACCAGGGGTCCCCAACCACCGGTCCGCGGACCGGTCCCGGTTCGCAGAACAACTCCTACCGGGCCGCGGCTTGCTGGGCGCCGCCATCTTTTTCATTAAAAAGTGCTTCCGGTGAGCTTTTCCGGGTAGAAAGCTCACCGAACGCACGTTTTCATCAAAAAGATGGCGGCACGCTCGTGAGCTTTTCCGGTAGAAAGCCATTTCTACCTGGAAAAGCTCATCGAGCGCTAGCGCCGCATCTTTTTGATGAAACGCTGCTCCGTGAGTTCACCGGAAGCACTTTTTCATCAAAAAAAGATGGCGGCGCCCAGCTGATGCCAGTACCGGGCTGCGGCGCCCAGCTGATGCCGGTACCGGGCCGCGGCGTCAAAAAGGTTGGGGATCACTGCTCAACACCAATAAGACCAAGGAGCTTATAGTGGATTACAGAAGGAACAGATCAGACATCCAGCCCTTGCTTATCAATGAAGACCGAGTGGAGCAAGTGGCCAGTTTTAAGTTTCTGGGTGTTACCCTAAAAGAGGACCTGACCTGGGGTACCCACACTGCAGCCCTGGTCAAAAGGGCCCAGAAGAGAATATATTACCTGAGACTTCTCAGAAAACAACAACTGAATGAAAAACTGCTTGTGACCTTCTAACGCTGCACCATAGAGAGCATTTTAACATACTACACCTCTGTATGGTTTGCCAATTGCACAGTGGCATATAGGACAGCACTCCAGAGGGTTAATGTCATGGCCCAGAAGACCATTGGTTGCCCTCTCCTCACTTTGGAAGAACTTTATAGCTCCCGCTGCCTTAAGAAAATTCAAAACATTCTCAAAGATCCATCTCATCCTGGGAATCCTTTTTTTTTGAACTATTGCCATCTGGCAGACGGTACAGAAAAATAAAAACAAGGACAAATAGGCTGAAAAACAGCTTCTATCCCAGGGCAGTAGCTCTTTTGAATTCTGCTGTATAGTGCAGTGTTGGTGTGGTGTCGGGGGTTTCCAGTTCAATGTGTGAAGGGTGAAGGATGTGTTTGTGTTTATTTTCATGGTCATGGTCTTGATGTGCACTGAAGATGGTGTTCGATTTCATTGTACGAGGTGAAATGACAATAAAGTAAACTAAACTAAACTGTTCATCACAATTCATCTTTACATTTATCCCAGTATTAATATTAACCCAGGATAAGTATACTGAGATTAGTGAGATATGATATTGTAAGTAAGATATGCCCAAATCATTAGGGAACTATCATTACTTGCTGACCCATGGGAGATCATTTAATGTGATTAATAACTGGATATCATTAAACTGTACATTAATATAGTGAATGGAAGATTTGACTCTGTTGATAGCAGAATTCTACTTTAATTTTCATTGTACTGAACACATCTTATTTCAAAATATATATTTATTTTTAAAATCACTGTGCAGATCAATGTTTTGTCCTCATTTGAAGCCTTATACATAAAGGAAACAAAGTATTTCTACAGATATGCATCAAGAATTTTACCTTATAAAATAAAATTAGCCTTTAATTCAGATAACAGGGAAATTCTCTTTCATTTTATATATGACAAAATTAATAACTGAAAGCTGTTGAAGATAGCAAAAAGTGAGTAGAGCCATCAACAGTGTGATTGAAAAATTCCACTCTCCACCAAGATGTTGACTTTTTCTTTTCGTTTCTTCAGAAGGCAAAGCTCAGAAGTTTACAATAGGTAATTTGGACCTTCCATTTCGGATAGGGCATCCATTCAGTATTCCTCTAGATTTCCAGGATGAATTTGGACATAGGACTCAACTGATGGAAGATATTAAACCAGTCCTTGAAGCAAGGTAACAGTTATTATTTCATTTTTATAACATAGAAAACTACCGTATGATTCTAATGTGGTGTGAATGCTGAGAATTCTGTATTTCATAACTATTTATTTGCTATGTGTTGTCATAAAATTAGAACACTTTCCTTTAAAATCTCTTATATTTCAGCTAATTACAGGGAAAGTGGAGTGGAATGGAATGGAAATGTTTCTTCTATCATTGTTAATTTTTTTCTGCTCTCTTAATAAAGTGAGAATACATAAAATGATGGATGTCACAACAGGCTTTTTTAGGCATGAATCAATAATATTGTGTCACTGTTCTGTAGAGCAAACAGTTAGCTGAGGATTCCTTTTATCTTTTTTCTTCAAGCAAATACAGCTCCCTCTTCTTTTTCTTCTACGTTCTTGTCTCCCTTTTTTAAAAAAATAAAACAAAACCTTGAATCAATTACAGATTTGGGAGTATGTTACTCCTGTGTGTATGTACAATAGTTTGCACATTCTGTTAAGTCTCTTTATGAACATTGTTTAAATACTGCTTCTTGTCTCTTTTAATAGTTCTCTGAAACTCTTTGTTAAATTCCTGAGATTTTTGTCTCCCTTAGGTTTGGCTTTTCTTTGTTGTGATATCTAGTTTCCTTTCTTCTCTTTCTTCATTTTGGGCAGTCTCTTTTCACATTCATTCTTAAAAAGTTCTTTAAGTTCATTCCATAATTAGTTTCTCTAACAATCAAATTCAGGATTTGAAAGCAATTTCTGATTTTCTCCTTTAGAATGGTGGGAAGAAGTTGAAGATCATATTGTGGAACCTAAATGGCTTTCTTCTTCTTTAACTTTACTTGGAGCCTGCACATGAGCAGTTCCTGATTTGTTCCACAGTCAGTACCCGTCATGTCTTTGGTGCTGTAATTCAACTCCTTCATCTCCTTTCAACAATAACATAGTCAATTTTATTTCTATGCACTCCATCTGGGGATGTCCATATATAGAGGCATTTTGGTTGTTTGACAATGTTATTATGATAAAATAATTGGAGTGCAGAAATTGAAAAGATGGTCACCAGCTCCATTTTGGTTTCCTAAGCCATACAGTCTAACTACATTTTCCTCTTATGTTTCCAACTAGTCACCAATCCCCAGGACTTCTTACTTACAGGTTCCATTGATTTCAAACTGAATTTGATCACAGAAATCACCAACCTCCTCTTCTGCATTGGTGGTTGGAAGTTAAACTTGATAATCATATTAAGGAGCCTTGTGGCACAGTGGTTAGAATGCAGTACTGCAGGCTGACTCTGCCCACGGCCAGGAGTTTGATTCTGACTCAAGGCTCAAGGTTGACTCAAGCTTCCATCCTTCTGAGGTTGGTAAAATGAAGACCCAGATTGTTAGGAGCAATATGCAAACTCTGTAAACTGCTTACAGAGGGCTGTTAAAACATTGTGGAGCTGTATATAAGTCTAAGTGCTATTGCTACTTTATATTAAAAGGTTTCCCTCAAAATTTAACTAATATTGTTCAGTCATTGATTGTACTGTAGCTAAGTACTATTCTTGTTATATACCATTCGTAACTATAAAAGCAACACTATTTCTTATTTGTTTTTCATGTCCTGATTATAATACAGTGCTCTTCTAACTGAAAGTGTCCTATCCCACTCCATCTCAATTGATGATGCCTAAAATATCAATTTATAGCCATTTCATTTCATCTTTCACTGTGCTGAGCTTTTCTGTGTTCATGCTTTTCAAATTCTGTATTCCAACTACAATTCTATCTCTGTAGCTTAAGATTATCTTTTCTTGTATGGAATTAAACGTCCCAAAGGCTTTAATCTAGCCACCTCATAAACACCATGAGTATTCCAAACAATTCTCAGCTCTTCCTCAGTAGGATGTTAATGCCATCCGATCTGATCATACAGCACTAAATTATCCATCATTTTGTATTTTCTATCCATGTATTTTTCTTGCTAAAAATACAGGAGTGGTTTATCATTATTTTCTCCCATGCATTATGAATTGATGCCTTAGGGGGAAAACAAGTCCAAAGTCTTTCCCACTTTTATATGATATGAATGTTTCTCCAGTACCATAAGAATTCTTTCCCAATTCTTTCCATTGCTTGGACAGAGTAAATCAGTCTGAACAGATGCATCCCTAGATAGCGATACACTATGCATATTTAGTTGGCAGCCATTGCATTTGTTTCCAGAGAAACAATAAACCAGAAGTGATCAGCAGTAATAAGCTCAGTAGCATTATGAGAGGTATGGTACACCTTCCCACCTACATTTTAGATACATTGCCATGCAATACTAGCAGCAGTGATTCTCCCAGAACCATCTAGAACTAAATGGCTGAGAAAAGTGGTGTGGCATTAGATCTCTCTTTGCATCATCATCAGAAGGCAGTGGAGATCAAAAGTTCATGAATAGATATTGAGGATATGTGAGCTTCAATAAAAAAAGGGAATCATGGATTTACAATAGAATGATGAAGCCCAAGGGGGGAAATGTAAAGAACTATGCTTCAGAGGCAGGTTATCTCTACAGCATAGATAAACATGTTACGTTGAAGCTTGATTACAGTTTAATGCTATACAATCAGCCCAGAAACATATTAACAAGAAAGATCAGAGCGGCAAAAAGAAGCTACTCTGAAAAGTTAAGGAATCAGTTCTCAACAAATGAACCAGCAAACATGTGGAAAACTCTTAAAACATCACTGGCTACAGCAAACCTCCTTCCCAGGCAGAAAGATATCAACAACTAGCAGATGACCTGAATGAGTTTTACTGCAGGTTTGAAAGGAAACTATAGCCACCTATCTCCACAACCCGCATCTCAAACACACCAACAACAGCCAAGCCTCCTACAACTGACCGCAATCCATTGGGTTCGCAATCTCTGGTGATGTTGTGGTTAGCCAGCAGCAGGTGTGGACGACTGAGGAGACAAGGACTCAGATGAGGGGCCAGGACCATTAGGGAGTGGACTGCTGCCTTCAGAGATTGTGGCGGCTGGCAGCAGTGATGAGGAGGTTTCTGAGGAGCGTGTGCTAAGTGCACTTGAGCGCAGGATTGCTCGGAGGAAAAAGCATTTACAACAGCACAGGTGACTCAGTAGTAAGGCTGCAAGGTAATGGACCCTCCTTCAAGAAGATAAAAGCCAGCTGTGAAACTAACCTTCTTTGCAGAAGGCAAAAACGTTTTGAAACCCCAGCCTCGTGGACATTTCCAGTATCCTGAATTTGTATTTGAAGATTCTTATTTTGCAAATTATTTCTTGTCTGTTATCTTTTGGCAAGTCTTGCACAGCTTGGCAAGGCTTGTACTTATCACAGCTAATTATTTCTGTTTCTTTTTGAATTGTGTTTGATTTGTCGGAAAAGGGCGCGGGTCAGAACAGGTGATCACAGAAAAAGAAGTGCAAGATCTATTTCACAGACAAAAGCCAGGAAAAGCACCAGGGCCAGACAAGATAACTCCTTCTTGCTTAAAAGTCTGTGCTGACCAATTGGCCCGCATCTTCACCCGAATCTTCAATAAATCACTAGAGATGTGCTATGTTCCTGCTTCAAATGCTCTCCTATCATTCCAGTGCCAAAGAAGCCCTCCATCAAGGAACCGAATGACTACAAACCAGTTGCTCTAACATCTGTAGTTATGAAAATCTTTGAAAGGCTAGTGCTGTCCCACCTGAAAACCATCATGGATCCGCTGTTAGATCCCATGCAGTTTGGTATACCGAGCAAATAGATTGACAGATGATGCTGTTAATATGGCTCTGCACTACATCCTACAACACCTTGAATTTCCAAATACCTATGCAAGGGTCCTCTTTGTGGACTTCAGTTCAGCATTCAATACCATCATTCCAGACATTCTCCTAAGTAAATTAAACCAGTTAGCGGTATCTGAACACATTTGTAAGTGTTTGTAAGCTTCCTAACAGACATGAAGCAGCAGGTGAAGTTGGGTGGAATCACATCCGATACCTGTACAATTAGCACAGGGGCCCCCCAAGGCTGTGTGCTTTCTCCACTTCTCCCTATATACCAATGACTACATCTTAAATGATCCATCTGTTAAAATACTGAAGTTTGCAGATGACACAACTGTGATTGGTCTCATATGAGACAACGATGAATCCGCATACAGACAGGAGGTTGTACAACTTGCCTTGTGGTGTAACCGGAACAATCTGGAACTGAACACACTCAAAACCGTAGAAATGGTGGTAGCCTTTAGAAGAAACCCTCCCATACTACCACTTCTTACAATACTAGTCAACACAGTATCAACAGTAGAGACCTTCAAATTTCTAGGTTCTATTATATCACATGACCTAAAATGGACACCTAACAAAAACGTCATCAAAAAAGAACAACAAAGAATGTTCTTTCTGCGCCAACTCAGAAAGCTCAATCTGCCCAAGGAGCTGTTGATCCAGTTCTACAGAGGAATTATTATTTTTTTAACAAATTTTATTCAGTTTTTCACATAAAAACAAAAATCTCTTTTTAGTAGACAACATATTTCCGGATCATCACATTTACATACAAATATGACAGCAATTATACATTCATATATGCATACTTAATTCTATTATTACCTTTTCCATTCCAAATTTTCAGTAAGGAGTGAAACAAACACATTAATTCTAGCCTCTTTCATTAATCTCAATCGAAACATCTTTTTGTTTCATTTCAATTATTTCAAATATAATCCTTTAATATTTATTTTAAAAATAAAGATAATATGTGTTTGCCTCATAATAATACTAATAATAATACTAATAATAATAATAATACTAATAATAATACTAATAATAGGTTGCCAATGTCTCTCCTTGCTTTTAATAGTCTATATTTTAATAGTCTTTATTTCATGCGCCTGTTTCTTACTGCTTCTCCTCCCCCTCTTTTCCCCATATCTTTTCTCATTCCAGTTTATATCCCTCTCTTTCTTAATATCTTCCTTTCCCCTTTTCTGCTGGGTCTTTCTGCCTTTCCTGACTTCACAGGTATTCCCCCTTTTGATTGCCTTCTTAAGTCTCAACTTTTTAACCTTCCTTCTTTCCCCACTTCTTTGCAGCATTCTTTGTGTTAATTGTCTATTCTTCTCCTTGAGTCCACTCCTCCTCCTCTGAAGCTCTTCTTGTTCTTCAATCGCAATTTCCATTTTTTCTAACACAGAACAAAGTGATTCGCCTCTTTCCTGTAGTAATTCTCTCATATTTTTAAGTTCCATTTTTAATTCCTGAAGAAATATCATCATTACACACTCTTGTATTTTATGATCGTTAAAGTCCACAAAAAAAACCCACACACTTTTACTTTCCTTCTTTCTTCTTTCAATTTTCTAAAGTTCTCAATTATTCCAGCCCAGGGTCTATACCAAAAACATCAATCAATCCCACAGTCACTTTCCTTGCTTTTTTCTTTATTCTAGTTCTGCTTTCACTTTCTAAGATTCTTACTTTGTTTCAATATTTCTTTAATATTATATCCACACAAGTTCATTCAGAAACAGGATGTTTGAGCTCAAGTTTTTTCAAAAGGTGGCACTCTCCATTATACAAAGTCTTCACCTTTTCCCCCAATTTTTTTATTTAGCGTTTTTCAAACCTCAATATTCCAGCACAGTCCAGTCTCCAATTAGTAAACTTTACTATTATTATTTTTTGACAATCTTAAGTCCAGCTTTATTTTATGCCTGTTTATTGCCAAAATATTTAATCCAATTTAGTTAAATCTTTAGTTCCGTCTTCTTCCTTTCCCGGTTCGAAGCCCCGCTTAGCTGTCAGAAATACTTTCTTATTTTTTTTCCTGTCCCTTTGTAATTTCGCCGCTCACTTTTCTTTTCTTAAAAATTCCATGTTACCTTAATCCCGGGGTACTTTTTTGTAGTTGTATCACCCAATTGTACCGGTTCAGATGTTATCCACCTCTTTCTTCCCTCCTGCACAAATCTTAATCCAGCTGAGTCCTCCTTTTTGGGGTGGCCATTTTAAACCACCACTGCAGTTGTCTTTGGGGGGGAAAAGACCAAGCCCAGGAGGGGTGATGCGGCTCCCCTCAACCTGACTTGCAGTTTCCCCTTACTCCACCGCCCCTCCAAGACAGCTTCAGCCCCTAATCGTAATGATCGGGGCTCTCCAACGAAAGAGCACGGACCATAGCCGCACAGAGATGCGATCTACGGTCTGTCAGAGAGGAGGCTCCGCCTTCTGGAGTCCTTCTACAGAGGAATTATTGAGTCTGTCATCTGCACCTCTATAACTGTCTGGTTAGGTTCTGCAACCCAACAGGACAGACACAGACTTCAGAGGATAATTAGGACTGCAGAAAAAACAATTACTACCAACCTGCCTTCAATCGAGGACCTGTATACTACACGAGTCAAAAAGCGGGCTGTGAAAATATTTACAGACCCTTCACATCCCAGACATAAACTGTTTCAACTCCTTCCCTCAATACGACGCTATAGAGCATTGCACACCAGAACAACTAGACACAAGAATTTTTTCCGAACGCCATCATTCTGCTAAACAAATAATTCCCTCAACATTGTCCAACTATTTACAAAGTCTACACTAATATTACTATTAATCTTCTCATCACTCCTTATCACCCATCCCCTCCCACTTGTGACTGAATGAGTGTAACTTTGTCGCTTGTATCCTTACAATCTATATTGACTGTTTCCTAGTATGATTTGATTGCTTATTGTGCCCTATGACTATTATTAAGTGTTGTACCTTATGATTCTTGACTGTTGACATATGTATCTTTTCTGTTATGTATACTGGGAGCATTTGCACCAAGACAAATGTCCAATCACACTTGGCCAATAAAGAATTCTATTCTATTCTATTCTATTCTATTCTATTCTATTCTATTCTATTCTATTCTATTCTATTCTATTCTATTCTATTCTATTCTATTCTAATATATTCTATTCTAATATATTCTATATGCTATAATATATGCTATTCTATAATATATGCTAGCTATGCTTAAATCCAATGTTCCTTGCACTAAGCTCAGTAATCATACTCTTCGACAGTGTTGAATCATACCGTGTTTCTCATATAATAAGGCCAGGTCTTATTTTTTTTTGAGCCCCGAAAAAATGGCTAGGCCGTCTTTTCGGGGGTGACTTAATTCCCCCCCCCCTTGCATCTTCGGGCAGGCGGGCGGCGACGGCTTGGATGTTGACCTCGGCGTTGGTGGGGCACTTTGTATCGGGGTCAACGCAGGCAGCACCATATCCAGGTGTGCAACAAAAGTGCTTCCTAACAGCAAGCCCCCCTGCCATTTCCCCCCCATTTTGCATGTTTTAATATAGGCCTTAATTTGGGGGGAGGGGCTTAATTTCATTCCATGCCTATAAAACATGCTGGGACTTCCTATTGGGGGAGGCCGTATTGTTGGAGAAACAGGGTACATCAGTCATGTTTAGAAGATTTAATATTTTTATCTACAAAAGATTCTTGTTCTAATAAGAATAATCCGCACAGAATCACTTTTGCGAGTTCGGTGTTGTAATCAAATAAATAAAGAATAAGTATAATTAAGTAAAATCCCATTTGTAATGTATCATTGCCATCTTGTGGTCCATTCAGACATTGTCATATGAGATTTTTCTTTCCTGTTTTATCAAGTTACGTCTCAATCATTCAATGCTAAATGTTTACACTTTGAGTGTTTAACATTTAGTATTTTTTTATACTATATTCCTTTAAAAGAAAGCTTTTATTTTTGTGGTATTGAGCTGTTTCTTTAAAGAAGAATGGATGAGTTAAAACTTCCAGAAACTACAAGGCCAGGAGATTTCTTTCTCATTTTTTACCTTTCATTGACTATAAGATAATACAAATTGTGAGGACATGCATCTCTCACACATGCTATTTGGTCTCTAAGATGAATTAGAAAGAAAAAATCCTTACTGAAACAACCATTTATCTCATCAATGATAACTAACATTAAAAATGTATTGATGTCTTCTATTGATTTTATTTTGTAGTGGTCTAACATTACAGTATGAAGAAATAAAAAGAAGACGAAATTGTGCCATTACAGGTATAATTGCTAAAGGCTGTGTAAATAATTGGCAAGGCAAGGTAAGTTAATCTTTTTCAATACAAAATGAAAATTTTTATTATCTAATTAATGGATAGTTTTAAAATAGAATTTGCAGCTATCACAACAAACCTGTTATTCTGTTAATAAAACATTTAAAGCTGTTTGTTTTAAAAACATTAAAGTTTGTTTAGTTCAACTGATTTTGATAGATTATGAATGGGATAATCTGAATATAATTTGAAGCAGAGTTTGGGAAGGAGCTAAAAAATCTCTATTCAATAGTTGGGGATATTCCATAATATTCACTACAAGTAAAGATGCAAACATATACTTTGACAATTTTTTGTACTTTTACGTTATTGCTTTTTAAGAGTATTCACTATAAGTACTAAATAGTCAAACACAGTTGTACTATTATTATTGGTTGCATAATCAGCTAAATATACTGAATTTAATGTTTCCTGAGGGCCTGACATTCGCAAATGTTTTATTACTCTTATATCTTATTATTTCAACAGAACTTTAATCTAACGATCACTGTTCCTGGTCTAAAGGAAGAATCCCAAGTTTTGAAAATTAAACTTCTCCCAGGTAAGTAAAATATTTGGAATATATTTAAGCATATGTTGAAAATGACACTAATGTAATGATTTACAAAGAGATGTACATTTTGTAGACATATTGGAATCCAGTTTCGGCATAGAATAGATCAACTTTTGTGGTATTGTTTTTCTGGTTGATTAACATGAACATAGTACAAATAGCTATACTGAATATCGGAAGAATGAGATGAATATGAAAAATGAAGATTTCTGATTTGTCATATTTCAGAGGAAAAAATAGTGTAAGGGTTTTAGAGGAGAGCCAGTTTGGTGCGGTGGTTAAGATATCGGGCAGAAACCGACAGATGAGTTCTAATCCTGCCATAGGCATAAAGCCAACTAAGTGATTTTGGAGCCAGTCACACTTTTTTTTATCTCAAGAAGCAGATAAAAAAAACAATCCCTAAATTTTGTCAAATAAACATCAGGGATTTATCCAGGCAGAAGCTAGGAGTCAACATTTATTAGCCATCACATATACATACACATGTGCCCACACCCACACATACTTATTTGTACTTAGACCTTCAAATAACTTAGGCCTTTTACTTTTTGAAAAAAAATGGCTTTGACATTGCCTGGACAATGAGAAGCCTTATCTTTGTTCAGGATTACTGTGAGAGAAGGGAATGGAAAATGTTGAACCATATAGAACTTTGAAATGCTTAAACACCATATAAGCACTAAAATGAAAAAAGAAACAGGTAACATTCACTACAAGGGAAGCTTTGTTTATTTTCAAATGGTCCCTGAAATTTTCCAGTTATTTTATATGACCATTTGAAGTGAACCAATACATGATAATGAACATTCAGCATTCTCTTTCACTGTTGAATGTAAGAAATATTTTTTTAAAAAATATATCTTTAATGAAGCTGATTCCTGGTGACTACATGAACATCTCCAAACCACAAGTGTTTTGCCACTGGTGCTATCTTTTTTGGGGGAGGGGGTGTTAATCTTTTAGTTTAGTTTCTATAGTGTTTTCCCGTGGCTTTGAAGTATGTGGCAAGGGTAAACAATCATCTCCCCAATTTACTTTGGCAAAATAGAGTAACACAAAATATAATTTAAACATTAATTTTACTAAAATATATAAAAATGAAAATGTGAAATCTCTTTTTAACTTTAGATTATCTTATATAAAAATCATTAATTGACAAAAATAGAAGATTGGCTGCATTGGCTTACATATCCATATCTTGTACGTTGTATTGTATTGTTTATGGCATGGATATAATTTAAAATATTGACATTTTCAAAGTTTTTAGTTTGTTTTTGGACATTTTATTTTTTATTTTTTTATTGATAAAATTGATTGATTTTACTTAATGCTAAAAAGGTAATTCTTTTAATGCTTGTAGCAATAAATTAAATGTCAGTTTCTGACCTCCAACAGGCCTTCCTCAGCAGCTAAGTGTGAAACCAGATTCTGATGTCTTGACAATTGAGAATGGAACAGCTTTCTCTTTTCATGTTGAGGTATTGGATGAAGTTGGTAACATAACAGCTCAACCAAACCTGCTTGTTCAGTGCAAGGTAGGCAGTGTCTCTCAAATACAATTGCTTATATTGCTGAAAATAACATTATGGAAATATTCTGTGAACCCATAGCATATGTATTTACTGAAAACGTCATCCTTTTTATAGGAATAAACCATTGTTACTTCATCATGTTTGTAGTCTTGTCTTAAAATTTAGTTCTAAGACAGTTATACCATCTTGAATGGGCCATAACCTTAATCGAAATTATTCTTGATTATATTAGTTTTTAGGAGTTCCAGGCCTTCCTGTATATTCTGTAGATTTCAGCAGTCCTGAAAAAAATACATTAACTGGACCAGTTCTGCACATTCAAAATATAAAGAAAGATCAAAAACTTAAAGCAACAATCGAAATACCAGTAAGTTAAAGATATTCCCCCTCCTCCCTCCAGAATGCTATAACCCTTGCATATGCTTTTCTCTGTCTACTATCAATGCTTTTAACCTAACTAGAATGTTTTTTTAAAGCTGACAAAGCATAAAATAGTCTTTGGTGTTGATATAACTTTTAATTTCTTTTAAGATTATAGGTGAACTTCAGACATGAAAATCACGGGGAACAAATATATGTAATTTCTTAGACTATTCCCTGGCATATTAGAAAAAAAATTGTGTTAACATCTGCAGCAACTGAAAGAAATATCCTTGAATCTTGAACTTGGTTAATTTTGTACAAGCATATCTCTACAAGTTTCATGTCAATTATGGCTTTTACAAATAGGGAGTAACAGCATTTTATAAGAATGCTGTGTTTTTTAGCACTAAATCACTTTTATTGGAAATGGCTTATAAATTACTTTTTGGACATTAAGAACTTCCAAAAGTATACGTTTTGTTATACTGGATGATCTTCCTCCAACCCACAGTAAAATATAAGTTTGAAACTTAAAGAAAAACTTTTTAAAAATTTGGAATTAAGCAGCTAAAGGCAATTAGACTGTTATTTTTGGAAGGAAATTAACTGGATCAAGATTGAATGGAAATAAGACTTTGAAAAAGTTAGAATATTGCTTGTTGTTTGTATAAAATCCTATTTAACTATATGAGGATCTGAGTTTTAGTGTAAGAAATCCTTTCCTGGAAAATGTTCTGGATGAGAGAAAAACATGATAAGAAAAGAATTTGAAGACTGGTTAAGGAAGCAATCAGAAATAAATAAAGATTATAGTTAAAGGAGAATTCCCACTAATATAGAATGAAGAAAAATATTTTAACCCTGAAAGAATTTAAGGATACTTGGCAACAGTGTATCCAAAACATACTCTTTAGACCAATGGTAGCCAACCGGTCGGCCGCGAGAAAATTTTGGTGGGCCGCAGAGAAATGCCCCCCAAAACACCCCCCAAAGCCTGCCCACCCACTGGCTCCCACCCATTGGCCAAGCGCAAACCTGCAAAAAGCAGCGCAGTCCTTGCTGGGCAGGACGAGGTAATGGCGCTGTTGCAGCAAGAGGGAGCTGGTGGCACAGGTGGGCTGAAGCAGCAATGGAGATGGCCAGAAGGAGCAGGAGCGCCATGCTATTTGCATTTGCACGGCACTCCGCACCTTCCAGTTTGCCTCTCCTGGCCTGGGCTCTTCCTCGATGGCTGCAGACTGTAGGGACAACCTGGGGCAGGAAAAGTACTGGCTTGTGGTGGTGGAGGGGGCAGAGTGGGCAAGTCTGCGCTCACCATCCAGTTCAGAGGTTTGGAATCGGGCGGCAGGGGAGGCATCAGTTTCCTCGTCCCTCTTGGTGCTCTGCTTTGCTGCTGCCCACCCCGCCATGGCCCAAGCCATCGCTGCCCGTGGAAAGCACAGGAAAAGCGAGCAGAAACAGCTCTCGCTGGGGCGAAAGAGCTGAGGTCGAGGAAGGCACAGGCAAGAGAAGATGGAAGCTGCTGCCTTTGAAAAGCGCTGCTTTCTGTTGCCTGTGCCTTCTGATCTCTGCTCTTTCGTCCCAGCGAGAGCAGTTTCTGCTTGCTTTCTTTTCCTGGGGGGGCAGCAGAGACATCAGGGCTGTTCTCCCTGCTCAGCAAGCCAGGCCTGGAGGAACGTGA
Source organism: Notechis scutatus (assembly GCF_049901735.1). Lineage (NCBI taxonomy): Eukaryota > Metazoa > Chordata > Lepidosauria > Squamata > Elapidae > Notechis > Notechis scutatus. The sequence goes on along the minus strand of NC_142011.1, from coordinate 161,025,414 downwards.
AGAATTGCAAGCGAATGCTGGAGAAAAGCATGTTGAACAAGCCAACACACATTTCCAGCATGCTCTCCTCTGTCCCGAAGTAAGAATGAGTGGGGGGAAGGGTAGGAGGGAAGGAGAAGCCCGGCTGGCTTTCTTTTGGCATGGGATGGGGGAGGGAGACCAAATGCCCAGACCAAAAAAGCGCTGAGGAAGGTGGGCTCGTAATAATCATCCTGTTTGTGCAGGCGAGAGCTCCAGCTTTTCTGGACTCGACCCCCCCTTCAGCCTCCACACAGGGAGGGATCCTTCTCTGCTTGGAAGCAACAGGAGAAACCTGGAGCTTAGCCTCGGGGAGTCCTCTTCTTAGGTTGAGGCTGAAGGGGGGGTGTTGCCTGGTTATTAGGAGCCCGTCGGTGATTCCAGCCCGTCCCTCCTTCCCTCTCCCAACTAACTCCAGGCAGCCACACCTGGCAAAGGAGGGAGAGGTTTCCTTTGACTTGGGGGAGATATGAGATGGCTCTGCTTTTCTTCTGTTTGAGGGGGAGCCGGTTCCTCCCCGTCCAGATCTTCCCAGCCTCCAGGCACCATGTGGTTTCTTAAATCCTCCCTCTTCCCCCCCCCCCCCAAAGGATGAGAGAGGCCCTCCTTTTCCTTCGCTCTGCCCCACAGTTATGATTAAGCATTTATGATTTTGTTATTATTAAATAAGCATTTATGTGTCTGTGTGTGTGTGTGTGTTTTATATATATATAGATTTAAAATTATGAGTTTGGTGGTCCCCGAGTTCGAAAAGGTTGGCGACCCCTGCTTTAGACCATGGGTGTCAAACTCAACATGTCATTTTGCTGTCACATGACGTTTTGTGACATTTCTCCCATTCGCGGAGCTGGGATGGATGTGGCCTGTGCGCAATGCATCTGGAGTGCCAGTTTGACACCCCTGCTTTAGACTCTCTATGAATCAATAAAAATGGTCTTAAAAGAAGACATAGGATATAACCGAAAATCAGACTGTTTTGGATATGAATTTAAAATCAATTGATGTAGGAATATTATATAAGATGTTATATAAGAGCAACAAATGAAACTGGCTGAAGTTTCAATAATTAAAAGACATATACAAATAATAAACCAGAAGAACAACTTGGATACTCATGTTTTTACAAAAGAGAAGTGTTATATTATGAGGGAACTTTGAGGAAAGCAAAAGAGAGAAGAACCAATTTGGACATTACCTAAAAGGAATCCAGATCTTTAAGACTAAAACTAAGATCTACAAAGTGAGCCTATTTGATTAAGGTTTATGTTTATATTACAGTATATAATTCACTTCTTTTCTTAAAGCTTTTAAATGGTTTTTCCTGACTAGGACTTAACGTTGAGGCATTAAAATAGTTTTTAATGGAAAAAATATAAGAAGAAGATTTTGTTGTATTTTTAGAGGAAATAATAAGCTATGATATGAATAATTGAGTAGAGATGAAGAGAAATAATAAGAAATTAATTTGTGGAATAACAATTGAAGGAATTAAATATTAATATTTTCAATTTGTTGTTTCTCGTAATTAATGGATTTTTCTTGATTATGTTTGAATGATGAAGTTTTAAAGATTTGTTTTTATATATTAGCCATGGACTTTTGGTGATTAGGATTGAAAGATTTTTATTATTTGCCAATAGAATAAAAGGTGATTTATGGAATGAAGAGAGTTTTGGTTGAAATATCAGAGATGGTATTAAACTATTAAAAATGTTTATACTTGTTTGGATGAAAGAAGTTAAGTGCTTTTGTATTTTCTATATTATTTTCCTTAGTTCGTATTAGTTTTTATCTTTGTAATTTTAAATTTCAATTAAAAATATTATATAAAACAGTGGTGGTATTCGACCCGTTTTACCCGGTCCTGGAGAGCCAGTAAGAGCAATGAGCAGGAGAGACTGAAACGGTGTGCTCTGCTGTTGGGCCCACCTGCCTGCCCAGGCTCCCATACTCACCTTTATCCGCTGAATTTGAAGTGCAGCTGCTTTGTGCGGCACAGAATAGTGCCGCACGGCGGCGGCTGAAGCGACTGGGACCATGCAAGCTTGCAGGAGGCAAGTTAGAACGCCTCTGCACCTGCGCAAAGTGTGCATTTGCTGCACGCGCGCACACAAAGTGTGTGCATGCATTCACCAAGCCACGCCCACTGAACCTGTGGCAACAATATTTGAATCCCACCACTGATATAAAAACGTAATCTTTTTTAAAAAATAAAATTTATGTTTTCTTCTTTTGAAAGAAAAGCATATAACCATCACAATTGTAACTGACATCAGAATTATTATGGTAGGAACAGCATATTTAAAAAAACAAATGTAGTGTTTCTTAGTTGTATTTTGATATATAGATATTATATTTTATGTTAAAAATACATTGCAAATATTCATAGTATACTAACTATTATTAATTAGGTTTATTAGGTAAAATATTGTTGTACAGCTTTGAAAATTCAAATTTCTTTTCCTTGTGATATTTTTTTGTTTTGTTTTTATTGCTAGAGTTTTAAAAATGTGCTACCAGTACACAAGACTATCAAACTGCTTCCTAGTGGGCGTCCTGCAGGACTTCAGATTTATTGCAGTGAAGGAGAAAACATTGTTCAGATTAAAGACGAAGAAGTAATTAATGGTGTTGCAGGTGATACGCTAAAAAATCTTACATTTCAAATGTATGACGAAGGAAAAAGAGAAATCAAAATAATTCCAGCTCTAGCTGAAAAAATTAAAGTAAGTATAGATTATGTTGTGAATATAATAATGGAAATGTGCCTAGAAATGTTCTTATTAATTTATTTAATTACAGCTCTAAATTTTCTAAGCAAAATAGACTATTACTTAAGCTGCCCATATCTTTTATAATGAATTAATATTTGTAAACCTTCAAGGAAAAGAAGAAAAAAAATAGCAGTTCAGGTTGTTCTCTTTTTCGTCACACATATAGAACTTAGAAAGCTGCCTACTTCTGTTCAATTTTTTAAAAATACTCAATCTTAAATGTTACTGTGGAATGTGAAGAGCTAATCCTTAAAGAATATTGAATGCTGACTATTAGGATATGCTTAAAAGGAGAGTTGTGTTTAAAGTCCCAAAAGGAACTATACTTTTCAAGAAGTTAATGCCAAACCTTTTTTCAATTTACTGTAGTTTGGCAGAAACAAAAATTTAGCAGGAGTTCAATGTTACTTTCTGGGACAATGAGGGAAAAACTGATGCCTGTTCCCCCCTCCCCCATCTCCTTATATGGCTGCATTTTTTTCTTCACCTTTTGATCTTAGATGCATATTTGTATGAGTCTCTATGGCAGTGATGGCTAATCTTTTTGGCACCAAGTGCCCAAAGCGCGCACACATGCACCCCCAAAATGCAACACATGTGTGCGTGACCCCCATGCATGCACATGTAACTCCCATATGTGCACTCCGTCCCTGCGCATGCACCCCCGCACGCATGCACTCCACTCCCATTCGTGCACGTTTAACCCTTGCGCGTGCGCCCCAGACCCACACATGCATGTGCAACCTCGCGCATGCACCCCACCCACCCCGTGCATGCTCCCTGCCCCTTGCACATGCATGGCAGAAACCCAAAAATCAGTTGGCCAGTGGGAGTCGCACGCACACATGCGTGACAGAGCTGAGCTAGGGCAACGGTTCACATGCCCACAGAGAGGACTCTGTGTGCCACCATGGCTCTATGGTATCTTTGTAAGCCTCCAAAAGCTTCAGCAGCTTTAAGGCACAATCTGAAGGTACCAAGAGGATATCAACTCCAGATTTGAAGCATTGTTACCTTTCTGATCTGGATACCACCCACTAGCATTTAACTGGGAGACGCAATGCATCACAGGTCAACAACTTTTGGATGAAGTTTTCTCAAATGGGCTAACTTACAAAATGTGTTCAAAATCCAGGATCCATGATTCCGGTGGGATTGAAATTTACATGGACTTTGAAGTGATTCACCTTTCTTGAAAAGTATTTTTTGTTAATTATTTCAAACAGTTGTCATAGTCTACCGTGAGAGCATTATACTGGGAACATATTTATGTTACACTTTTATTGCATGTACATAATTTTGGATATTCAGGTTTGCTTATATTAAATTGAAACACTTTCAGTTCAATCCATTAAAAGTATTTCCATTTAGGACATTCAGGTGTTCATGGATTTCCAAAAAAAAATAATCATCAAAACCAGGAAAAATGTTATTTTCTAGTATCCAAAGTATTTTTTTTATCTTAGGTAAGCTGGACTCCGAAGCTTAATAGCAAAGAACTGATCCAAGGATCGCTACCTAATGTGAAAGTTCCAACATCTGTAAAAGATGAATGCTGTTGTCTGCTTACATTCAGTGATGAACGCGTGTCTTTGACAAGTTCATTTGTGGTCAGGTTTGTACATTTTCTTCAATCATGTTTCAGTAATGAAGCTTATACTGTAGCTTTTCCTGCTGGGCAAAATACTGTTACTGCCAACTTTTGTTTATACAGACATACAGTATGAATGTTAAGAAGACATACTGTATATTAACATATATAAATGTTACACCTGCCCAACTATAATCACATCACCACATTTAGGGTGGTTGGCAGCCTGCTCACATTTACAACCAGTTGCCAACTGCCTTCACAATTGTGTGATTGTCTTTCTACAGTTTTCTCTGGAAAAGATCAATGTTCAGGGGGACACTTAGTGAAGCCTAGAAGATTGTGTCTGATAAGTAGAAAGTAGAAGCACAACTGTTTTGGGGCTTCAAGCCACAAGATCACTTCAGGAGCAGGAAAAGAGGTGCTTTGTAATTACTCCATCGTAGGGTTTGTAGTTATTGGAGATGAAGAAGATCAAAACCTGCATGTTGCCATAATGATGCCAAAATAACAAAACATGTATTATGACAACAGAATGCATGGTCTGCCCTTTTGTATTTGTAGCAGTGTCATATGCAAAGTATACAAGGGGTAGAGTTTGCATTACATCACAACACATGTTCTGTCATTTTCTCCCCTCCTCCACTCCCATTTCTGCAAATGTCCCTGCCCGAATCTCAGTAAAGATTAGCTATACAAAGTATGAACAATATGAAATTTACCTCTATTTCCTTAAAATGTATATTAATCTCTTGTTGTTTATTTCACTAGACCACTTGCTGATGAGCCAAAACATATCAAATGCGAAATTAAAGGACCAAATATAATAAAAATGGGTGAAAAGCTGCAAGATGAAATTGGTATATATGTGTAACTCTTAACATTTTTAACTGACACCTTGATAGTACCATGGCAATATATTCACCAGCTGCGGTCGTGTTGCTTTTATTTACTCAGTCAGTTCTCAAGATATTTGAGTTCCAATCTGTCCATAGTATGCAAAGTAAATCTACATTTACATTTGGCCCCACATTCTGATTTGATTTAGTGCTGTTAAGTTTGCATTAATGGCATGTTGACTAAGATTCTAGGCTTCTATTACATTTAGACTCTGAGATAAAATATTCTGTTTGCGTAGTTAAGCCCATTTCAGATCTTGAATAAGCATGAAATCAAACTACTGTTGTATTTAACATCAAGGAGAACTTTTAAGCTTTATGTAGAATGTAGTTTACAATAACATATTATAAATATGGTAATATTTTAATCTGTATTGTAATTCTACAATATTTTTATAACTTGTACTTTATATATATATATAAAAAGAGATAATGATTACTGATCAGCATGGAAATCAGATTCAATCCCTGTCATCATCTTGTATGAATGCCTTGAAGATTTCTGGAAATGGTCTGGATAAATCAGAATTGAAAACTTTTTGGCAGGTATTTTTTTTTAATATCCCACATTATATCTATTAAAATATTTTTTGCTTTAAAGAAATAGGGAGAGGAATTTATACCTCTATCGCTGAAGCAGCTTACAAGAAATTCTTGACCTCTAGTCATTCATTTAGAAGCCATTCTAAGTTATGACAGTACTGAAAAAAAGTATTTTGCAGGTGCTCCTTAAATTCACAGCATCCCTGCAGTCATGTATGTGATCATGATTCAGGCAATTGGCAGTCGGCGTGCATTTACGACAATTACAGTATCTGAGGAACATTTGGTCACCATTTGTAACTTTCCCATCTAGCTTCCAAGAAGCAAAGTAAATGGGTGGAAAAACGGCTTCACATAACAACTATGATTCACTTAAAGACACTAACTATAAAGGTCATAAAATTGGTGTGACAACTCAATTGATCATGTGATAATTCACTTAATGACCACATCTCTAAATGACAGAGGTTTTAGTCCTATTTGTGGTCATAAGTCCGTTACAGTTACATGAACATTAAGAGATGGCTAGAATGCCTTTTCAATCCTAGGAAAACTATTTTATTATTCATAAACAAATGTGTTAATTGGGTTCTCTTTATCTACTTTTAGAATTTTGTGAAAAACCAGTCAGGTTTTAGGTTATATTGCTGTAGAAATACTTAATATTTAAAAGGGTTCCCAACTCCTAAACATCACTATATATAAAATGATATATTTGATCCAAATTTCTGTGAAATATATTATAACTTTTGTCAACTCACATAAATTCTTGGACCAAATTTAGCTTTAGATTTCAGTTACTTTGTATCAGATATGCAATATGTACCATATTTTTCGGTGTTTAAGATGCACTTCCCCCCCCCCAAAAAAAGCAGGCAGAAATGTCTGTGCACCTTATACAGCATATGTTGCCGAAGCCCCGCCCACCCACCAGCTCCCACCCTTCCTCTGCCTCCCAGCAATTTGCCTCCTTGCAGCAAACAGCCTGGTCAGCTTCAGCACAGCCTGATTGAGCACAAGCAGCTGATTGTCGATTGGAATTGCCTCCCACCAATGAGCTGTTTCAGGCTGCAGGGATCACCATCGCCTATTGCCACCTCCGCACGCTCCATTTTCGGCCTCCGCATCCCATTTTTGGACTTCGCACACCTCATTTTCTGCCTGTTCTGGGCCATGGGGATTGGCATGGGCAGAAAATGGGGTGCAGGGAGGCCAAAAGTGGGATGCAGAGACCGAAAATGGGGTGCACAGAGGCGGAAAAAGGCAATGTCAATCCCTACAGCCTGAAACAGCTGGTCGTCTGGAGATAATTCCACCAACAATCAGCTGCTTGTGCTCAATCAGGCTGCGTTGATGCTGACCAGGCTATTTGCTGCAAGGAGGCAAATTGCTGGGAGGAAGGGGCAGTGGGAGATTTTTTTTTTTTTTCCTCCCCAAAAGCTAAGTGCGTCTTATATTTTGGAGTGTCTTATACTCTGAATAATACAGTATTTTCTTGTTATGCTTTTACAATTAACTAATTTTCCCCATAAAATTCTAACAAGTTTTCTTCAACTCTTATTACATATTTTTATAGGAAAATACACGAACTATTTCTATCAAAGGAATTAAGTTTGAACCAGGCCCACCAGAATTTAAAGAACTGCACGTTGCTTGGCATGATTTGTCCCATTACCTGAAGTTAAATTTGATTGCTGGCCGTCCTGCTAAATTGTGTCTTCTGGATTGGATAGAACCAGACAAAGTAAGTCAATGGCATATGATAGAATACTAACCAAATGATGCTATGCTAACAATTTTGCGAATCTGTAAAATTTGAAAGTTGCGTGGTTTATTAAGTATGCTTGAAAGCTTGATATATTTATTATCTGGTATAAAAGTGAGCACTGCAACAAAAAATGTAATTTGAATTTATATTCATAAATAATTAATGAAATAGCATATGCATGTTATATATTCTACATAATTCCAAATAATAATCTTTTTTTAAGGCTATATCTGTAATTAATGGCAAAGAATTACCACAGGCTCTTATAATCCAGCTCTGTGATCAGTGGAATAATCCATCTGATGAACCTAATGTCAAAATCAAACTTGTAAAAGATAATAAAATAGAGGTAAGTAGAACTTGCTCTTCCCATTACAACTTCCTTATACCATAGAGATTGATTGCCCATATATTGTACTAAAGTTTATTTCCTATGGCATCTTGTTTCTTTCTGCGGAATTATTTCACTTGATAGATAAAACTTCATTGATTAAATCAATTAAGCATATCAAATATACAAACTGATACAAAAATACAATTAGAGCAAAAAACATTGGAACATGTTCATAATAAATCATCTCCAGAATATTGTATTTTACTGGGAAGTCAAGAATATATAGGAAAAAAATGTTATTTAGTAAGGTTTATCAGTATTTTGTCATAAAAAGAATTTTTTTTCCAGATTGTTCCTTCAAATATGCTGTATGAAACAAATGTAACTGGTAGAGCAACCTTTGGAGTTCTTACTATTCATGCTCCTAAGTAAGTGATTAAAATTCTTCCTATTATTCAGAATATACTTAATATATATATTTAATAATCCTGCTACGATGGCATAGAAACTTACGTATTTATCTTAAAAATTGTTCTCCCTAATTCTGGATCTGGTGTGTGCTATAAATGGGAAATAAGGATGAGCAGGAATAATACCAGGAATTAAACCCACAAGAAAATCAAGATTCAAAGAAACAAAAATCACATGACTGTAAACATTACAAATTTTGTTTAAAAAGCAAATGTTGCAAAATGCCAGATGTAAAGTCCAGATGAACAGATTGAATGTTAGTCATTGAAAAACCATAAAGGTGGGGTTTGTATATATTTAAATTTGTGTCATGTTAATTTAATATATCAGCTATCATATCCTATAATGAAAAATTTGAAATATTAATTAAATGATATGGTATATGATATATTTATATATACACATATATAAATATGATACAGCTCACAATATTTACATCAATAGCAAGAACAATAAAAATAGACAATTATACTAAAATCACTATTGCAAATTCAATTCAGTACAAAAATCAGTAGTTAAATATCAATACATCTAATTCCGTATAACTATTAAAGAGGTTCACCATTACCACCGGACTCTCAAGTATGGTAGCACAGCCATACCTTTAGGGCTTTCAAAAAGGCCAATAGAGTAGGGGGGATAACCTAAATTCTGGGGAATGACATTTCAAAGGTGGATACCAAGGTGGAAAACGTTCTCTTCCTATCAGATGAAAGTAGACAGGAGCCGTAACATGCCTCTCTTCCAGATCCAATGGGACAGGTAGATATAACTGTGGAGTTGCCCCTGGAAACACAGTTTAAAGGCAGCCCTATGTAGAGCACATGACGGTAATATTTGGGAGGTAATCAGTAAATGAGTGATAGAAGCAATGTGTCGTGGTCCAAGAAATGGTACAAATGGCACCCAACACAAAACTACATAAAGGAATCTGGAATTCAGGAGGATGTCCAGAATGCACACAATGTCTGTTCAGGGCAGTGCCACCTGATTAAGAAAAAGAGATGATAAATCCCTAAAACCAGAAGTCCCCAAAGCCACTGAGTCTTGCTACAGTTAAGCTGAAAGCTGTTGTTCCCAGCTTCCAGTCACTACAACATCACAACATATTTTAGTTTATCATGGACAGAGGTGTTAAGCTGAGTATCATCAGTGTATTGAAGACAGTTACTCCATGGTGATGAATGATCTCACCCATTAGCTTTATGTAGATGTTAAATGGGTGAGAGGAAAGTACCAAATCTCTTGGAATTCCACAAAGCAAGGACCACGAGCTTCAGACGCTGACTGAAACCATCCAGGGAAAAAGGAGGAGAATCAGCACAATATAGTGCCACCTATATACCTAGTCCCTGAAACCAGTCCAAAATAATTCCATGGGTGATGATACCAAAGGCTGCCAAGAGACCAAGAAAAGAAGCCATTCGTGTGCTGTTTGTGAATACATGCCAGTAGCTAAATGTCAAAATTTTAATCACATGACCATGGGGATACTGTGCTAGTTGTAAAAAAAATGGTTGTAAGTCAAAGATTACCGTATATTGGAACTCCTATATTTCTATTTAAAATGTTGAAGCCTTCAGTAGAACTATACTGATGTTTAATTATTATTGTATTTCAGAGGAGAGTACAACTTGCATTTCGAGGCCTCTTATAATGGGAAAGAACTAAGAAGTCCAGTGATCATAATAAATGTTTGGCCTGACCCAGAGAAACCTGTAGATTTTAATATTAAATATGATGAGAGTGCTATCTTCACCGCTGGAAACACTTTTCCTGGTGAGTGCTTTAACATTTTTTTTATTTTCTAAGATAATCATTAGAAAGTTGGAATGCTTTTATTTCTTATTTTTCAACAGAATATTTTTGGCCATCTTTTAAAAGATAGTTTGCTCTATCAATGTCATTTTTAGGTTATAAAATGACAGTTACTCTATAGCCGTGTTGGTGAACCTATGGCACGTGTGCCAGAAGTGGCATGCAGAGCCACTTCTGCCGGCAAGTGAGAGGTCGCCCGGAAGAGCCCCACTGCACATGCGCACACGCCGCCGTTGCCCGACAGCTGATTGTCGGGTATCTGGCATGCATGCGCGGGGGCAGGGTTGTATGGGAGATGTGCACGCATGCACAGACATGCAGCATGCGTGGGGGTCTAGCGCACATACGCAGAGATGCGCAGTGTGTGTGGGATAATGCACACTTGTGCAGACACATGGTGCGCAGGGGGATCGCGTGTGCATGCACAGGGGGTGGGGGCCAAGCGCGCATTGCCTTCTGGGTGCTGGCACATGAGCACGAGTGCAATTTTCGGCACGGGATCCAAAAAAGGTTAGCCACTACTGCTCTATAGCTTAACACAGCAATCTGCTGATGTCTTGGTGCTAAATGCCTTTACATTGAACTATCATATGAATAGATCTGAATTTACGCTGCTTAAAACCTTTTTTCTGCTCCACAGGACAAAGTATATTAAGTATGATTGAAAGATTAGTGGTAGGCCTATAGAAAGTAGTGATAATTTTCAAGACCTACATTGAAGCTAAGAACAGTTTATTATCTGATACCAAATCTTTTCAGAGTTTCTGCAAACTCTGAAAAGCAGTGATCTGTAGGGATTAGGAATATTGTTTTTCAATTGATATCTTGCATTATTGGATTGGTGGAATACAAATTACTCTCACATTATATTCCCATTGGAATATGCCTTCATATTCTTTAATGTAATCTTACCAAAGTTGAGATTATTCACGCCTTTTTAATAATAAAGATAATTAGTACCTTTTGGAAGTAAACTTCTATTATTCTTTTCAGTTTTTCAGCAATTCAGTTTCGATTTGCTTCTGTAGATACTCCTCAATGTTCTTAATCTCCAAACCAAAAGAATTTATGCGTTATTTATTTATTGTATTACATGTATTCATTTTATTTATTATATTATTACAGAATTTATTTATTTTATTACTGTAGCCTATATCAATGAAAGATAGTTTCAGTCAAAATGGGGAATCAGTTTCATGATTTGGCTTTGGTCAAAGTGCTGACATCAGTCTTGAAACCTGATTGCATTTTCCTTCCTCTTCACTATAAAAAGTATCTGTCCCATCATCCATGTCCATGGCATTGGAACCAGTGGATGCTTTGGCACCACTGACTCTGTAAACCACTTAGAGGGGGCTGTAAAACACTGTGAAGCAGTATATAAGTCTAAGTGCTATTGGCTATTCTGAGTTATGGCACTGGATTCTTTGGCTATGATGTGATGTCATTAAATGTCTGGGAATATAGTGATGCATTTTTATAGAATATATATCATTATAGTATCCTTATCAGTTTCTTACATTCTTTGACATGTATTTCTGACGTAATATTTTACTTCAGAATTTTAATCTGGAAGTTAAGTTTAGCAACATGTGTAAGAAACATACATTTCTTTCCCTCATGCAGATTTCCTGGTTAGTGTTATTTCTGAAGATGGCAACAATATTAAAAATATAAATCCAGAAAGGATTTGTATGAAAATTAAGGAAACAGACAATGATGAAAATGTAAGTAACAGGAAACAATGTGTGCAACAGATAGACAGACATTTTACATATGTGTACAAATTTAGTTCCAGTTAAACCTATCCATCAATTTATTGATAATTATGTTATTTTTTCATCATACCAGATGTTTCACAGTATTGCCTTGTTCAGTAATTGATCAGGTTCCATAAAAGAAATTTCAGTGTTGGAATAAATATCTTGACAAGTGTTTTTCACACTCTCCTAAAGATATGTCATTTGAGCATTAGTGTAAATCGCTTCAGTGTTTTAGAGAACAATTGCTCATTTTAAATTAATACAATAATCTGTAATTTTATTTAGACAAAGATAGCTTTGCTCTGGTAATATCTTCATTTATATTAAAGCAGTGAATTTTTATTATTATTATTTTGTTACCTGTAAAATGATCTGGAACTTCTGTTGATTGAAAGTAGACGAGAATGATCATTGCTAAAAGCATTGGTTTCTGTATCCTTAAAGCTCAAAGAGGTTAGAGATGAGATTACATGAAGAATCACATCATTATTATCTACTTGGATCATGAGATAATTTTATGAGCACTTTTGAGGTTGAAAGATAATACTTTCTAGTAGGGGAGTCCAATTACTGAATGTATTCAAAAGAGAAATTTGTCTAGCATCTATGATTTATCCTCTCCTATTTATATATACCCATTAATTTTAATGTTGTATGAATTTGTTCTGTATGCATTTTACTTTACATTTTCTTTAACATAAATATCAACATAATTAATAGTGAACTTTGGTCTTTTAAGATAATCTATTGATTTGATTTTGACTAAAAACTAAAAAATGAGCTTAATTTATACTATATACTTTTTAAGGTTCTTAGTTAAAATAATGTCTATCATTTTATTTATTTAGATTCTAAAGGATTCAAAGTAACTGAATTTAATAAAATTACTTTTTAAATGCTTACATATATAATGTGGCTTTCTCATTATCTTTTTACTTTTTCTTTTTAGATTACAACATTTCAGTGTATCAAAGCAAACAATGACAAGGATGAGGGCTGGTTTTGCTTCAGGTTAACAAATAATGTTGTTTTATAGTAGTTCTATAATGCTGCTTACAAAAATAATCAGTTTTGTTTTTAAATATAGTTTGGTTTGATAGCAATAATTTATTTTTATTAAGATTGAAATTCATATTGTAGGTATGATTTTTTCAAGCTAGGTATTGATATGTTGTCTGTTAAATACCTGTGTCTAGAATAGTGTTTCAAAATTGAGAATATATATGCAAAAGTATAGCAAGTATTGCAGACATTAAATATGAAAATTCTGTTTATTTCTTTTTAATCAGTCTGAGTATTTCTTATTTTCAGACTGCCTAAAATATATAATAAAACAAGTTATGTTGAAAAAGCTGATTTTGGTTCATTTGTTTCAAAGAGCAATGTAAAAATTAATAGGGAAAATATTGAGAATTTAAGTATTGTAAATTTTAAAGAAATACTAACATTAGTGTTTATAATTTAGGAATGAAATGGTTCCAAAAAAAGCAGGCAAATACAGCATCCAATTTATATTTACAATTGACAAAACAAGTGTTCTTAGCAGTAAAGAGGTGAGTTTTTGAAATAATATGTAAAAATGTTACATGTTAAAAATTTTACATTTTTAAAATTGTATTTTATTACTTCTCTAGTAAGATTTTGCCCAGCTACAAATTGTATTGACTTTTTAGCATGCATAAGCATGTCTTACCTTTATTAGATTAAAAAATAAAAAATATATACCAAAAGGGTTATCTAATCAATTGACATCTTTGTTAGTTTTAGATTTATTGGTCCAGGAAAAGGCTTAAAAAACAACAACCCAACTTTACACAGTTTAATAAGGCTGCTGGATTTAAAATTTGCTCCAATGAATGGTATCACTTGATTCAAATTTTTATCAAAATCTAATGAAGCCATACAGAACTGTTGATTGCCCTCTATCAGTGACAGTTATGTCTTATGCCTATAGCAGTTTAAATCTATTGCCCCCCCTTCCTATCTGCATTACATGATATAAAACTGAGAGGTTGTTGTTGTCTTAATTTATCTTCCTTCTATTCATTTCATGTCTACTTTCCAACCAAGTGTACGATAAATTCCAGATCTCATCGTACTCTCTCTCCTCTTTGTTTTTATGCCCCATTGACAACCTATCCATTTCTGCACATTGTAAAGTCTTCTTTATAATCATAAAGTCGGTGAGGGGGTTGTATTTTCACATTTCCAATTTTGGGCAAAGGCTATTCTTGCTGCTGTTAGTATATGGAGTATAATATATATAATATAATATATAGCAGGCGGGCGGGCGGTGCGAGCGGCGGGCAGTGGGGGGTCTCTTTTGGCCAGCCCCGATTTTTTTTTCAGAGGGGAATATCATGCCTGATCTGGGTCCTTTGTAATTTTAAACGGTCACTAAGAAACCAGTCATATCAAAGACAATCTGTAGTTTTCAATAAGTAACATCAAAAGTCATAAATACTTAGCTCTGTTGGGTATGTTTCTAGTCCATTGCTATATATGAAACAGTGAGTAAATGCTACTAACATTCTCAAAAAAATATTTGAACAGGGAAGTCAGTTCATTCTGCTTTTGTGTGGCCAGTGCTGAAATTTAGGGAGATGAATTACTCAACTATGCTACTATTTTCTGTGATATGTTTTGTGATTTTAAAAAAGCTGCAAAGAATAAAAACATAAATGCAAACAAAATTACTCAAGCATTTTGAACCAATTATTCTAAAACAGTTTACAGTGTATTTTAAGCAAACCAACAAGAAGCACAATTTCAACAGTGATATTGGAGTAGTAATACATTGCCAGTTGCTTCATAGGCCCAGGCTAGAAAGGAGTGAAATATGACAAGAATATGCATGGACACTTCTGCAATTAGGGCTAATGCTGTTGATAAATTTCTATATTGTACATTAAGTCTCTATATGTTGTGTTTTTTCCCTCAAGATTATAATTAATGTGGTGCCAAACCAGCCAAAACTGTTGAAGCCACAAACTGTGCCAAATACCCCTGCTGTGTCTAAGGTTCAGGATGTTGGCAGTCGGACCCTTGTCAAGAACTTGGTCCTCATTGTAACGGTGATTAATTGAATTGTGGTTTAAAATGGAGTTATATACATACATACAAACGTACATTCATGCATACATAATTTATACACATATACATACAAACTGGCGAGATCTGTGTCAGATTCAGAAAAATCCAAAGTCAAATTAGGTCAGTTTGTTAAAGCTTACTTTTTAAGTCTTTTTGAACCAACTAGAATTTCCCAAACCTTCATGATCACTGTGACATTTTAAGGAGCTTTTTATAGATACTTTACATGTCTATAAAAAGATTGGTGTGTTGCTTTGCAGTCCATACAGAGATGATACCAAGACAGAGAAAAAGAAGAAAAACCATTTTTGTTGGTCCACATCATTTAAGCAAAATATTATTTAAAGGGGTTTGTTAAAGTTTTGAAGGATTTGCTGAGAGGAGACAAAGAGAAGCTGAAAAGTAATCAAGTTCGGGGGGCATTATTTGAGGGATTAAAAACCATGATTGTTAAAAGTACAAAGAAAGGATATAGAGATGGCTTATTTCATCAAGGTTAAAATAAATATGCAGTTATTTCTGCAGCCCTAAATGGACTTTTGCTGACTAGGAATGAACAATAAAGCTTTAAGTTTTTTTTTTTAACATAATATAAGAGAGGAGTATAGAATGCAGACAGCATTTGTTGTATTTTAAGATATGGTGATACATTACCAAAATTGTTTGTACATTTCATGATTAAGAGGGAAGTTACTTACTTATGGGTTTTTTTCTTCTACTTTTTTCCTTTTCTGCACTTTTTTTTCAATTTTTATATTTTGTTTCTATTTTTTTTTTCTAAGTGTAATCTTTAATAAAATGGCTTTAAAAAAGAACTTATAATTTTCATCTTAAACTCAGGACTGTGTAGTCTGTGGATGGTATTCTATAAAATTCAAAAAATATACCATAAGCAAATGGAATACAAACTCCCAAATGTAGGTAGATTTCGTATGAGCTTTAAGATATGTATTGAACATTTTTAAAAATTCAATTCTAATTCAAGTGCCTTTTTAATTTAAGGATAAATACGATAACTGTACAGGAAGTGATTTAAATGGAAAAATTGAAGCAAAAATTAAAAGTTCAACTGAGAACAACCGTGATATTCCCTGGTTTCAAGGTGAAACAAGGACAGTTGTATTTCCTTTTCATAGAGGAACTGTTGAAATTGAGGTGAGTCTCCTTAAATAATCTTCCAATAAATAATTCAGGAATGGAAATGAGCAGTCTACTATATTCATGTACATATTATTATCTTAATATTTACCTTTCTTTGCCTATTTTTTCCTATAATTTAGAAAATGTTGTTATAAATGGACATGATTCTATTGCTTAATCACCATTCAGAGTTACAGCTGCTTCAGTAAAGGTGCTTTATGACCTGCAAAGCACTTTGGGCCATCATAAAATATCATGCTGTACACCCTTGCAGTCACATGGGTAGTTAGCAACTAGGTCACATTTATGATTGGTTGTAATATCCTGCAGTCACAATTTGCAATTTTACCTTTTGGAAGAATGCATTTGCTTACTGACTGCATTATTTGCTTAATGACTGCCACTGCAAAAGCTTGTTTAAAAAAAGGACTGGCCATAGGATGATTTGCTTTACAGTCATAATGATATAGGATTGGAATGCTGGTCCCCTTCTGTTGAGGATTTCCTGTAACAATATTTGAGGTTGCTGATTTTGTTCTTGTACATATATATATCTGATTCTGAGGACATTATGTTTGGGTTAATTTTAAATTGAGAGGAATAAAAATTTAAGCTTCTTATTGCTAAAAATGTGCTATTAATAACAGGTGCCACTTATTTTGAAAAAACATTTTGCAGTTGTTAGTATTGAACAAAGGTTAGGGCTTTATATACTAATTAAATGTATATTCACATTAGGTAAACAATTCTTAAATATATAATGCAGATCACACTGTTGTTTTTCAGAATCTTGTGGTAGCAGAAAATAGTCCGGGGGAAAATAGAACTCAGTATACTCTTGAATTTGAGCCAGTCATACGTAATTTAGAACAACCTTTGGAACCTTATTCTTTACCCTTTATGTTTTATCATGGTGAGTTTCAATAATTCCATTTTTTTTATTTTCTAAAGTTTATCTTTTTCCTCTATAATGTTTAAGAAGCTATTTCTAAACCAGATGTACAGGTATAGAATAGATGGACCCTGGCTCAAAAGTAGTAACAGGGATCTTGGGAGTCCTAGTGGACAATCACTTCAATGTGAACCAGCAGTGTGCTGCAGCCACCAAAAAAAACAATGCAGTCCTAGGCTTCATTAACAGAAATAGAATCAAGATCACATGAACCTTTTTAGAATGCCTTGGTAAGACCACACTTGGAATATTGCATCCAGTTTTGGTCACTACAATATAAAAAAAGCATTGAGACTCTGGAAAAAGTGCAAAGAAGAGCAACAAAGATTATCAGAGGGCAGAGACTAAAACATATGAAGAACTGTTGCAGGAATTGAGTATGTCTAGTCTAGTGCAAAGAAGGACCAAAGGTGACATCATGGCAGTGGTCCAATATTTGAGGGGCTGCCACAAAGAAGAGGGGGTCAACCTATTTTCCAAAGCACCAGAAGGCAGGATGGATGGAAAGCAAACAAGGTGAGAACCAATCTAGGTCTAAGGGGGAAAATTATGATAGTGAGAACAATTAATCAGTGGAACAGCTTGCCCTCAGAAGTTGTGGGTATTCCATCACTGGAGGCTTTTAAGAAGAGATTGGACAGTGATTGGTGCAGAATGGTAGGATCTCCTGCTTGAACAGGAGGTTGGACTAGAAGACCTTCAAGATCCCTTCCAACTGTTATTCTGTTATTGTATCTAATTAATTCATTGTATGTGTATCTGTTATTGAAAGGAAAAAATGAATTATTATTTTTTATCTTTAGATTATACGACTCAACAGAAGATGGCAAAACTTACAAAAGAGAAAGGCATCCTTTCACAGTCAATAAAGCAATGTACAGATTGGTTTGACTCTAAGAATCAGCGTATTGCTACAATAAAATGTAAGTATTGTGAGGATATTCTGTTCATGTACACATAATTTTGCAAGTCAAACAAGCCACATTGTTTTCAGGTAACTGATTTTGATGTTTCATCAATGAACATTCTTTATGTGCAGTTTTTTCATATGTTTTTAGTAAGACGGAGAAAGATCTAAAGTTGATTGCAGCCTTTGGCATGCCCCAACACATGCGGTATTTTTGCTACTTGCAAAGATGATACCATCAGTTTTTGGGTCATAGTACCTACCTAAAGAGCAACCAAAGCCCAGCTTTACCCAAAGGATATGAGAAGCTATGGAACTTACATGGAAGCTATGATCACCTATATTATCCATATGCCATCAAGTAGGAAATATATGCAATGTATTGACACATTTTTAAAGACCAGGATTTCTAAAGACCAAAATCAATGTATGAAGCAATATATGGGTATGGTGGAAGTAAGGACAGAAAGAAATGGATTGCTATACTGAATAGTATTTATATAAATTACTTGTATTGCTGTAGGTTTTGTTTGATTTATATTAGTGCATGTCTGTAATTGCTTTGGCTTACTATCACTTTTATTTTATTTTTCTTTTCATAAAATTGCTTACTCTGAAAGAAATTAGTGTAATGCTTATGCATAGTTCTTTTTAATAATGCTTATGGAAGTTTTTCAAAAACAGATAACAGTCTGTATCAGTTATTTCTTCTGGGTGGTCTTCACAAACTGTCCCATATAGAGTGTATAGCAGTAGTCAAGCTATGAGGTGATTAGGTCATGAAGGGCCCCTGATCTAGGAAATGGTGCAACTGGTACACCAGATGAAGTTGTACAAAGGTCTTCCTGGCCACAGCTGACACCTGCTCTTCAAGAATCCTGAAAAACCTTCAGATTGTATGCCAGCCTGGAAAGGGGAAATGCTATCCCATCCAAGGTTAAAGATGGAATCTCCCCAGATCTGTGTGGCTCAAACACCCAAAGTCACTCAGTCTTGGTAGAACTGAATCTGAGTTGGTTTCTGCCTATCAACCTGCATAGGTTCCACCTATGGAATATTTCAGAAATGTTCTTAGTGGAGGCATGCAAATTAATCAGAACAATAGAGACACTCGCTAACTTCACCTTCAACAGATAAAGTATCCTTCAGTGCCACAGTACTAATATTCCATCTAAATTTTAGAACTGCTATTAAACTGCTATTAAATTTTAGAACTGCTATATTAATGGGTGCTCAAATAAATTACACAGGGCAGCAAAGCTGCCCTTTAATATAGATATGGCCAGTTCATCTCATAAGCATGCCCAAAAACAGCTTTTGGGACAGGGAGAAGGTCTGTTTTTCACAATATATCTAGTTGTTAGTTTGCCAGGTTCTTACAAATTTTTCCCTCCTTAACCTAAGTCTGTTTACAGCGATTACTTTAAATTCCATGCCTTCATTATGTGCAAAATGTTTCTCAGGGTCAATTTCCCAACAACATAGATATCTCAACCGCAGCATATGTTAAACTAGAGAAGAAAAATAAAAAACATTTAAGTGATGAATTTAGATCTAAATAAAAAGTAATATAAAAATATGATTAAAAAGTTCCTGCGTTAATGTTGAAAAAAAACAAATCAAATTCCATTTTAAACCTCTGGCTTGAAAGATTATTTTAATTTTTATCTGGTACTGCTTTCACTAAGCAATGAAGTCACCTTTTAGTCCAACTTGTTATGCTGATTTATTTTCCAGGCCAAGCACAGGAAGCTAGGAAAAAGGAGTCACAGCTCAAAAATAAACTGAAAAGACATCAGATTGACATACCTGAGGCCAATGTGGTAATTTAATTTTCTTAATTTTTATTCATTTTTAACCATCAGAATTTTCATATAGAATAATTGTATCCAAAGAGATATAATAGACTTCTTGTTCTTGTACACAGAAAGATGTGCTGACAAAGTGGCCTGACTTTAATACAGGTAGTCCTCGACTGCCCATCACAGTTGTAAGTTGTGACAATTGTAAGACAGGCCACCCACACACAGCTGACCCCGTTTTATGACCTTTTTTGCAGCAGTCATTAACGTGAATGCCACAATCATAAACTGGTCAGCACAGTCATTAAGCATGCCATGGTCATAAAGCAAACCAATGGTTTGAAATGGGCTGGGTTTGGCAAAAATTGGAAGTAAATTCCGGGTTTTGGCAAAAACATTATATAAAACACAGTAATGTGATCAGGGGAGATTGCAAAGGTCATAATTGCAATGCGGTTACCAAGCTCCCGAAGTGCAGGCATGGAACTACGGGGTTGGCCCAGCCATTGGAACTTCAGAATAGGGCCACAACTACTCTCAGGGAGGTCCATTGTACTGTCCAACTAAGTTAAAGCCTACCTAGACCATATTTAACATGAAAGAACAGTGTTTAATAAGAAGTTAATCGGAATATGGAAAGAACATTCATACCTTACCTCTGTTAGGTTGCATGTCTCTTGGCCCTTGATAAGTATCTTTAAAACCAGGCTGCTCATCCAAGAGAGTCAGTTTGGTGAGTGCTTAAGGTATTAGGCTAGGTAGAATCTAGGATACTTAGTTCTAGTCCCATCATATGCACAAAGCCAGCTGGGTCATCTTGGGCCAATCACTCTCTCTCAGTCCTAGGAAGCAAGCAGTGACAAACTTGCTAAGGAAACTACAGGGGCTTGTTCAAGCAGTTAGCAGAAGTCACCACTGACCTAAATGCAACCCTCCCCCAATCAAAATAAGTATGCTATGTCAATCAATTTACAAATAATTGTGAAAGATAATGTAGGATTTAGTTTCAAGGTAAGCTTGTTTGTATATATGTTTTTTTTTTATTTTTGTAGGTAATTTTTTATTATACAATTATTTTTATTTTATTAAAAAAGGAGGTTATTAGAATAAAAAGAAAGAATTAAAAAAATAAAAAATTTAATAAATAAAAAAAAAAATAAAAAATAAAAAAAAAAAAAAAAAAAAAAAAAAAAATAAAAAATGAGAAAAGAAAAAATAACGGAATTATTAAAAGGTTTGGGGAAAAATTTTTTTTTATAAATGATAAAAAAAATACTTTTTTTAATTAATTAATTAGGAAAAATGGAGGAGAAAATTTAAACTTAAAATAATTTTTTTTTTGAAATTTATTTTTTTTTTTATTTTAATATTATATATTTTTTAAAAAAAATTAAAAATAAAAAAATATTTATTAGAAAATTTTTTTTTAGATTTTAATTTTTGGATATTTAAAAAAATTATAAAAATATAAAAAAAAAAAATTTTATAAAATTTTTTTAATTTTTTTTTTTTTTTTTTTTTTTTTTTTTTAAAAATTTTTCAATCAAAAAAAATAAAAAAAAATACATAAGGTTGCAACTTTCAGTGCTAATACTGTGATTTGCTTATATTCCAGGATGGAAGAATTCTTAGTTTCATTTAGGGATCATAAATAATACCTCATGTAATTTGTTTTCATTTTGGTCTATTTATACACCCCTTACACATTTCGATTTGCTCCTGCTTTTGACACTTTTTTATTGTAATTCCTTCATCTGATTGAATTAACATTTTATTTTTATTACATTTTATTACATTTTCAGATATAAAACCAATTTATAAGAGTAGTTCACAAAGTAAAAGGGAAGTACAGCTGCCAGTTGATAAAATTGATAAAATAATATCAATATGAACTATACTTTTAGGCTGTTTTTAGAAACAGCAATGAACTTTCAGTGGAGGTCCAGTGGAGGCTTGTTTCAGTAAGATAAATATTCATAAGAGCTTTAAATTAATTGTATGTTTCTAAGTGGTTTGTATGAGTTGTAAAGTACATTTCTATAATAACACATAGTGCTATTTTTCTGATTTAATTTTTAGCTGCAGCATATTGATACCTTAATAAAACTTAAGGCTGAGCAGGAAAAAATATTGAAACAACGTAGAAGAATATGCACACTTGGCGATTATCCCAGAAGTAATCAGGATATTTTGGGCAAGGTAAGTTTGTTCTCAATTTTCTTAAAAAAAAAAAAACTAATAGTTTTGTTATTTTATTTTTCTTTCCTTTCTATATAGCATATGTTTTTCTTACCTATTTTATCATATCCACTTATTGTATGTCTCCAGGCGTTAATATCATTAGTAGTATTAGTATTAGTGATGGTAGTAGCTAGTAGCAATAGTAGTAATATTTTTCTCAATATTATTAGCTTTAGGGAATCATAATACATGCCTGTCAATTCTATGTGAAAAAGGGAGCAGGAAAGGGCATTATTATTGATATTTTAATTAAGTGTGTTTTTTAATATGTAATGATACCATCATAGGAGCCACTCTGGTGGAGACATCAGGGAAGAAACCAGGAGATTAATTTTACTTTACGTACAAAGCCAGCTGGGTGACTGTGAGCCATTCATTCTGTCTTAGCCCTAGCAAGCGTGCAATGGCAAAATATTGCTGAAAAAATTGTAGGGACTTTTCCTGGCAGCTGCCAGTAGTCCATATTGACTTGAAGGCTGTGTGTGTGCATATGTGAAAAAGCGATATGCAAAGCTATCATTTTTCTTTCATGGTACGTCAGTAAAAACTGCATAATTGTAAACATGTGCATGACCAATTCTTTTTACACATTATTAAACCCAACTTTTTGTTTATGTCAGAATTTTCTTGAAGAAAGACTTCTGAGTTTGTTTCTCTTTTTTGAGGGGGGGTGGGATGTTGTAGACCTAACATAAAGTTTAGCCTCAAAACTGAATAGCGTAATCTCCCAAATAGATTAAGCACATGGGAAGGCTAAGTTCCTTCTTTTACACATACAAAATAACCTTTAATTCTTAATTCATTGCTTCATTTTGGTGCAAGATTTCACACTTAGCCCAAATTGAAGAGGATGAAGTAGCAAAGGTCATTTCCTGGCATTTGGCAAGTGATATGGATTGTGTAGTCACTTTGACAACAGCTGCTGCACATCGTATCTTTGAGGAGACTAAAGGTACACAACAAGTGTTGCCTCTTGATTCTATTCATAAGAAGAATCTTCCAGATTGGAACAGGTAAAGTTTTGTTTTCTTCTCCAAATGTAATTAATATTTTGTTGTGAATCAAGAAAAGTAACTTGGCCTAAATGCAAAGCAGGTTTTGAAAGCCTGCACACCTGATTGGTCCTTAAACAATGAACAAGGATTGGTCCATAACAAGCCCCTGATTGGCCAATATTAGGACACTCCTTATTGGGTTTTTAGTTGAACTTGTTGCATATCTTATTGGTTGATAGGGTAGCAGCCAACCCTATAAAAGGGTTACTGCTGCCCATAGCCTTGTTCTGTTCTGTCTATTTATGGTTATTAAAGAGCTGAAGTCACTGGTCAGATGTCTGGTCTCCATTACTCTCCAAACTTAACACTGGCGACGAGGGTGGGATTGGGAGACCGAAGCGCTGACTAATCTACAGAGCAACCAACAGAGCACGTGGTCGAACACGCACCATCAACGGCAACATGGCCAGCGGTGCCATACCACCCGCTCCATTCAACCCAGAAACCGAAGACTGGGAGGCATACATGGATAGGTTCCAGATGTTTCTGGAGACCAACAATTTGAAAGATGCAACAACCGGAAAAAAAAGAGCTATATTTCTAACTCACTGCGGGCCTAACGTATTTAAAATGGCAAAATCCCTTGCCAAGCCGGCCGAAGTAAAAGAGATGGACTGGGACGTCCTCGAGCCTTTACTATGGGCCCACTACGCGCCCACCGTGCCAACCTTAGTCAGAAGACATGAATATTACCAGAGGAACCAACAGAAAGGCGAGAGCCTTGCCAACTACGTTGCAGACCTCCACAACCTTGGAGGCCTCTGCGGTTCTCTGACTTAGAAGAAGCCCTCCGTGACCGCCTAGTTCTGGGCCTAGAAGACTGCTCAATCCAGAGTAAAATCATGGCTAAAGGGGACATCAGCCTTACCGATGCCCTTAAAGAAGCCACTGCAGCGGAGGCAACCAAAAAGTCGGCAGCCCGATTACGCCACACCAGCGCACCGCTATGTCAACTCACCAATGATACCTCGCCCGCTCAGAGAGACACCTGGTATCAACTCACCACGAAGACCTAGAATCCCCGTCAGAAAGTGACGAGGAAGAGGTCAACCGACTCCGAACTGAACGAGACCAGTTCACACAACGCCAAAATCGACCTTGTGCAGGATGTGGAGCGAATCACCCACAATCCAACTGCAAATTCCTCGACGCAATCTGCCGTATTTGCGGGAAAAGAGGTCACATCGCAAAGGTTTGCAGAAGCAAACAAAACTCCAAACCTCGACAGGCCGAATACCAGTCTTCAGGATTCTTCGGCACATCCCAAACAAACCGTCCACCACTTCCACCAGGCGTGAAGAAACCAGGCGGGAAGAGACCCACCAAACAATTACCATAGGCCACGCTACATCCCTTGATGCCGGGAAAATCAGAGTAAAGGTCGCTATCGAAAACAAACCTTGTGTAATGGAGGTGGACTCAGGATCATCCCTCTCGATGGTGTCCTGGAAGACGCTCCAACAGCTCATTCCGACGATTCGCCGCCAAGACCTCAACCCTCAAAGGGTTATACTCAAAGACTACCAGGGTAACCGAATTCCCGTTGTCGGGTCCCGCCGATTCAGGTCTCTTTCAAGGACCGCACCATCGCACTGCCACTGACTGTCGTGGACCGTGACCGGCCTAGTCTTTTAGGCCTGCAATGGTTCAGACCGCTCGGAATCACTGTAGCCGAGTCCACCGTGCCAAGAGCAACGATTGGGAGGAAGCCCTCGTGCAAGAATTCCAAGAAGTTTTCGCGAACGGACTAGGCAAGTACAAGGGGACCCGATTTCATTTAACCTGAACCCTGAGGTAGCACCCATCCGCCTTAAGCCGCGTCGGGTACCGTTCACCCTGAAACCTAAAATCGACGAACAACTCGATAAGCTAATAGCACAGGGCGTGCTGGAACCCACCGACCATGCCCAGTGGGAAACCCCAATAGTGACGCCTATCAAGCCTGATGGGTCACTGAGAATTTGCGGAGACTACCGGGCCACCTAAACCACGCACTTCAGCAAAGTGCATATCCGGTGCCGGTAGTGCAACACCTGCTCCATTCCTTGGGCGGCGGCAAAGTTTTCGCTAAATTAGACCTAGCGCAGGCTTATCAACAATTGCCTGTAGACCCGACCACCACGGAGGCGCAAACTATCGTCACGCATAGGGCGCATTTAAATGCAACCGGCTCCAGTTCGGGTAAGCGTTGCACCAGGAATTTTCAGAGTTTAATGGAAAGGCTGTTACAAGGGATAAAAGGGGTCGTACCGTATTTCGACGATGTACTCATCGCCGCCCTAACCGAGACATTCTAGAAAAACGACTCCGAGAGGTTTTACAAAGGTTCCAAAACGCAGGCCTCAGAGTTAAAAAAATAAATGTAAATTATGTACCGAAAAAGTGGAGTTTTGGGATACCTCCTGGACAGTCAAGGAATCCATTCCACTGAAGACAAATTAAAGGCAATTAAGAAGGCCCCCACTCCAAGGAACAAGGCAGATCTACAGGCGTTCCTTGGACTTATCAATTTTTATAACGTCTTTTTACCTAATAAAGCAACGGTGGCAGAACCACTACATAGACTCTTAGACAAAAAAGCAACGTGGGTTTGGGGACAATGTGAACAATACGCTTTTCAACAAGTAAAGAAATTGCTAACTTCTGATTCTGTACTTATGCAGTACAACGAGACTCTCCCGCTAACTATTACTTGTGACGCCTCACCTTTGGGGTTGAAGCAATCCTGGCCCACGTATTACCGAACGGAGCGGAAGCTCCCATCGCGTTTTTTCGCGAACTCTAGCTAAAGCTGAAAGAAATTATAGTAAGCTGGACAAAGAAGCTTTAGCTATTGTGGCTGCAGTTAAAAGATTTCATGAATATGTGTATGGGCATGCGTTTACAATAATTACTGATCATAAACCACTGCTGGGGATTATTGCGGGTAATAAACCAACCCCGTATATATTGTCCCCCAGAATGACCCGCTGGTCTGAACTCTTGGCGGCGTACAACTACACCTTGCAACACCGCCCGGGAAATCAATTCTCCACGCTGATGCATTGAGCAGAACGCCGCTTCCAGAATCAGTTGTGGATCCAGCCCCAACCATCACAACGCTGCAAATTGAGGCTCTACACGTGCCGCCACTAACAGCGAGAGACATTGCCCTCGAAACAAAACGAGATCCGGTCCTGCAACACATCTTACGCTGGGTTGAACGTGGTTGGCCAACAGAACAACTATCACCTGAATGGGCGCCCTTCAAAGCCCGCCAAACCGAACTATTCTCCCAAAAGGGCTGCATTTTGTGGGGCGATAGAGTCGTAATTCCGGGCAAACTACAGCAAACTGTTTTAGTGGTATTGCATGATGGACATCCGGGCATCGTGCGGATGAAAGCATTCGCACGGAGCTACGCCTGGTGGCCGGGAATCGACAAAAGAATCGAGGCCTGGGTCGCTACTTGTCAACGTTGCCAGGACGCCAGCAACGGCCCACCTAAAGCAAGCCCAACCGAATGGGAAACTCCGAGAGGACCATGGTCCCGTATTCATATTGACTTTGCGGGGCCTACCAAGGGACACACTTTCACACTTTGAACAATATCTTGCTGATGGGGCATCCGACATGCGCTAACCTCGCCCGCGCACCCTGCGGCGAACGGACGTGCGTAGCGCATGGTACAGTTTGTAAAAAAGACCCTCCACAAAATGGAATTCGGCAACATTGATGAAAAAATCAATAGAATTTTATTGTTGCAGCACATCACGCCCACAGCGTTACCAACAAAACGCCCGCCGAACTTCTCATGGGGCGGAAACTACGATCACACCTCGACCGGCTCCACCCGCATACGCACCCGAAAAGCCTTTCGGCTCCAGCAGCAAATGCCGGGAATTTAAGGTAGGCGACTTAATCTTTGCCAAAAACTTCTCCGGCGACCCCTTATGTATACCCGCAACCGTCACCCACCTCACAGGGCCTAGATCGTACCGCCTGCTAACAGACGATGGAAGGGTGTGGAAACGCCACATAGACCAACTCCGTTCGAGATTACCACCTAGCGCCCAGGGCTCCCGGGTTCGCCAACTGAGGGGGAGGAAATATCGAGGACATTGACTTTGATATGACTGATAGCAGGCCAACGGAAACTCTACGGCCCAGCGAAGTACCGGGAATTGAAGCGGGAGGGAGTTGACTGTCCCATGGGATCTTAACACGGGGAAACCGAACTGCGAAACCTCGAAGAAACACTGATTGGCGGAGACAACCATAGCGGTAGCAGCACGGAATCACCGTGCAGCGAAACGGAACTTAATTATGATCATCCAAACGCTCCACCGGAACCGGACTTTAGGACAAACCCGGTGGAGCCACGGAAATCATCCAGACAGACCAAACGGCCTGTCTATCTTGAAGATTTCATTACAGCTCCCCTCAAACGGAACCCAAGGGGAGGGGTGTTGTGAATCAAGAAAAGTAACTTGGCCTAAATGCAAAGCAGGTTTTGAAAGCCTGCACACCTGATTGGTCCTTAAACAATGAACAAGGATTGGTCCATAACAAGCCCCTGATTGGCCAATATTAGGACACTCCTTATTGGGTTTTTAGTTGAACTTGTTGCATATCTTATTGGTTGATAGGGTAGCAGCCAACCCTATAAAAGGGTTACTGCTGCCCATAGCCTTGTTCTGTTCTGTCTATTTATGGTTATTAAAGAGCTGAAGTCACTGGTCAGATGTCTGGTCTCCATTACTCTCCAAACTTAACATATTTTATTTCCAAATGTATTAATTCTAACATTTTTAGATTTTTTTTTATTTAGTCGTTCCTCTCCCCCCCCCCCCTTACTGGGAAATGACATACGAATGTTGGACATCATTTAATTCGTGTTCCTGCATTGAGAATGAGATTGGCTTAAATCAGGGGTGTCCAACCTTTCACCTTCCCTGGGCCACATTAGAAGATGAAAATTTGGTTTGGGCCGCACATAATTAAATTAAATAATTTTAAATTAATTAAATTAAATTAAATTAAATTAAATTAAATTAAATTAAATAATTAAATTAAATTAAATTAAATTAAATTAAATTAAATTAAATTAAATTAAATTAAATAATTAAATTAAATTAAATTAAATTAAATTAAATTAAATTAAATTATTAAATTAAATTAAATTAAATTAAATTAAATTAAATTAAATTAAATTAAAAATTAAATTAAATTAAATTAAATTAAATTAAATAATTAAATTAAATTAAATTAAATTAATTAAATTAATTAAATTAAATTAAATTAAATAATTAAATTAAATTAATTAAATTAAATTAATAAAATAATAAAATAAAATAAAATTATTATTTATTATTAATTATTAATTAAAAATTATTTATTATTTATTTTATAATTTTCCAGCCAAATTTTGCGGGGTGGAGGGGAAGGGGGAGAAAGCTCGCCCGCCTCACGCCTACCTCTCCTCCTGCAAATTATTTATTTTTTATTAATTTTCCGGCCAAATTTTGGGGTGGGGGGAGGGGGAAGAAAGCTCGCCCGCCTCACGCCTACCTCTCCTCCTGCAAATGCAGCAGCGGTGGCAGTGGTGGCAGGGGCAGAAGCAGCAGTGGTGGCGGCGGCGGCAACAGCAGGAGGTGGCGGGCGGGACTTTTGGGCTGCGGCTGCCCGCCTTTTCTGTTGCTCGCCTCGCCCCGCCTCGCACCTACCTCTCCTCCTGCAAATGCAGCAGCGGTGGTGGCGGCGGCGGCAACAGCAGGAGGTAGCGGGCGGGACTTTTGGGCTGCGGCTGCCTGCCTTTTCTGTTGCTCGCCTCGGCCCGCCTTGCACCTACCTCTCCTCCTGCAAATGCAGCAGCGGTGGCGGCGGCGGCAGCAACAGCAGGAGGTGGCAGGGCGGGACTTTGGGCTGCGGCTGCCCGCCTTTTCTGTTGCTCGCCTCGCCCCACCTCGCGCCTGCCTCTCCTCCTGCAAATTATTTATTTTTTATTAATTTTCCGGCCAAATTTTGCGGGGTGGGGGGGAGGGGGGGAAGAAAGCTCGCCCGCCTCACGCCTACCTCTCCTCCTGCAAATGCAGCAGCGGTGGCATGGGTGCCGGGGGCAGAAGCAGCAGTGGCGACGGGGGCAGAAGCAGCAGCCGTGGCGGCGGCGGCAACAGCAGGAGGTGGCGGGGCGGGACTTTTGGGCTGCGGCTGCCCGCCTTTTCTGTTGCTCGCCTCGCCCCGCCTCGCGCCTGCCTCTCTTCCTCCTCCTCGCTGGATCTTTCATGAAGGTTGGGGTGGGCGTTGGGCCGCATTACGAGGCGATCTGGGCCGCATGCGGCCCGTGGGCCGCGAGTTGGACAAGCCTGGCTTAAATGGTCCCTTCCAATTCTAAAAACTATCAACTCTAAAGTTTATTTCCTTGCTTAAAACTAGAGCTGAGTCAGAAGGGATGAGGAAGGGTGCTAATTCATAAATTTATTTCCACATTTCAATCTGTTTTAGAGTAACTGGCTTTCATGCCCAAGGAAGGACTAGAATGCATAGTCTCCAGTTTAGCTCAGGATCTTAGCCACTATACCTGAATTGTTAAATAATAGCTTCCGATTTGTTTTCCTGAGTTCCTAATGGTGATTTACTTTTGAAAGAATGAATTTGTCTCATATTCTGTTTCAAATCCTGTACCTTGTAAATTATATCGTAATATATTCAAAATGCAAATTTCCCCTTTCAAATGTTAGTAGTCAACACTAATATCTAAATGGTTGCCATATGTTTTGTATTTGTCTGACAAGGTCAACAGTGAAATAATTCCTCTTTGTTTTAAGCAGACCTTTACCTCATTTGCAAAATAAAAGAAACTCTTTCAGTCCTGTTGGAAATCCTGTATTTGCTAGGAACTTGCTAATATTTCCAGAGCACATGGAGAATTGCAAAATGGGTAACTATCACAGAAACATTGTTTTTTAGATTTTTATTCCCACCAACAAGACTGTAAGGGAGGTTGGGCTGAGACTGAATAACTGTGAGTTTCCATGGTTGAATATAGACTTTAACTTGGGTCTCTGTAGTCAAAACACCCGAACATTATCCCAGGCTGGTAATTGAAAGAGTTTGAAGAAACTATATCTTTGCAAAGTCATCTTCTTCATCAAATACTAATGCCATCTGGCTATTAGTAGTTGCTATCAAGAAATTTCTCTGTAAGCAAGCATTAAATAAATATTATTATTTATCCCATCTTTCCTGTAAGGAAATTAGTACATTTCCCCCCCTCCCCTTTTTTTTTTTTTACTTAAGCTCCCAAACACAAGTTAGTCGGAAAAACAAAAGATTAACTGATGAACATGTAGTGTTATCAGAGCAGAGCACAAACTTCCTGTAACCCCCCCACCCCCTCAGTCAAGATTATATTGTTCTGGGCAATTGGCAATTTCTATAAATTTTCCAATATGGAAGTGATTCAGACCAAATAGATTTCAAACATCTCAAATCCCTTCCAGTTCAGAGGACTTACTGTATTTTTCACTCCATAAGAGACACTTCCCCCCCCCAAAAAAAAAAGTTACGGTGCCTGTCCTTTGGTGAATAGCAGCCAGGCTGCGGCGGTGTGGTCCTTTTACATTGGTCAACCCCATCTCTTCTGTCTTTGTCATTGCCTGCCTCTTCTGTCACTTTTCCGCAGTGCAGGAGTCAAAAGGTATGGC
This sequence comes from Notechis scutatus, assembly GCF_049901735.1. Classification (NCBI taxonomy): domain Eukaryota; kingdom Metazoa; phylum Chordata; class Lepidosauria; order Squamata; family Elapidae; genus Notechis; species Notechis scutatus. The sequence goes on along the minus strand of NC_142011.1, from coordinate 160,994,560 downwards.
TGGCACATGAGAGACACCTATCTGTGGTCCTCTCAGGCTCTGGTTCAGAATATTTTTTTCTTTTTTTTCCTTCTCTAAATCTAGGTGCATCTTATGGTCAGGTGCATCTTATGGAGCGAAAACTATGGTACTTTCTAAAACCACTGAACTTCTGCTGAAACAGCATTGTTTGTTGAAATATTCCTGATACAGTGAGGCTTAAATAAATGGCTAGTAGGACTACTTTTCCTTTTACATGCGCTTCTGCATGAAATTTTGTACGGCAGACATCTTGGAACGTAGCAACTAGAGAACAAGGAATAAATACAAATGCCTGTGTACCTTGAATTTACATACACATACACAGTTTCTTAATACCTGTAGTTTATCAAATCCAGTACTTACTAGAACAATGTAGTTGTTCTTACCCTGATTATCTTGACAAATTTTCTTTCTAATTTAGAGGTAATTCTGTTAAATATATCATGATGCTAACATCGTATTCACTACTGATGCTCCATAATAAGTAGGTGTGAATAGAAATGTCAGCTTGTGTATTGCTTTGTATTCTAAATATGGTATTAATATTTCATGTATCTTTACAGTGTTTCAGGTGCTCTTGGGTAATACAATTATTATTGACAATTGGGAAGCTGCCATTCAGTACCGAAGAGAGGTATGTATTACAGTTGTAAAGTATTTTGTTTATTGCTTATATACATATGAGTGTCTGAAAAAGAAAAAGAGTTAGTCTGGCTCCATTTATATTTTATTAACAAACTTATAAAGGCCCTCTTTCCTAAAGGGCTCGCTCAGTTCTGTGATGTCCATTTTCTAGAAGATAACAGATCTTCCTATGATGTACAACTCCCTGTTAAGGTTAAGCTTGTTCTATCCAGACCATCTGGGGGTGGAGGTTGGGGGCGATGGCTCAGTGGTTAAAGACATTGAACTTCTCAGCTGAAAAGCTGACAGCTCGGGTTTCAGAACTAAATGTCATATGATAGAGTGAGCTCTGGTTACTTGGCCCAGCTCCTGCTAGCAGTTTGAAAGCATGCAAATGCAAGTAGATAAATAGATACTAGTTCAGTGGGAAGGTAACAGCATTCTGTGCACCTCAGGATGTAGTCATGCTGGCCCCATGACCACAGAGATGTCTTTGGACAACGCTGTCTCTCTCGGCTAAGGAACTGATGTCAACACCTCTAGAATTGGACATGACTGGATAGGGAAAACTTTTACCTTTTATCCAGACAATCATAGTCATCAAATACTGAGATAAGACTTCAGCAATATCTCCAGGATTAAATGTACAATTGGGTGTCATCAACAAATATTGTCCTCACTGCATGACCACAATGGTGCTGAACTTGGCAGACTTATAATGGGTCCTTGTAGTTGCAGCTGTCACAGTGTGCCTGCAATCACATGGTCACCATTTGGGATCTTCACTGCCAGCTTCCAAAAAGCAAAATCTGTGGGGAAGCCAGCAGATCACAAATGGTGATCATATGACCATAGGATGCTATGAGTAAGCAGATTTTGCTTAACGAGACAGCAACTGAGATTGAAAATTGACAGTCATGTGGTATTACATTTTACAGTCACCTTATTGCCATTGTTAAGCAAGGATTACCGAGATATTAAAAGAGAGACCACTCTGACTTTCAGACAGTTCCCATCAAAATTAAGTTTACACAGAAAAACATTCACCCGATTCTTAGCTAATTTTAAACAAGCCTAATTTAAAGAAAAATTATTGCATTTAAAATGTGTGTGTGTGTGTGGGGGGGGTTTCAGCACATTTTTTTCATCCAAGTGTTGTCCCCAAATGAAGGATCTGCTTTTTTTAGATCGATCCAGATCAATTGAGCTATTTTGTTTTCAGTACAGATAGCAAATCTAGGCTTTACTTCCTCAGAAAATTTGAAGGGAAACCTTTATAAACAGTTGGTTTAAGGGAAGAAGCAAATTCAAGAATAAAAATATGTTCAAAAGTACCCAGGATTCATGTTGAAATTCAGATTCTTTCGATTCTGTCAACTATGTGCCCTGTGCTTAAGAAACAGATTGGTTGCAATATGCTATGGGATAAGGGCCAAGCTTAGAACTGAAGGAATACGCTTGCCTCTTAGTTAGCTGGAATGATATTTCCACATCATATGTAACAAAAAGGTTAGTGTGCAAAAAAGAGAATGGAAAAAGAACTCTTAACCTGCTTCCAATCCGACTCCTCAGAAGCTGAAATTGGAAGGGAAGCAGTAGGTGGGAGCGGGAAGACAGTCTCTTCCCCAAATACCAAAAGTGGTAGAAGGCATTCAGGTTATTTGCTGTCTTAAAATATTATTCTGGGTGAGGGTGGGAGGTCATGCTCATTCTGAAGGTTGCAGAATAGGCAGATGCAGATGCTGGTGGTGATATAATGGGGCATGCTTTTGTATCTTTCTTTTAAATCAAACAGGGTTTGTATAAAATATATAATCGAGAAAGAGTTCATACAGGGCCCACTGAGCTCATACATGGACCCCCATTTCATCCCATATCATTTACATAGCAATTAAGTTGTTCTTTTTTGAAAAAAAAAGCACTTGCATTTGTTCTAATAGGATCACAACAAAAGCTTGCTTAGGGGTATAGAACAGGGGTGTCAAACTCGATTTCTTCACGGGCCAGATCAGCATTTCAGTTTTCCTTCATGGGCCAGTGTCAGGGGAGTTGGGTGCATGCGTGTGCAGGAGTTGGCAGATGCATGCACGCACAGACCCCACCATCCCAACTGCCTCCTGTCCGCATGCACGCTTACTGGGATGGCGTGGTTGGGACTGTCCATGCACATGGTCTGCATGCATACATGCCTGCCATGATAGAATGGGCCAGGCCAAAGCTTCCTGGAAAGCCAGCTGCAGAGCCCCTGCTGCCAAAACACCTCACCCCATGCACACACATCTGAAAATATGCACATGCGCGGTCAGGATGAGGGGGGCCTGACCTATGCAGGCAGGCAGCTGCCGCTCCTGTGTGCACGCACTCCAGGATTGGGTGGGCCTGGCCAAAGTAACATGGGCTGGCCTGCTGCAGGCCTTGAGTTTGACACCCCTGGCATGGCATTACTTTTCAACAAAAAAGGTACTGAATTTTGATAATAAATTCTTTCTTTATATATATAGGTTGTGAAAACGACAGATTGTCCAACTTTATTAACAAGAGAGGGATACAGAATTTGCAGTAATGGAAATTTTGGAGGCCTTTCAAATAAAGCCCCACCTATAGAGAAGCTTCGGGGGATGGTTTTTGGAGAACCTCTGCCACCGGATTACAATATTGTCTGCCTACAGATAGGTGCATAAATGAAATAAACTGTTACACACAATGTTTTATTAAGTGTTTCTGTTAAGAATTCAATTAAAATTACTGCTAGATTTGAATTAAATTGATTACCAAATTGCTGCTACTATTATTGTATATTAAACTAATGAAATAGAAGTTTTTAGCTGGTTTCCAATATGACGTACATTGCAGCCATTAAAAAAACATTATAAAGTAATGTACATTTTATTGTATCTTCAATGAATAAAATTATTTTGATTGGATTCATCAACGAACCCAATACACAAGCCTGATGATGGCAGATGAGATTCTGCCTAAATGTCGCTACAATTTTAAAAGCACAACTATACTAACGTGGGAAAATACCCGAACAAAGCTGAATACCATACATATATATGTATGTAAGTATGTATGTATGTATGTATGATGTATGTATATATATATTTATATGCATATGTATATGTATATATTCTCACTCAAACAAAATTATTCATCAAGCATTCTTCAATACTTTTATTTAATGACAATGAATAGTGACTTCATTGTTTCTGCTAATTACTATTACAGATTATAGTGTATTTTATTAACCCAAAAAAACCTTTTTTCTTTATATATTAGACGACCTTCAGAAGTACAAAGCAGCATTTCTCAAATGTAATGAAGTAAACAGTGAACTTGAAAAACTACAATCCTTTGATATTTTAGAAATGGAAAAAAAAGAAAAACTTGATGAATTGAAAGGCGAACTTGCATTAATAGAGGAGAAATTAGGTATGGATGTATTGACCCCCACATATATATTACCAAAAAGCATTTTGGCACACCAATATAATGGAATATAAACATAAATAATGAAGTCATGTATAACCAGGCCCCAAGTTTCAATAAATCAAACAGGGTCTTCTATACAGGTACCCGTCAAACCATTTGTTTGGTGACCATTCAAAATTACAACAGCACTAAAAAAAGTGATTTATGATCATTTTTCATATGACCATTGTAGCATTCCCCATGGTCAAAGGATCAGAATTTGGGTGCTTGGCAGTTGGCATGTATTTATGACAGATGTAGTGTCCCAGAGTCATATGATCATCTTTTGCAACTTCTGATAAGCAAAGTCAATGGGAAAGCCAGATTCAATAAACAACTGTGTTATCAATTTAATAACTATAGTAGTTCACTTAACTGTAGCAAGAAGTGTCATAATATGGAGCAAAACTGACTTAACAACTGTTTTGTTTAGCAATGGAAATTTTGGGCTCAATTGTGGTTGTAAGTTGAGGACTACCTGTCCTTCTAGAAAGAGAGCATTACAGGTAGTTCTCAACCTACAGCCAATTCATTCAACAACTATTCAAAGTTACAGTGGTGTTGAACAACTGATCCTTTGAGTTCTGGCTGTCCGTGGTCAATAATTATGATTTGGGTTCTTGGCAACCAGGGTGCTACAACTTATGACTAGTTGTAGCATCCCACAATCATTTGTAAGCTTCTCTGCTGGCTTTCCAAGAAAGTCCATTGGGAATCTGACATGGAAATTTGTAAGCTACTGGGCTAAGTCTTCCCAACTCATGCATCCTTCCCAGCCTCTCTGTGCTTGTGCCAAACAGGCCACGCACATGCTGTCCCCATCTTCACACCCTCTCGCACCTTCCCCAAGTCACACCTCTTACGCAATCCCTCGCAGTCTCTCGAACCTTCTTGCACACCCACTTGCATTCTTCTGAGTCTTTCCTCACTCCGTTGTAAACCCTCTCTAATCCTCCCCTCCATCCCCGTGCGCCCCTGGTAGAAGCCACTTACCCTTCTGCCAGCTTGGTATTTATAACTGCCTGCCAGCTTTCCATTAACTTTGGTTATGGGAAACCAGCAGGAAGGGGTTCACCTAAAGGCCATGGAATCTGATGAACAAATACTGGGACTGCAAGGATTGCGGTCACTAAGCAGCACAGTCAACATTTTATGACTGTATTGCTTAGCAGTGGAAATTCCACTTCCAATTGCTGCTGTTAGTTGAGGACTACTTGGAGTTACTTTGGAGAAGAAGGGAACAAAACAAAACAAAAACCATTTTTGCCAGCTTATCATTCTACGTACAGCCATCACTGTCATATTCTAACTTTTGCCAGATAATTTCTCCAAGCGTGTGGAAGGGGTTTGAGATTGAGGGGAATAATGAGAAATATGCTTACTGGAACACCTACTTTAATATTTTTGTTCCACAAAACTTGGAATCAAAGCCATAGTTCCTCATTTTTGGCAGTATTAGAAAAAATGTTACTTGTGGGATTAGAATATAATTATTTTATCATATAATCCATGAAATAGTTTTCAATACAACTGTAAAATACATATTTGGATTTGGGTGAAATATATCGAACTGCCATCGTCACAATGTTATAGTCATTTGTATATGTACGGTTAACCTGGAAACATAAATGAAAAGCAGAAAAGGGTAATAGAAGATTTCTATTAAATTGTTATAAAGGGAAATGCAATAACCCCCCATTATGTCTCTGAAACTGGCAAGGTCAAGGCTACTAATAAACATTAAAAGAAACAGTACCAGAAAACTCTTGCCAGGCAAGATAGGAAAGCATGGAATATGGGACTCGCGTCTACCGGAGATGGAAGTTCAGAAGGCAGATTGGAATTTAGAGGGCTAAGTTCAGTTCTCTCCTTCATGCAGTCTGGAGGATAGTGCCCTGGGCCTGGGCTTGAGCCTTGGGCCTTGTCTCAATTTCTACAATTCATAATGCTATTTATTCTCGGAGGGAACAGCTTGAAAACAGATTTTAAGCTATTATGTCCTGACAATGTTATGCCTGCAGGTGATCCAATTCCCACCTTATATCTTTTCTTTATTGGAAAGAAATAAAGCAGAATGATTATTTCAAATCAATACAAGAGACGGGAAGGGAGAAGGCTGAATGGGCCAGCTTGGGCACAAGGGTTGGAGATAAATATAATGGATTGATTACATGCATTTTCTAAGCCAATTTCACATAAATATATACCATCTTTTAGCATCAAGTGGAGTTGTAAATAATCAAGTATTTTTGAAATACGCAGAACTTTATACACACGATTTCATTACTTTTTTTCATTCTTGAATCATCCATCTCCCTTGGATGCTTACAGTTGTCCGGTATCAGAAATTCTAAAATTAAAATTAAGATTTATTTATATAGGTATGATCTCATCAAATCAATGCAACGAATTATCGCCTCTTTCAGAAGAACTTGATTTGACGTGGGCTCTAAACCCATCAGAAACAAGAAGAGAATTAAACCGTTCACGCAGGTTTGTCTATCAGGTCATGGGCAGGGGCTGGTGGAATGGAAAGCAGGCCCAGTGCCTGCAGGGATCCAGGTGGGGAGATGGGGGGAAGATAGGCAGGGGGAGTTGCATTGTCGCTGCAGTTGGCATAGGGACAAACGATTGATGGGTGTGCTGCAGGGGCCAAATCCTTGAGAATGGGTCATAAGCAGGTTTTGGGGTAGAGGGTCCATCGTAACTTCAAAAGGCCACTAAGTGAACGGTCATATTATAAATAGCGACTTTAATATTTATTTTTCTGTACTTATAAAATATTTAGTTTGATCAGCATTATTTGCATACTAAACCTGAAATAGATATATTTGTTCATAATGGTTATTAGCATAAATGATATGCATTTGTGATTTACAAATTATATTCCTATTATAAAAATTAATTTATACACAAATTTAAATAAGTAATGTTTAAACTAATTTTTTTGTCAGGATTCCGGCAGTTACCCCAAGTCCTGCAGAAGAAAGTGATTCATCTCCTCCTAGGAAGATGAGAAAATAATACGAAACGGCAACTAAGGAACTATTACCAAAAAAAGAAGACAGATTAATTACATTTGTTAAAATGCAATTGTATATTGAAATGTATATATTCTACAAAAACCAGAGGTGGTATTCAGCAGGTTCTGACCAGTTCTGGAGAACCAGTAGCAAAAATTTTGAGTAGTTCGGAGAACCAGCAAATACCACCTCTGACTGGAGATTTTACAGTATCCTTCCCCTGCCACTCCCACCAAGCCATGCCCACAGAAACGGTAGTAAAAAAATTTGAATCCCACCACTGATAAAAACATGTTACTTTCATTGATACTTTTATATTTATAAATGGATTATTCTTATTAATAAGAGTTGGCTTAATTTTAATAGAACATATTTTTGTTGTGTATCAATTATTATATTTCAAGTTATGCAAATATAACAATGTTTTTTACATATGAACATTTTCAAATTTGACAATAAATGTTTGGAATGACATCCCTTTTCCTAGTGCATAAATGTGTAACAAATTATCATTTTTAATTGAAGCATGCTTCATAAACATGAACAATATTTATTAACTGAAAAAACTATAATATTATTGAATATTACTGTCTGATTTGGTTTTGCAACCCAACAAGACAGACACAGACTTCAACGGATAATTAGAACTGCAGAAAAAACAATTGTTACCAACCTGCCTTCAATTCAGGACTTCTATAATGCTGGAATCAAAAAGAGGGCTGTGAAAATATTTATGGACCCCTCACATCCCGGACATAAACTTGTGGTGGTCTCCCATGGAAAGAATGAGACACAAGCGTGTGTTCTTGGGATGGGAGCCCAGAATAAATTCCAGTGCTTTCTTTTATTGAGATTTTTGTACATAGTAAGCAAAATTACATTGTGGCTTAATAATTAGATATAGTACAGGCTTGTTTGCAGTTGTCTAAGCTGCCTCTTTGTTTGTATTTGTCCTTATTGTTCTCTTTTCTTTGCATTATCTTAGTGACCTTTAAACGGGCATGTATGTATAAAGCATTATATTAATCATTACTCAAGCCCAAGGCAAAGTTTATTATTCCCACATCTCCCCTGTTTTAGTTTTTTTGATGATCGCGGATGCCTCGGTAGCTTTTCGCCATCTGCAACAGCAATTCTCCTTCCGTAGGCTTCACCCACACATTCCTAAAAGTCCAGGGAGACATTGGATAATACAGCATGCACAAAGAGAAAGTATAAAAAGCAATATCACTCCGACAATTAGGTGACGAATCCATGAACCATTTGGCAACCAGGACCAAAGTGCAGACCACACGTCCAGTCCCTCACCCTCCGATTGTAATGGATTCTCTTTCAGGATTTGTTCCATATGCTGTACAGTAGCTGTAATGTTTGGAGAATAATCAGAGATATACATGCAACAATGCGTATGAATCACAGCGCAAACTCCCTCTTGCGCAGCCAGAATAGTATCCACCGCATATCTGGTTTGAAGGACAAAGTCACTAATTTTTCTTTGCTCTTCTTCAAGCAGCCTTAGCGTTTTAATGGTGTCTTTAAACATAGTAACTGTCCAATTGTTTAAACGATGCAAATCTCTATAGTTCATCATGACTCCTAAAGGAGGAATAACTCCCCTTGATATCTGTGTCCAGTAGTCATGAGTCAAAACAGAGTTTACTTCCGTTGCGGAATGCGCATTGCGGATATGAGCAGTCCCCAAAGATTTTTGAATGAAATGAGATGGGATTACTTTCCCAAAGTTGCAGACCCCTTTCCATCGTACTGGCATGCGATCATAGGCCATCCGTCCACACAGCAACCATAAATTTGCTCCCAGGAGATGACTAACCTTATTTGGCTCAGCATAAATTAGTTTTGCAAAGGATTCCATTAACATAGCCAAATAAGTGGACGATGGTGCGTATTTCCCATTCACACATTTGGACAACTGTTTTTTTTTTTTTTTGTGGGACAACATGTGGCAGGAATATATGGACACCCATTTTCATTGATCAAAGATGTGATATCAAATTTGGAAATGTTATGTACAAGGTAAGTGAGATTTTTAGTTTTCATGTCACCTGAATAAACCCGATTTCCATTGCTAATAACAATTGTTTTGTTGCAAAACGGATATGCTCCCAAGTAAGACATATTCTCTACCGTCTCATTGTGGGTCCAGCAGATACCCGCCACCTCTTGGATCCGGCTTCCAAGGTGTAAGGTAGTTATGTTACTTGTAGTCCAACTGCTAGACCACGTCCCCGAACAACCATAGCATTGTCCCTTATACCAGTCACCTTCGGCCAGAGGTACTGCAACCATTGGAAGCCCTGATGTTTTGTGAGTTGGCATGTGCATACATACCCAACAATCAGTGTTGTTATGAAGGTTTGCTAGCTTCCCCATGTCCTGGATCAATGTGTTTCTTTTCCATTCCCCCAAATCCATCCTCTTGCCCCTTTGGCTGATGATAAGGACGCACACAGCGAGCAGGAACCCAAACAACTGTCCCCTCATCTTCAACAGCAGCGTATCCTCGGCCCCAAGTTATCAGCGGGATAGGTCCTCTCCACGTTGGATCTGGCAGTCTCCTATACCGAACTTTTGGTCTTTGTGTACCTGCAGAAGGGGAGGAAGTAAAATGCCTACTGGCTGCCGTAGCAGTAGGAGATCCTGTCATGTTTAAAAAATTTAAAGTATATAATGTAATATTAAGAATGTTTTGTATGTAAGGCAAGCCATATCCATCCACTTCCCCCGTTTTTGTTTTTATGTGAAGGAGCGCTTGTTTGAGTGTCTGATTAGCTCGTTCCACAATGGCCTGACCAGTGGAGTTGTAGGGAATGCCAAATTTATGTATAATTGACCATCGATGGCAAAGGTGGTGCTGATGTAAGCAGGGCCATTGTCGGTTTTTATCTCCATTGGTGGCCCCACATGTGTAAAGGTACGGAGACAATGGTTGACTACATGTTTTGTAGCCTCTCCTCGTTGAGGTGTTGCCATAATAAATCCTGAATAGGTATCAACGGTGACATGCAGATGGTGCCATGGTTTGAAAGGAGGGTGTTGTGTGACATCCATCTGCCATAGCTGACAAGCAGATGTCCCCCGAGGATTTACTCCTTGAGGAAGAGCAGTGGATTGAGCACTGCAACTAGGACATTGCTGGATAATAGCTGCTGCTTCTGCAGCAGTGAGCCCGAATTGTTTACAAAGAGCTTTGGCATTTTGATGAAAATAGCTATGTGAGTCCCATGGAGTAACAGGAGAAAGCGAAAGACAGGACATGGCCAAGGCCACCGCGTCAGCCACATCATTCCCTTCCTGTAGCTCCCCAGGAAGTGGCTGGTGGCTGCGAATGTGTGTGACATGCAAAGAATGTATGCGAGAATGAAGACAGCTTTGCAGAGCTAAAAACAAACTCATAAGATTAGCATCAACAGAAGGAGAAAGATAAGCAAATTCAATGTTAAGTATCAATTGATAAACGTAAAGAGAATCCACAATTAAATTTAGCGGTTCTTGTGCAAATTCCTGTAAGGCCAAAATAGCAGCAGCTAATTCAGCCCTTTGTGCTGATTGCTGAGGAGGGGTAATCTTTGTTTTCCATACCCCTTTCTGTCTCCATGCACAAGCGCCGTAGGTCTTACCACCGTCCGCATAAATGGTCACGCCCTCAACTGGCTGCTTAGCAATAATTGAATTAAAATTTACAGATACATTTCGAAGCAACTGGAAACGAGGGTCACTGGGGGTATGGCAAGAAATCTTCCCTGGCCAATTTTCAAGAGCAATTTGCAATTCAGTGGATTGACTATACCAAGTTTCCCACAAAGTGAGGGAGATAGGTAAAAATAACTGAACTAGATCTATGCCATATAAATGCATACTGCGATTTCGGCCTTTGATGATTAACTCACTATAGAGCATAGCCATAGTAGAAACTCTTTTTCTGGGAGTATTCTGCAAATGCGACCATTCAATGATATAAACCTGCGCCTCATGTAATTGAAATAAAGCTGCAGTAGGCAAGGCTGGAGTTTGTAAAATTGCCAAAGCAAATGGGGTATCAGGAATGCATCGATCAACCCAACGCTGCGTTAAAGTCGCATTTACGTGTGCCAGTACCTCTCTTTGTTCTGCTGATAAGGTTATAGCAGAATCCGGTCTCGCAGAGCCCTTTAGGGCCAAGAACAAGGGCTGGAGTACCGCTGTAGTTAACCCCAGGTAGGGTCTAACCCAGTTAATTGTTCCTAGTATTTGTTGTAATTTTACTAGAGAAATCTTTTCCTCAATTTTGATTTCCGGAATGACCGGATGAGCATAGGTTGCAAGGACCTTATGCCCTAAGTAGGCATATGGCGTTTGACTGATTTTTTTCTGGAGCAATATGAAGTCCAAATCGCAATAATACCTCTTTAAGGCAAGGTAACGTTGCCTTAACAGTTCCCGGTGAGCCAGGAGCTGCAATTAAAATATCATCCATATAATGGTAAACCTTCCACCCAGGATGAGAGGTTCTGAATGGAGCCAGAGCCATTCAAACATATGACTGGCACATTGTTGGACTGTTTAGCATTCCCTGTGGCAAAACCTTCCATTGGTAATGAAATGTAGGTGCGTTGTTATTCAACTCAGGTACGGTAAAGGCAAATAATTGCTTGTCATCTGCATACAAAGGGATAGAAAAGAAGCAATCCCGCAAATCTACTACAACTAGATCCCAATTGCGTGGGATCAGGTTCAGGTTAGGTAAACCACATTGTAACGCTCCCATTGGTTGAAGGATGGAGTTGACAGCTCTCAAATCATGTAAAAATCTCCATTTCCCATTTTTCTTTTTGATAACAAACACCGGAGTGTTATACGGACTAGAAGTTGGCTCAATGTGTCCTAATTGTAGCTGCTCGGCTACCAATTGATGTAAAGCTATAAGCTTTTCCTTTGGAAGTGGCCATTGGTCAATCCAAACTGGCTGAGAGGTTAACAATTGTAATTTTTCCATTATCCAATAACAATTTTTGTGCGGAACTATGACAGTAAATCTCTACCCCACAAGTTTATGTGCAGGGGCAACACAAGAGGTTGAATCCTTGCAGTCTCACCAGTTTCTCTATGCAATGCCTTCAACCAATGTACACTACTTCTTGCAAACTGCATACCACCCACTCCACAAACAGCTGGAGAGTCCTCAAGCGCCCATTCATTTGGCCATTCCTTTTGTCGTATCACAGAGACATCTGCTCCAAAATCTATAAGGCCAGAAAATGATTTTTCTTGAATTTCAATTGTCATTTTAGGTTGGTCTGTAGTCAAATTTTTTGTCAGCGCTAGCAATTCTGCAGCAACTGGAGAACTGGCCATTTCAGTGGACCCAAAACCGCCAGTTCATGGGATCCCAATTAAAGGATTCATAGGAATGTATGGAAGCAATAATAATTGTGCAATAGAATCACCGGCCATTAATGATGTAGGAGTATCAGTGTATAATTGTACCTTAATAACCCCTTTATAATCTTGATCAATAACCCCTGGAATAACAAAAAACCCTTTTTCTGATGCAGAAGACCTGGGAAGTACCAATCCCACTGTTTTTTCTGGCAGTGGCCCATGCAAATGAGTGTCCTCAATGTACACTTGATTAGGAAAAGTCACATCAATTGAGTTCAACATTTTTAAACCCAAACCTGCACTCCTAGTAATTGCAGGCTATGCTTTTGTGACAGCCTTGGGAGTGGGGCTAGCTGCACGCCCCAAATTTAGTTTCCCGAATTTTGGTTCTGATCAGAGCGACATTGATTTGCCCAATGAAACCCTTTTTTGCATTTCGGACAGACCGACTTCGGGCAGACATCCCTATTTTTGTTTTTGTTAAATGCCATCCCCCCCCCAGGGGATCTGCACTGGGCTTTAAAATGGCCAGGCTTCCCACAATTAAAACAATTCCCTGTAGGTTTCATCCCTTTTTGTAATGCCATAGCCAAAGTCTCCATGTTGTAAGCCTGAGAACCCACCACTGCACATGCCTTTAACAGATCAGCCAGAGTAACCTCACCTCTAGCCACTAAAGGCTGTAAGATACGCTTGCAGTCAGCATTTGCATTTTCAACTGCCAATTTCAGCAAAAGTTCCTTTGCTGCTTCCTCATTAGAGATTTGCCGGGTAATAGCCAATTGTAGCCTTTCCACAAAATCGTTATAAGACTCAGATGCTGTTTGCTTAATTTGAGAAAAAGACCGTGCCGGGGTTCCCACATCCTGGATGCGGGACAACGCCCCAAGGACAGCTGCCATAACCACGGGAAATACGTGATCAGGCAAATTAGCAGCTTGATCAGCAGTGGATTCAAACAAGCCTGCCCCATAGATTTGGTCTGGCGTATACAGCCCCCCCGAATTCCATCCCCTAGTGATAGCTTCCCTTTGATATCCTGAATCAAAAACCACATACTGAGTAGAGCTCAATATCATTCTCATTAAATCTTTCCAGTCACTAGGAATCATGCGTGAGGTAGCCAAACTTGTCAGGAGACCCTTTGTAAAGATACTTTGAATGCCATAATCTTTAACTGCTTTCTTAATTTCCCTAAGTACTGCTAAAGGAATCGGAACCCATTCAGCCTGCATGTTGCCTTGAGCATCCACTTGCCTATTAACTGGAAACAAATTCATCTGAGGAATCTCATCAGGCTCTAATTTCCCCTCATTGAAAGCCTGATGCATCATTGCTTGAACTTTTCCCATTTGTGGTTGGATTTTATCATCCACAGGCTTAGGTGCTGTTGGGGGTGAGAAAACATACTCCAGTTTTGGGGTTGGAGGGTGCAACACAACTTCTTTATAAGGAGGAGGTTCTACTAAAGTTTTTAAAAGAGGTTGTTGTTGGGTCTCTAAAGCAGTCATAACAACCTTCCAATATATCAAAATTTCAGCTGTTGCCCGTGGCTCTTCATGAAGGATAGTTCCAATTTTCGTCCACGTGTCTAACTTTAAAGAGCCTCTCTCTGAGTACCAGGGGCATTGCTGCCAGATCTCTTGCAGCAGCTGTTTCACATTACCTTTTGAAAGAACTATTTGCTCCCCCCCAGAGGGTTTAAAGATTAAGAAATTTGTCCTGACTAACTTCAGCAGCTCACTAACATGCCGTTCCTGTGGCTGAGAAAGTTTTCCCCCCATGTTCCCTGAAAAATCCTATTGTCCAGCAATAGTTAAGTACGTACTTTACCTGTTCCAGGCGAGGAAACACGGAGGTCCGGACACGTACCACCTGCAGTGCATCACGTCGGGGTCACCACTTGTGGTGGTCTCCCATGGAAAGAATGAGACACAAGCGTGTGTTCTCGGGATGGGAGCCCAGAATAAATTCCAGTGCTTCCTTTTATTGAGATTTTTGTACATAGTAAGCAAAATTACATTGTGGCTTAATAATTAGATATAGTACAGGCTTGTTTGCAGTTGTCTAAGCTGCCTCTTTGTTTGTATTTGTCCTTATTGTTCTCTTTTCTTTGCATTATCTTAGTGACCTTTAAACAGGCATGTATGTATAAAGCATTATATTAATCATTACTCAAGCCCAAGCCAAAGTTTATTATTCCCACATAAACTGTTTCAACTCCTACCCTCAAAACGACGCTATAGAGCACTGCGCACCAGACAACTAGACAATAGTTTTTCCCCGAATGCCATCACTTTGCTAAACAAATTCCCTCAACGCTGTCCAACAATTTACTAAGTCTGCATTACTATTTTTTTCAAATTTTAATTTTATTAGACAAACAAAAACAAAAAAATATTAAAAACAATGAACGTGGTGCAATCTTCCTAACCCACATAATTGTCTACGTTGCTAAATCATATCTAAAATTAGTATACATTTACATTCTATATACATAGTATACAATATATACACTGCTCAAAAAAATAAAGGGAACACTTAACCAACCCAATGTAACTCCAAGTCAATCACACTTCTGTGAAATCAAACTGTCCACTTAGGTAGCAACACTGATTGACAATCAATTTCACATGCTGTTGTGCAAATGGAATAGACAACAGGTGGAAAGCATAGACAGTTAGCAAGACATCCCCAATAAAGGAGTGGTTCTGCAGGTGGTGACCACAGACCACTTCTCAGTTCCTATGCTTTCTGGCTGATGGTTTGGTCACTTTTGAATGCTGGCGGTGCTTTCACTCTAGTGGTAGCATGAGACAGAGTCTACAACCCACACAAGGGGCTCAGGTAGTGCAGCTCATGCAGGATGGCAAAATCAATGCGAGCTGTGGCAAGAAGGTTTGCTGTGTCTGTCAGCGTAGTGTCCAGAGCATGGAGGCGTTACCAGGAGTCAGGCCAGTACATCAGGAGACGTGGAGGAGGCCATAGGAGGGCAACAACCCAGCATCAGGGCCGCTACCTCTGCCTTTGTGCAAGGAGGGACAAGAAGAGCACTGCCAGAGCCCTGCAAAATGACCTCCAGGGGGCCACAAATGTGCATGTGGTTGCTCAAACGGTCAGAAACAGACTCCATGAGGGTGGTATGAGGGCCCGACGTCCACATGTGGGGTTGTGCTTACAGCCCAAAACCGTGCAGGACGTTTGGCATTTTCCAGAGAACACCAAGATTGGCAAATTTGCCACTGGAGCCCTGTGCTCTTCACAGATGAAAGGTTCACACTGAGCACATGTGACAGACGTGACAGGGTCTAGAGACAGTGTGGAGAATGTTCTGCTGCCTGCAACATCCTCCAGCATGACCAGTTTGGCAGTGGGTCAGTAATGGTGTGGGGTGGCATTTCTTTAAGGGGCTGCACAGCCCTCCATGTGCTCGCCAGAGGTAGCCTGACTGCCATTAGGTACCGAGATGAGATCCTCAGACCCCTTGTGAGACCATATGCTGGTGCGGTTGGCCCTGGGTTCCTCCTAATGCAAGACAATGCTAGACCTCATGTGGCTGGAGTGTGTCAGCAGTTCCTGCAAGAGAAAGGCATTGATGCTATGGACTGGCCCGCCCGTTCCCCAGACCTGAATCCAATTGAGCACATCTGGGACATCATGTCTCGCTCCATCCACCAACTCCACGTTGCACCACAGACTGTCCAGGAGTTGGTGCATGCTTTAGTCTAGGTGTGGGAGGAGATCCCTCAGGAGACCATCCGCCACCTCATCAGGAGCATGCCCAGGCATTGTAGGGAGGTCATACAGGCAGATGGAGGCCACACACACTACTGAGCCTCATTTTGACTTGTTTTAAGGACATTACATCAAAGTTGGATCAGCCTGTAGTGTTTTTTTCCTTTAATTTTGAGTGTAACTCCACATCCAGACCTCCATGGGTTGCTAAATTTGATTTCCATTGATAATTTTTGTGTGATTTTGTTGTCAGCACACTCAACTATGTAATGAACAAAGTATTTAATAAGAATATTTCATTCATTCAGATCTAGGATGTCTTATTTTTGTGTTCCCTTTATTTTTTTGGGCAGTGTACATATAATAATTTCTTATTATCTTGATCCTTCCTCTTTTCTAGTCAACAATAAAACTTATCCCATACTTTGTAATAATCCGATTCATCCTTGTTTTTTAAATTTTATTGGCAATTTGTCCATTTCTGCACACATCCAAATTTTCCTAATTATTTCTATTTCACTTGGAATTTCTTTACATTTTCACTGTTGTGCATAGGCCAATCTTGCAACAGTAATTAATGAATTATTAGGTGTATAATATCTTTGTTGTATTTTCCCACATTAATTTCTAACAAGAAAATTTCAGGTCTGTATTCTATTTTGATCTTATACATCTCTTTTAGCCATTTCTGAATTTTCTGCCAAAACTTTTGGGCTTCTTTACAATTCCACCATAAATGATAATACGTTCCATTTTCCTTATTGCACTTCCAACATGCAGGGGAAAGATTTGGATACATTTTTGCCAATTTTGATGGTGGCATAAAACAATTCATATAAATTTTCTTTAAACGGTGTGGCCAAAGTCATTTTTTTTGTTTCGCTCCCATAAGATTTGCCAATCATCTAAATTTATACTATATCCAAAATTATTCTTCCATGCCACCATCGTTTCTTTTACTTTTTCTTCCTCTAATTTGCATTCCAATAGAACTTTATATTTTTTTTTATCAATTTCTCATCAGTTCCCAATAGTACTTCATCTAATTCTGTTTTGTGCCTACTAATTCCTCACTCTTTCATATCTTTCCCATGTCTCAATTGGAGTTGTAAATAAGCCCAACATTCTATGTCTATTCCTTGGTCCTTCAAGTCTTGTCTCAATTGTAATTCTCCCCTATCATTTAAGATGTCCTCATAGGTAATAATTTTCCCTTGTCAGGGTAAGTGTGGGTACATCAAAGCTTCCAATGTAGATAGCCATATTGGTGTTTCTACGTAAATTTGTCTTTTAGTTTTGTTCCATGCAGTTAACAAGGTCTGCCTAATTTTGTGTCTTTGAAACAAAAGACGTACTTGTTTGTGCTGGCATAAAAAGACGTCCCATCCTGCCTGTAAATTGTAACCCTCTAATGTTCATATTCTTTTTTTGTGTATGTGATTTGTCCAATCTTTAATCCATGTTAGACTTGCAGCTCTATAACACAATTCCCAGTCAAGTAGGCCAAACATTTTTTTCCAGTTTTATGGGAGCATTCTGAAAAATAAATAATAATTTAGGTAATATATTCATTTTTACTGTCACTATTCTGCCCATAAGAGATAATCTTAATTTGTCCCATTTTTCCAAATCTTCTGCTATTTGTTTAATTAATGGATTATAGTTATCGTTTTTGAGTGTTGTACATCTTGCCGAGATCATAATCCCCAATTATTTTACTTCATCTACTATTTGGATGCCCATTATCGCAGCTAGTGTTTCCTTTTATTTGTCATATTTTTTGAAATTATTTTTGTTTTCTCCCTATTAATATTTAACCCCATGACTTCTCCAAATTTTTCAAAATTTTCTATAAGTTTTGGTCCCAAATTTTGTGGCTCTTCTAAAATAAAAACTAAATCGTCGGCAAAGGCTTGCAATTTGAACTCTTCCTTTTTTATTTTTAACCCTTTTATTTTTGTTTCCTTCCTAATTGTTCTCGCTAAAACCTCCAGAGTCAAAATAAAAGTGGCAATAGTGGACATCCCTGCCTTGTTCCTTTTCGTATTTCAAATTTATTTGTTGTTCTCCCATTCACCAATATTCTAGCATCTTGCTTATTATATATTGCCGAAATCACGTTTTGAAATTTTTCTCAAAAATCCATATATTTAATTTGTTGTAAGATGAAATTCCATTTTACGTTGTCGAATGCCTTTTTAGCGTCTAAAAACAGTAACCACCTGATCACAGCTATGTTCTTCATAATACCCTATAACATCCAGAATTGTCCTTATATTATTTTTAAGATGTTTATGTGGAAGAAATCCATCCTGATTTGTATGGATAAATTCATTTAAGATTTTTTAAAGTCTATCCGCTATTATGGTAACAAAAATTTTATAATCCACGTTTAAGAGATATTGGTCTATAATTTCCGATGTTTGATCATTTCCTTCCTTGGGAATAACTGTTATCGTAGCCTCATTCCAGGATTATGGGATTTTTGCTTCATCTAACACTTCATTGAATATTTCGAGCATTTTAATACTTAATATATCTTGTGGATTCTTGTACTGGAAGCCTATCTGGTCCCGGTGCTTTATCATTTTTGTTTTGTTTATTTATCGCCCAATTTACTTATAGTCTTATTTTCCCATTCAGCATATTTTTTTTTTCTCTTCCGAAATTCTCGGGAGGTCTGCTTTCTTTAAGCAATTAATCACTTTTTCCTCTATTGGGTACTCTTCTTCCTTGAATAACTTCTCATAATACATTTGAATGATCTTTCTTTTATCTTCTTCTTGGTAATAGATTTCCCCTTGCTCATTTCTTAATTTAATAATCCATCTCTTTTTCTTTTTTCAATTTATAGGCCAGCCATTGTCCTGGTTTGTTTGCGTTCTCAAATAAATATTGCTTTGTCATTTTCAACTGTTGGGCTAGTTCTTCCTTCTCTAATAAGTTTATTTTGTGTTTTATTAAATCCATTTGTGATTTTATTTGTTTTTTTTGGGGGGGGGGTCCTCTTGTAACTTCCTCTCCAAGTCCTTATATTCTTTTTCTAATATTTTTCTTTGTTGTTTTTTCTCTTTACTCTTTTTCGCCATGTATTTTATTGCCACTCCTCTCATAAACGCTTTTGCTGTATCCCAATTATTTTGTGGCGATGTGTCCTCTTCTTTGTTTTCTTTGGAAAAAAAACTCCAATTCTCTCTCTAATTGGGACCTAAAACCTTTCTCTTTTAACATTGACCTTTGAAGCGTCTTTTTTTAAAAAATAATTTTTATTTTTAAACAAACATAGACAAACAAAACATAAAAACATCTTCCAGTTACATACAGTGTATTGGTTGGTTGCATTTCTTTTGTGCTTTCTCTCCATAGTCCTCATTTGTAATTTGTATATATTCTCATATTATCCATCTATTGTATGTATGTATGTATGTATGTATGTATGTATATATGTGTGTGTGTGTGTGTGTGTGTATTATTATCATTGTTAATCATTTATTTGACTATAGCTATTATTTCATCATTTTATGCGATATTCAACATTTTAAATTGATTTATATTATAACATTCATTACCTCATCATCCAATATTAATACATCCTTATGTTATATTCTCTATAATTCTATTATCTTTTATATTATAAGATTATCTAGCATATCATTTCCATATTTTTCCCTAACCATTGATAAAATAAATCCCATATCTTGTAATATTATTTATCTTTATTTATTTATTTATTTTTTATTTATTTGATTTGCCAATTGTTTACAAGATAATAAGTATAAATGTATACATAGTTGTGAATACATGAAATGGGTACATATAAGAAAAATAAAAGAATAAGAGAAACAATAGGACAGGGACGGTAGGCACATTGGTGCGCTTATGCACGCCCCCTACAGGCCTCTTAGGAAAGGGGTGAGGTCAATAGTAGACAGTCTAAGGTTAAAGTTTTTGGGGTTTGGGGAAGAAACAACAGAGTCGGGTAGAGTATTCCAGACATTGACCACTCTATTGCTGAAGTCGTATTTCCTGCAATCAAGTTTGGTGCGGTTTACTTTGAGTTTGTATCTATTGTGTGCTCTTGTGTTGTTATGGTTGAAGCTGAAGTATTCATTGACAGGTAGGACATTGCAATGTATGATTTTATATACCATGCTTAAGTCAGACCAAAGACGGCGTAATTCAAGGTTTTCTAGTTCTAGAATTTCAAGTCTAGTGGCATAAGGTATTCTACAACGAGTAGAGGAGTGGAGAACTCTTCTTGTGAAATATTTCTGGACTTTCTCAATTGTGCTAATATCAGATACGTAGTGTGGGTTCCAGACTGATGAACTGTATTCGAGTATTGGTCTAGCAAATGTTTTGTATGCTCTGGTTAGTAGTGTGATATTACCAGAGAAAAAGCTACGTAGGATTAGGTTAACAACTCTTAATGCCTTTTTGGCTATGTAGTTGCAGTGGGCTCTAGCACTTAGATCATTAGAGGTGAGTATTCCAAGGTCCTTTACAGAGCTTGGGTCATCAACAAGATCTTGACTATTCAGCTTGTATTTTATTTTCTGATTTTTTTTGCCAATATGTAAGACAGAGCATTTATTTGTTGAGATTTGAAGTTGCCATTTGTTTGACCACTCTGATACATAGTCAAGATCTTTTTGTAGGGTAGCAGTATTGTCTGTGGTATTGAACAGCTTTACATCATCAGCGAAGAGAACGCAATTGCTCTTAATATGATCACAGAGGTCGTTTATGTAGAGTATGAAGAGAGTTGGTCCTAGAACACTGCCTTGGGGAACACCACTATTGACAGGTACTGGATTTGATAGTACGCTCCCGATTTTGACCATTTGTTGTCTGTTTGACAGGAATGCTTCTATCCAGTTATTCAGTTGTCCAGAGATACCATAGGATTTTATTTTTAGGAGTAGTTTGTTGTGTACCACTGAATCAAAGGCTTTACAGAAGTCTATGTAGATTGCGTCTATTGCTTTGCCCTGGTCGAGTTGTGTCGTCCATATGTTTTTGCAGTGTAAGAGTTGCAGATTACAGGATAGTTTTTTTCTAAAACCAAATTGTTTATTGGAGAGTAGGTTATTTGTCTCTAAGTGAAGGATGATGGATTGGTTAATAATTGATTCCATGACTTTACAGGTGACGCAGCATAAGGAGATTGGCCTGTAATTTTCAACTAGGCTTGGGTCTCCCTTTTTGAAGATGGGGATGACTGTGGCTTGTGACCATAGGTTAGGCAAGGAGCTGGTCCTGAAAGATTTTTCAAAGATTATGCTTAGAGGTTTGGCTATGGCAGTGGATAGCTTTCTTAAGAAGTAGGCACATATTCCATCCGGTCCAATAGATAGAGATGGTTTTAGATTGCGTAGTGCTTTTTCAACATTGTCTTCTGTGAAATCGATATG
Organism: Notechis scutatus; assembly: GCF_049901735.1. NCBI lineage: Eukaryota > Metazoa > Chordata > Lepidosauria > Squamata > Elapidae > Notechis > Notechis scutatus. Next base: position 160,972,893 of record NC_142011.1, on the reverse strand, counting down.
TATTAGATCATTGTTGTTATCTGTGGTACGGCTAGGAAATACTGGGCATGATCCATTGCTGTTTACAAATACTGAGCCGAAGAATGTGTTAAAGATGTTGGCTTTAATGGTGTCGTCGTTGCAGTCTTTACCATCAGGTCCTATCAAGGGAGGGATGGACCTTGAGTCTTTTAGTTTGTTGTTTACAAAATTGTAAAAAGCACGGGTGGAATTGGTGCTTAGAAGGTTTTCCTCTTGTTTAATGTGATAATTGGTGCATTCGGTCTTTATCTGGTGGCATAAATTTTTGTATCGGTTTTTGAAATTGGCAACGTGACCAGATTTGTTTTTCCGCCAGAGTGATCTCTTTTTGGATTGAAGTTTCCTTATTGATATGGGTAATCTGCTTTTTTGTTTTGTTTTGGGAGTTGTTGTTGGTACATATAGTTTGATGACTCTTTTGACTTCAAGTAAAAATATGTTGTAATGGTCTTCAACAGTATTGCATCCAGTGAATAGAGATTGCCAATCAAGGGATGAGAGATCGTTGTCTATAAGATCATAGTTGCCTTTTTTGAAGTTACAATTGGGGATTACATCATTGTGGTGATTTTTGTGTGGACGTATGTTGAGACAAAAGTCAATCATATTGTGGTCACTACTGGAAAAGGGTTCTTTAGTTTGTATTCCATAAATTAAATTCACACTATTGCAGAAGATGAGATCGAGGCAGTTGTTTAGTCTAGTGTTGTTGGTTACTAGTTGTTCCAGTCCCAGATTTGTAATAGCATTGTAGAAGGTTATGTGTATGATTTCAGTTGTACAATCATTTAGGGTCCAGTCAATATGAGGTAGATTGAAATCACCAAGAAAGATAAAAGGGTATGATTTTCAAATGTCAATTTACTCATTTCAGCACATTCTATTATTTTCTTAATAACTTCCTCCTGCATTGGTATTTTCTCATTTTTCCAATTTTTTGCAAACACAATTCTGGCTGCTGTTAATACATTTACAATCAAATACTTCAATTCTCTACTGTATACTTCTGGTAAAATACCCAATAAAAATATCTCTGGTTTAAAGTCAATATGTCTTTTTGTCATTTTTTCCAACCATGTGTGGATTGTAGTCCAGTATCTTTTCACCTCTACGCATGTCCACCACATATGGTAAAATGAGCCTGGTATCTGATGACATTTCCAACACTTTTTGGATTTGTTCTTAAGCATTCTTGCTATTCTCGCCGGGGGTAAACGCCACCTGTAAAACATCTTATACAAATTTTCTTTGTATGCTGTTGACATTGTCATTTTATAATTTTGAGACCACAATTTTTGCCATTTTTCCAAGTCAATCCCATATCCAAAATTTTCCCCCACGCAATCATTGTTTCTTTAACATGTTCTTCTTCTAGTTTAACCTCTAATAAGTATCCATATAATTTTTTAATCACCTTTTCATCAGTACCTGTTAAAATTTTGTCTAAATCAGTCAATTTATCATAAAAACCTTCCATTTTAAGATCTTTATCATATCTAGAATGTATTTGCACATATTAAAACCAATTCATCCTTATAACTTGTTCTTCCAATTCTTGCATAGATTTAAGTCCACCCTTTTCATTCAATATTTTGCCATATTTAACTGTTCCATTTTATATATTACTGGATATGAAAACGCTTCTATAGTTGATAGCCAGACTGGAATTTTTAAATAGTGTTGCCTTTTAATCTTCTCCCAGTTTAGTAATAAAGCCTCACGTATATAGTGTCGTCTAAAATAACCATGTGTTTTAGACCCTTTGTACCATAGGAAGGCATGCCACTCCAACAACAAATCATGTCCTTCAAGTGTCAATAATCTAATATTTCTAAGTGTGATCCATTCCACATCAAAATTGTCGCTTGATAATATAATTCCCAGTTTGGCAGGCCAAATTCTCCTCTTATTCTAGCATCTTGCATGAAGCGTCCATCTTGAAATGTTCCTTTGCCCAATTCAACTAAATCTAATTGCGCTATGATCCACCCATAAATTTGTCTCAATGTTAATATCTATTACCGTGTTTCTCATATAATAAGGCCGGGTCTTATTTTTTTTGAGCCCTGAAAAAATGGCTAGGCCGTCTTTTCGGGGGTGACTTAATTTCCCCTTGCATCTTCGGGCGGGCGACAACGGCTTGGATGTTGACCTCGGTGTTGGTGGGGCACTTCATATTGGGGTCAATGCAGGCAGCGCCATATCCGGGTGTGCAACAAAAGTACTTCCTAACGGCAAGCCCCCTCACCATTCCCCCATTTCGCATGTTTTAATATAGGCCTTAATTTGGGGGAAGGGCTTAATTTCATTTCATGACTATAAAACATGCTGGGACTTCCTATTGGGGGAGGCTGTATTGTTGGAGAAACAGGGTATTTCTGAAATGAGTTTTATAGACATCCATGCCATATCTAATCTCGACCAGGATTGATGTCTATTAGAATAATGGGTAAATTGTTTTTTTTTCTGGGTATCTTTCTCTCCATGCATTATAAATCTTAACTTCTTTTGTCAAATCATAAAAAAAATTTGGTAGTGTTTTTTCTTCTTTATTCTCATATTGTTGCCTTTATAATCCAATGTTTTATCCACAACCACATTAAAATCACCCAAAAGACAAACTTCCTCATATTGCAAATCCTTAATTTTATTATATGATTTTTGAAAAAAAAATTCTTGTGGCCCATTTGGTGCATATATTACCACCAGTAGTATCTGTTTTCCAATTCAATCTCGACCATTAAGATCCTACCCTCTTTGTCTCTAAAGATTTCTTTAGCCAAAATCCAATCTTTTATATATAGTGCCACACCTCTTTTCTTTTGCACATCTAGTGACGATTTTTTTTCTCCTAATTTTTATTGTCTAACAAATACTTTTGTTTTTCTGTTACATGCACTTCATGTACAGTTATTATATCAACATTTAACCTTTGTAAATTATTAAACACTTTTTTTCCTTTTCACCGGGGAGTTTATACCATTAATATTAATCGATATCAATTCACATCCTTCTCTTTTTTATCTATTCCTTTGTCTAGTGCTTCTTGTTGTTCTAATTTCTTTAGGCTCATTATCTGTACTTTCGTATTCTTCCCTTTTTCCTCATCTTCCATATCGTCTATCTTTGTTATTTAATGAACTTCCTTCTATATCTGTTGTTTCTATTTCTCTTCGTTTATAAATTGTTGGTCAAAGAACTCTTCTGCTTTGTCAAGTGTGTCTAGCCTGTATCTTTTCTCCTGCCACGTGACCATGTTACCCTCCAGTATCAACCATCCAAAATTCATATTGTGTTTTATCAATTTTGTTGTTAAGAAATGATAGGGTCCTTCAAATTTTGGAATCTTAAAAGTAGTGGGCTGCGTCTATCCCTGCAAAGTGGGGACAGAGGTTCTTGTTTTGCAGAGTCTCCTGTTCACACGTCTCCTCTCCCTGAAAGCTGGCTCCACCCCCCACTATTACTATTACTATTAATCTTCTCATCCTCCCTTTCACCACCTCCTCCCACTTATGACTGCATGAATGTAACTTTGTTGCTTGTATCATGATTTTTTAAATTAACTTTTTACTGGTATAATTTGATTTGATCGCTTATTATGCTTCCTAGTATGATTTGATTGCTTATTTGTACCCTTTGACTACTATTAAGTGTTATACATATGATTCTTGACAAATGTATTTTTTCTTTTCTCTTTATGAACACTCAGAGCATTTGCACCAAAACAAAGTCCTTGTGTGTCCAGTCATACTTGGCCAATAAAGAATTCTATTCTATTCTATATAATAATATCCTGCCATGCAAAGCATCTAAATACTTTCCTTGTTTGTATATAGCTGAAATAAGATTATGTGTGCAATTGAGATTGAGAAGTTGATGTTACATCCTTATCAATTATTTAATTCAAGCAGTAAGAGACTCCAGTTAGTGAATACTTCTAACTTAATGAAATAATTCTTGAAGCTTGTTCATCCTCATTTTCTTTAACATCAGCCATTCAGTGTTATAACAAACAACTTTTTATTATGTAATGAAAGCACTTCCAATGTTTTTAGGGTTACAACACATCCTCATCAGTTATACTGACAAGAGGCAAGGCAAATATAAGGAATACATTAAGTCTGGGGTTCCCAAACTGTTTCTTGGGGATCAGGAGCAACTAAGAGGTACAAGTCAACTTGCACAGGCAAAGCAGACAGTAAAACTTGGAGTTAATTTTGCAAAGTATCTAATGCTATGGGTCTAGTCTTTCATCAAACCATTCACAAATTGTAGCACTTTCTTTAAATTAATGTTTAATTTTATTTATTTATGATTGTGGGTCTTATCAAGGGTAAACACAGGATTCAGAAGTTCTTTACTGACTGCCCCAATCTGTATGGTTCTGAGTGGTTCCCTACAAACAAGACAGCTCTTACTGCACTAACTTCAGGAAACCAGTTGTGAACCAGGAAGAACATCTTTTCCTATTTCCCTTCTTTGGAAGGTATTCTTCTGAAACTATGAACAGAAAAAGTGGGTTAAAAAAATAAATTCTGTGAGCAGAGAACAACAATCATGAAAAACTTCCACACAGCTTCTTACATGCCCCCCACAAGTGCCCTTCTACTAGTTACCAGGTAACTTAATGAGTTGACAACACTCCCTACAGTTTGCCAATTAGGAAGCCCATAAAGTGGCACTTCAGTCAGCACCTCACATGCACCCCAAACTTTCAGATTCACTGCACAGGAAAATGCTGTCCGTGTTTCTGAGCTTTTACTGCTGAAAGATAATTTGACAAATGTCTTAACTTGGAAAGGTCAAATTTAATATCATTTTTTAAAACTCAGATTCCTCTTGCATTGCAATTATATTATTATGAAAAAGATTACTGGTTTGACTTTTCAGGAGGTATAATTTTCAAATACTAACCTTATTATCCTAAATTGAAGAACTTAATAGTGGGAAATTACAACTACACTTAGTGATTCTGAGAAGTGTATTGATTTTCAGCGATACAGTGGTATACCACTGTAAAGTGGAACAGAATTGGGTAAAATGACTGGATTCAGTGCTACATTGGATCATAATATTTTTATTCATATTAAATTAGGAAAATGCATGAGCAATATTACTTGAAATCAGCAAAGCTATCCTGCTGTAGATGTGCCTTTATTACAGAAATCTAAATTCTCTTAGATTGATCTTTCCAATCCATTCTGATCTAATGATTGATGAAAATAACTGAGGCTGTCTATAGAAGTTTACACCTGTGAGTCAGCACAGATTGGGCACTTTCCTTCAGGAGGAAGCCAATCAGACTGTATATATGGGAGAAGACATAAAGCAGTCTGAAGTCACCAAGGCTGCTTTGGCAAAGCAATTTGGATAATTCTGCTTCAATGAAATAAAGTTACCTCCATGTTCTGAATTGCTTCTCACACACCTACTAGAGACTAAAATTCACAACTGGGAACTTGAATTCCTGCACTGAGCAGGAGGACATCTAAATGATCCCTTCCAACTCTATGAATCTTTGAGTCCATGGATAATTGAAGTAAATGTTCATTTGTTCATATATGGCTCTTTTACATAATCAGAACGTTTGTAATTGTAAAAAAAAAAACCCTAAAGATACTAAAAAATAGAGACATGATAAATATATATATAAATATTAAATAATCATAAAACAGTTCACAAAATCTGGTTCTGAAGCATTCACATCACAGAATCTTCATATATATGAAGAAATTATCTTTTTACCATAACACTCTGTTACCAAAAAAAGAAACCATCCTTAAAAGTTGTGGCTCTTTTATTTAAAGATTGAAATTGCCGTATTAAACAAAAAAGGTCTTAATTACATACTTTTGTTGCCTGTTTACTCTATGAAGACTACCTTTGGATCATGCTTGTTATCACATGCCATCCCTCTCATTAAGGAAGCAGCTTAAGATTGGTGCTTCCAATAGATTTTTTTTTCTTTTCCTTTTTTACACCAAGGAAGGATTCTGGTTTAATTTAAAGGAAGAATGAATTTATAGCATTTATCTATACTGAATGCATTCTGCAATTTTTTTTATAGTTTTACAGATTGTGGCCTAGCATTATGCACTTAAAACGGCAGAATATATGAGTGGGCCCGCAGAAAGCAGGGTGTGCGTCTTGACTTTGAAATAATTTTTACACTACTAAGGCCATCTATCAGGAATTATGTGTCTTTGAATTCAAAAGAGCTTTTTTTTTAGGCCTGTGAACTATGATCCATTAAGTATGCCAGAATTGAGGAAAGATTATAGGTTTTCTTTAATCATTTCTACCACCAGATCAGAGAGTACAGGAAAGGACTAATTTCACTGGAAAACTCTTAAGAGGGAGCTATTTATACATACTAGTTTTCTATCTGTAGTATTGCTTTGTTATTATTGAATTACAATTCATGAAATGCATTTTTTTTTTAGGCAGAAATGTTAAATGTGAATTTAGAGGGACATTTCTCGGAGAATTCTGAACACTCATACATTTCAATGTGCTGAGTAATGAAGTCCATATGATTGTCTTCCAAAGATAGTTTCCCATTTAAGGCTGCAATCCACACTTCAGACTTCTACTTAACTAGACATAATTACCGTATATACTAGGCTGGTATTGCCTGCATAGTGGACTGGAAGCCGGAATATGGGGGGGGGGGGAAGGGGGTTTGAGTAAGCCCTCCCCAGGGAGGCAGACCTCTGACACTACCAAGCCATGCCCACAGAACCGGTAGTAAAAAATGTTGACCCCCACCACTGGTAAATACATCATATTAAGTCATAATATGATTTGTTTGCTTAGCACATTCTGATTTGTAAGTAACAGGTAATGGCTTAAAAATTTCATAAGCAAATAATAGGTTTATTTTATAAAAGTTTAAAACAATGTCTTAGCATGATGACAAAGTGGCAAGATGCAAAGCAAGCATCTTATTTTTTAAAATTATTTGATAGAAAATGGAGGTTGTTGCTAATATAAACAATAGAACCATTTCCTGCACACCAGTCATTCTGTGGCAACTAGCTACATATAGGTTTGGTATTGTGGGAACTATACTTGCAATCTATTCTGCAACTTAACAAGGTTATGAAGCGTTCTCTATTGAAGTGTTCAACAGAATAACAAAGTTGGAAGGGGCATAGGAGATCTTTTAGCCGAACCCCCCATTCAAGCAGGAAACTATACCATTTCAGACAAATAGTTATCCGGTCTCCTTAAAAACCTCCAATGCTGGAGCATCCATGACTTCTGGAGTCAAGTCATTCCACTGATTAATTGTTCTAACTGCCAGGATGTTTCTCCTTAGTTCTAGTTCTTGTTTCCATCCATAGCTTCTTGTCCTGCCTTCAGGTGTGTTGGGGAATAGGTTGACTTTTTCTTTCAGAACCACTTCCCATTTTAAAAAATTATGGAGGACCTCCAAAGAGCTTTACCCATTTAAAATTAAAATTCTGGCATTTGCTTCTACTACAGCTTCTCACAATTGTTCGATGGGATTTTAAGGTATTATTATTTTTAATATAGGCTAGCAAATAATTTTGATTTTGTGGACCCTTGAGAGAGTCCTCGGGAACCCCCCGGTGTCCTTGGACCATGTTTTGAAAAACATTGCTCTCCGTATCAATTAGCTTTTTCCCCACTCTTCCATTTAAGTTCCTATTTTTCTTCTACAAAAGTAGTCCCCCTTTAGTGACTGTTGTTAAGCAAAGAGGTCGCAAAGTGGAATGCAGCTGTGCTTATGGTCTTACAGGTAGTCCTTGATTTAAGATGACAATTGGGACCAGAATTTCTGTTTCTAAGGGATGCAGTCATAAAACATTTCACATGACCACATTGTTTAGTGTCCGTAATCCCTGAAGTCTCCGCTGCCATCATTAAGTGAAAAATTGTGTGGAATTAAGCGAGTGCTACCTCTTGACATCTTGCCAGTTTTCAATAACTAGAAACAGCTTAGAAACCAGGAGAGACTGAAGTCTAGTCCGGCTTTAGACATGAAAACCAACTGGGTGATCTTGGACAATCATTCTCAATCCAACCTACCTCATAGGATTGTTGAGGGGAAAATAGGAGGAGGAAGTAGAATTCTGTACATCACATTATTTATAAAAAATAACAAATGCAGGATGAAACAAAATTGTGTTCCTGTGATTGCAGAATGCTGCAATCATCGTAAGTGTGAGCCAATTCCCAAGTGTCCAAATGGGGATCATGTGACTGCAAGGTAGCTGGTATTGCCAGATCTTGAGGACTGGTGGTAACCGTCACTCCTTCAGCACCAGCACCATTGTAACTTTGAACGGTGGCTGAACAAATAATCATTAACTGAGGACTACCTGGAGTTCAACTTTCTTTTGTTTTACAGACCTGCAAGGGTCATAAATGCAAGGTCTAATCACGAAGTTTACTCTTTCATCACCATTGTAATGGTCATGTACAAGGGCAGTTGCTAAACAAGGACTACCATTATGTTTGTTTTTTCTGTATTTCTTGGTTTTACAAATTTAAATACTAACAATATAATCTGTATTTTATTATTTGGTGAATCAAAATTTTCACTCAAATTACATGATAGTAACTTTTAATATTAAAGTTAATATTTCTAAGGAACAAATTAACCCTTGTTGGTTCAATGCTAAGTATATTATTTATGCTACATATTGGGACAACTTCAAGGAAAAGAAAACAACCAGTCATAAGTTGAGGGCTGCCTATAGTACCTTTTAGAAAATAATGTTTAGTTTCTCTTATGGCCCTAAGGAATGGAATAAAATCCTTCCACGACAACTGATTGCTGCATTACTTCTACTACAAGGAAGAAATTGATCATTACTAATTTTCTCTTTTTCTTTGATTATACAATAAAGTTTGTGGTCTAGAATCATTGGAATTTGGATGTAATTTTCACCACAACTCAAAACAGATTGTACTTGATGGGATAGTAAATCAAGGCAAATGTTTTCTATATACAGGCATGACAGTGTTTCCTGTTATTTTGACCAAGTCAAAATTGATGTTTAATTATTCAGTATTGAACATACAGCTTCATCAAATACATTATTTTAGCAATTACTTCATCATGGAAGCATTTGGCTGATTTCAAAAAAGCTAAGGAAGGATTGGACCTATTTAGTATTTGGATGAGAGCCCACTGAGAAATCCCAGGGCAATGGAAAGTTGAAAAAAAACTTTCCCTAATAATGTTCTAGAGGCGTAGAGAAAGAAAAGAGAAGTTTAAAAAATACTAAATTCTTACTTGGCGAGTAAGAATATGGCCAAAAAAACATGTTAAGGAACTTACCAGGAATTCCTCCTTCCTTTCATTCCTGATTTCTTTGAGGTGTTATAAGTATATACACTGCAAGACTTTTTGAAGACAATTATAGTAAATTAAAAATAGAATGGTTCCTGCACTAATGTAACACAACTGATTAAGCCATGATCTCATTGTGAGTCTCTCCCTCCCTCCCTCCCTCCCCCACCCCAGGGGATGGATGGCACAGTGGGGTGCCAGGGTAGGAAGATGGGGGGGATGCAGTAAAGCCCAAGGTTAGGAAAACCAGGGATAGATGGTGCAGCAGGGAGGCCAGAGGAAGGATGGGGCAGTGGAGCCCAAGTGCCAGGAGATTGGGAGGGACTTATCTGAGTGACTTACAACTTTTCTTGACAACTTCCCCATTGCCTTTTTTGCCAAGAGCCCAAGTAGCAACCACATGAGTGCAAAGATAATGCAATGGCTGGAACTTCAAGGACCACTCAGCACTTATCGCAACATCAAACAGTCACTGAATGATTATAGTAAATCAGTAAGAATTCAAGTCAGTAAGAATTCAAGTATGTAACTTCAATAGAAGTACAGTATTACATTTATATCGGTCATGATTTATGAAATTTGGCTAGCATGTTTATGCTCTGTCTACATATGTCCAAACATTAGTACTTTAGAAAAATGCTTATTCAAGCTAGTAACATCAGCATTAACTCCTCATTCCTTTCCTCCTCTTTCATATTGTATTAAAGATATATAATTTTAAAAACATATTTACACTATGATGCAGTTTTATTCTTGCCACCAAGTAAGCTCCATTGAACTCTAGGGAACATACTATTATATTGCCTAAAGATGTACGGGATTGTATTATTAATATACATGCCATTCCATTTACCAGACTTCACACATTTGTGCTAAAAAATTTTCTTTCAAAACAAAAACACATGCACATTCTGCAATTTGTTATAGCCTGTGCTGCCACTATTTTCCACATCAAAACTTCTAGCTGAGTTAAAGACATACTGTTATATGTGAAAATAACATATATGTATTGCAAGTTACACCTGAGAAGGCTAGAACAGAAGGTACTCCATCTATGTTCATGATGTGACCTTCTAGAATGATTTCTGGACTTTTATATAACAGTATCTAACAAATAAATCATGTTTTGTGACTTGTTATTCTGTAAAGTGAAATTATTATGTCCTTGGCTGGAGTGGGGGTTGTATATTTTGGCTTAAAGATTAATGTAAGAGATGCTAAGGTCATTCTGATGTGAACGGAACTGGTTAATGATCCATTGTGTTCAGAAGAACATAAAAGGAAGAAGCCATGAGAACAAGGGTAGTGTCCAAAGAAAGGGAAACAGGTGGTATGCTATGGGTGTGGCATAGGGAATTACGTAGTTGGGTAGATTGTGAACCTAGGAAAGGGGCAGGCACTGTATACTTGAAGCTGTGTATATAAATCCCAGCCCTTCTGGGGAAAATGTCTTCTGCTATGAGCAGAATTCCCTTTTGCAAAAGCTTAATAATAAAGCACTTTCATATTTTTCACTGTCTCAGTTGTATTTTGTGATTATTCTCACACATACACATGCCTTTCAAATGATTTGGTAGAACTCTCAAGTTTTTTCTTCAAGGTGGATTAAAAACTAGCTTTAAAATTACTAATATAAATAAGTAATTATTGAGATAGAGCCTATCTGTAATTGCTTTTCATGGAACAAGTATTTCCTCACAACTTACAAATTTGTGCTAATTTATGCTCAAAACATCTTCTGCATCTGAAAGAACAATTTTCATGCCTCCAAGGACATTGTTTTGTTACACTTGAAGTTATGACTTATTTCAAGCCTTGAACGGCTGTGGTGGCACTGTGGTTAGAATGCAGTATTGCAGGGTAATTCTGCCAACTGCCAGGAGTTCAATTCTCGCCAGCTCAAGATTGACCCATCCTTCCATCCTTCCAAGGTCAGTAAAATAAGGATCCCAGATTGTTGAGGGTGATATGCTGACTCTGTAAGCTGCTTAGAGAGGTAAATCACTGTTAAGCGGTATACCAATCTAAGTGCTATTACTATTGCTATTGCAAATTGTTGTCAACAAGCACATAGTTGTAAGCTTATTCAGCTAGACAAGTTTGCATGCTTTTGTTCAGTAACTTTGTATTTGGTGTAAAAGCAGATGATTAATGAGATTTCTTCAAGTGACTGCAAAAGTTTGCAGATTATTACGATAATTAGACTTTTTTTTAAAGAAACATGTCCTACTTGGATCTCAGAAATGAATTGTTGGAAGAATTATCCTTCTGGGTTCAGTTCCAAGTTGGGAAGAAAGACACTGGAAACATAGCGACTGCTTGGAAAAATGGTTTAATGATGGACAGGATCACATGCTTTGGGTGAAGAAAGAAGGGGGGAAAAGGCTGAGATGCTGAGAGACCTGGGTTTTATACCCTCTGTTGGGATTTGAATTTGAACTTGTATGCTGATTGGTTGTCAGACTCCCATGGGGCCATGCAGGGGCAACTCTGTAGGCTGTCCTCAGTCCCAGGCTTGGTTGCCTTGCTGGATGATGATGTAATGAAAGGCTTTAGGCAATTCCTATTATAGCTCTACCTGGAGATCTTTGTTATGTAAAAGAGGCTGGCCCAGGCCAGAGTAATGGTTTATTAGAAAAGATCGGGGGTGGGGGGGTGGGGGGTGAGTTTCTGCTTTTTTTAGGGGAAATATTCTGCTTTTTTAATATTTCCTAGGATATGTCATTTTTTCTAGGAGAGGGGTGGGTGCTAACTTCCTACAGAACCATGATGTATCTTCAAGGTATGACAGTAAAATAAATTGTGCAGTGCATGCATGCCTTTAAAGGATAAAGAATTTTCTTGAATTACTACCAAAACTCTTTATTGTCATGACCTTTAAATGGGGGAAACAGAGCCTCACGGGGCAACAAATTTTTGAGCCAAAGTATCTCGAAGTGACTTTCTTACAGAATATGCCCAGCATCCTGAAGCAATGTCCCAAGGAGGCAGAGGTTGTCTAACTGCTTTACTAAAGTGCCTAAACATACTGAACGTGCTTGTTGCGTTGTGTAAGAGCATTCTTGGAAAAGTAAAAGGTTCAACCAGTCCCCAGTTGAATTGGAAAGAAAAGGGCCAGGGAGGGGGACGGTTTGGAAGCTAAAACTCCTTCTGGTCGGAAACTCGCGAAGCCTTGCCCAGCAGAGACAGATTAAAGAGGCCTCCAGACAAAGGCTCCGTGAGCGAGGGGATGAAGGCAAAGGCAAACGAGGCGCTTGCGTGAGTGCTCGGAGACCCAGAAATACGCACCAGTCCCAAACCCTTCACTATCACTTAGTTTCTCACGGCCACCACACGCTGATTCTCCTCAACTCTCCGCACGCTCTCCGCCGAGAGCAATTTGTGCTTTGGTCCTTGGCAAGAATGAGAAAGGGTTGCACGCTGTTTGGTCAGAGAAGAAAAGCGGGGAAGGAGGGGGGAAGAGGAGGAGGAGGAGGAGGAGGAGAGGGAGGCTAGCCACCCTTCGGGTAGGATGTGCGAACCGGAGGGCGGAAACTTTGGAAGAAGAAGAAGAAGGAGAAGGAAAGACGCGAGCGGGCCAGACAGGAGAGTCGGTGGGATTTCTTAAGGCGGTGGAAAAACCCAGCGGGAGAACTGAGGCGAAGGCAACCCGAAGTGAAGCCAAAAAAAAAAAAAAAAAAAACCTGGCGGGAGAAGAGAAAAGGCGTGTAAGAAGCAGCGAAGCAACGAGCAGAGTAGCCAGCACGCAGGCGAATCCCACCACAGCGGCTCTTCGTCTTCACGCCTCGTCGCTTCCCACGCGAGTCTAGTGAGCTGGTGGCGCGCCATTTCGGGCGGAAATGGAGCTGCTTGCGAAGCCCTTCGGCTGCGTGGCGGCGCTGGTCTTGTTTCTCGGGTGCTGCCTCAGCCTGGTCTCCCCTTACCCGGGTCCGGGCGCCAGAAACAAGTAAGACTCCCTCCACCCGCGCGACCCAACTTCTCCCCAAATCCACCTTCCTTTCTCCGGGCTTGCGGGGGTGGGGTGGGGTATTCGAGCATTTCAGGTCTGCCTCGGGGCCGCGTAAAGAGAGTTTCGTGGCTTTATTCTCCTGCCATTGGTAATGGTGCCGCGTGAATAATATAAAAACCCAAAGTCGCCTGGGTGGAGTCCCCGTCTCTTGGATAGGCGCCGAATCCCGGCTTTTTCTCCCTGGTGTTGACAGCTCGGAAGAGACGAGGTCGGAGGCGGCTTTGGGATACTCAAACTCAGATTCTCAAACCGGCCAGTTGGAGCAAATGGGGGCCTGGTGGCCAAACGGGGAATGAGTGGATTGGCGAGCCTTGGGAACCACTTCCCTGATCCGTGGGGATGAGTTAACACTTCCTGGGCTGGGAAGCAAGGCCTGCTGGAGTTGCCACCTTTTGAAAGAACTTGGGCTGAGTTCATGATTTGTCCTCCCACGAGTCTCCTAGCGCTAACTAAATAGAAAAGTGTGCCACGTGAATTTATTTATGTATTTATTGATTGATTGATTTGATTTGATTTGTCAATTGCTTACAAGATAATAGGTATAAGTATATACATAGTTATGAATACATGAAATGGGTACATATACGAAAAATAAAAGAAACAATAGGGCAGGGGACGGTAGGCACGTTGGTGCGCTCCTTCTACAACGTCTATTTTGTGATTCATTTCTTCCTTTTGAATGATGGTACAGCATCCTGCCTCTGACTGAATGAATCTAGAGCTCTTGTTCCTTTTTACCAGCCCAAAACAATTCACCTGCCAAGTGAATTGCAGTGCCAGTCAGTAAGTTCTGCTTATTTCGACAAGGTTGTGCTTCCCCCCCTTTCTCTGAAAAATGAGTTAAAGTTAGGAGTATTGATTGACAGCTGACAGTCCAATGAATGTATGTACAGTTTACCCCAATAAGAGTGCCATACTAATCTATGGCAGGCCAAAACTTTTTGGACAAATTATTGTTAGGCCTAGTGGCTAACAAAAAAGGAACAAAAATTGAACCAATTGCAGTGAATGCAGCCTATGCACCCTTCAACACACAATCCGGTAGTCATTAATTCTCTACGGGATATCTAAGTCCAGGTTTGTAGTTAGAGATTATTATTTCTGACAGCAAAAGAATATTCTCTGCTGTTTCTAGAGCCTACGAATACTACCAGGCTGGTCTTCCCCTTACTCTTTTCTTAAAATATTTCTGCCTTTTGTCCATTCTTCAGCTGCTAGGCAGCATTGCAAAGGTTGATAGGGCATTTAATATCATAGTTATTTTCTAATTAACATGTATGGAGTGGGTGATGGTCTAGAACATGAGAGGTCACTTGCCCTCAGCAATGTCTGAGAAAAGTTCCCCATGGTCAGACAGCAGTGCTATCAATTCACCTTTGAGCTGGCAGAAAACTACCAACATAAAGTCTGATGCACTCATGATCCCTGTCTACCTAAAGTATGATGCTGGCAAAGGGTGGCAGTTTTCTTTATGGTGTACAGGACATATTAAGAATAGGAATTGGTCCATTAACTTTGTTTTACTTTCTCTCCACCAATATTCACTAGCCCATAGGAAAAAAATAAACTTTCTCTTTATCATAGAATTGGGCTGTGGTGGAAACACATGTTGACAGCTGGTTCACTATATGTTTAGCTGTTTGTCAAAACTTGGCTTATCTTTATTTATTTATTAAATTTATATCTACCCATCTTGCCATCCAGAGATGGCATTTTTTCCCATTGGTTAATCAAAGAGAGCCGAGTCATCAATTGATACCAGTAATCCTTTTGAACAGAGTTCTTTTGAACATGGTTTTAGTGCTATTTCCAAACAGCACTAAACTTAGGTTCCAAAGCAGGATGAGCCCCCTGGATGCAATATTTGCCACGCTTGGAATATTGCATCCAGTTTTGGTCACCACAATAGACAAAAGATGTTGACACTCTAGAAAGAGTGCAGAGAAGAGCAACAAAGATGTGGGGAGGGGATGATAAAACAACGGTTGCAGCAATTGGGTAAGAGTAGTTTAATGAAAAGAAGAACTAGCAGTGTTCCAATATTTGAGGGGTTGCCAGAAGGAAGAGAGGGCCAATCTATTCTCCAAAACACCTGAAGGCAGGACAAGAAGCAATGAATGGAACCGAATCAAGGAGAGGATCAACCTAGAACTAAGAAGACATTTCCCGACAGTTAAAACAATAAGTGGAAAAATTTGCCTCCAGAAGATGTTGGTGCTTCAACAGGGGAGGTTTTTAAGAAGAGACTGGACAACCATTTGTCTGAAATGGTATAGGGTTTCCTGCTTGAGCAGTCGATTGGACTAGAAGACCTCCAAGAACCCTTCCAACTCTGTTATTCTGTTATTCCTTCTTTACAGTCTGGACTGGAAACAATCAAGGAACAAGAATCTTAATAGTATTTATTATAAGTAAGATAAAAGTTACAATACAATTCCAGAAAGTACCTATTCTCAAATGAAAGAAGTCTACGTAGTTTTAGGGCAACAAAACTCTTGTCTGTTTCCTCCCACTTTTCCTATGCAGAGTGCTAGACATGCTCTTAGCATTTAGCAACAGCAATAGCATTTAGACTTATCTACCGCCCACCCCAGCACTTTCTGAGCGGTTTACCCAGTCATCTTATTGGCCCCGACAATATGGGCCCTCGTTTTATCAACCCTGGAAGAATGGAAAGCCAAGTGCCCTATCAGGATTGTTTCCCTCTAATACTGCATTCTAATCGCTACGCCACAAAGGCTCTTCTTTTCTAATAGCCAAAAAAAAAGCAGAAAAAAAAGAGTGTTGGAGCATGTTCCTGCCACAGTTACATGCAAACAAGAAAAAGTTCTGAGTACAACATCTCTTGCTAGTGGGAGTTGTGGAATGAGGGTAAAGCAGTTGGAAATGATACTGTGCCAGAGGTGGTATTCAGCAGGTTCTGACCAGTTCTGGAGAACTGGTAGCGGAACTTTTGAGTAGTTCGGAGAACCGGCAAATGCCACCTCTGACTGGAGATTTTACAGTATCCTTCCCCTGCCACGCCCACCAAGCCACACCCACAGAACTGGCAATAAAATTTTTTTTGAATCCCACCACTGTACTGTGCAGATTAGAACATAAAAAATACAGTTACACCCTACACTAGGATATGTATTATCTATGCATGCTTAATTTATTGGGTCCCTCTGTTTTGGTAATATCTCACAGTCTCATGAAAATGTATATGTTCCACATTTTGTTATTCTCTAGATGTGGAACTATGGCTTCCATAATCCTCATCCTGTTTGGCTAAGAATTCAAGTAGTTTTTAGGCATATAAAGAGACCACGTTTGTCTCTTAGATCACTTAGATCACACTGCTTTACATCACTTTATTAGGTTTTCTTCACAGTTTCATTTTATCACATTTTTGTCATTCCATCTGGATAACATCTGAAATCATGATTTTAATAGAAACTAATATTCCATTTGGTCGTTGTAAATGGTATTCCGGCTGGGGCTGAGATTTTTGGGTAGTCTTTCTTGCAGGAAGTCGTGTTACCTTCTGGGAGGAAGCTTTGTGGTACCCGAAGCAGAACATCTATTGTAGATTCAATCACAGTTTTGTTCCATATAGCATCAACCTTGTGAACTCAGGTTCCTCTTCCTGCTATGTATAGCATAGAACATGTATATGTGTGTTATATATGTGTTTGAGTAGATACATACTTTCTTTTGAGTGCAGGCCAGGGTGCAATTGAGTGCAATTTCATTTTGAAAGCAGGCTAGGGTGCTCACAGTAAAAAAACCAACAACGTTATCTTAGCCTAACCTAGCCTAACTAGACCAGACTAGGCTACTTAGCCGAGCTTAGCTTTCTTAGCTATGTTATCTCTATATAATAGTAGAGCTGTCACTTTTGTGTCTGTTCTTCATTTATATGAAAAGTTGTGTGAAAAGTCTAGATTTCTTCAGATAGCCCTTGGCACTAGAAACCTACCATTTTTGCAGAACATTTACAGGTAATCCTCAACTTGCAGCCATTTGGTTAATGACAGTTCAAAATTACAGTGGCACTGAAAAAAAATTACTTATGACCAGTTTTCACATTTACAACCATTGTAGCATTCCCATGGGCATGTGATCTAAATTTGCTTGGCAACTCAGGTGTATTTATGACACTTGCACTCTTCTGGAGTCATTTGATCATCATTCATAATCTTCCCAGCTGACGCAAAGTCAACAGGGGAAGCATGATTCACTTAACAACCTCAGTGATTTGCTTAATAACTTTCATAATGGTTGAAATCAGGGGTGTCCAATTGTGACAACGTTAAGATTTTTGGACTTCAACTCCCAGTTGGGTGGGGAATTCTGAGAACTGAAGTTCACAAGTCTGAATGTTGCCAAGGTTGGACAACCCTGATTTAAATAATTTGTTTAAAATAATACATATATTTCCTGTTTCGGAGACTTGAATCCTTGAATGCCTGTTTGCGCTTTTTCCAGGGCTATTGTTATTGAGAGTAGCCTGATACTTAGTTTTCGGTTTACTTGAATGTTGCAAAATGTTATTAAGCAAACTTTCACACAGATGGGAAATACTTAGTCTTTAAAAAAGAATAGAGTTCTATTAGAATGAGGAAAATATAATTCCAGCAAGCAAAAACAGTAAGCAAAGATACTGATATCCAATTTAGGTACTTAAAACATTTGCCTTCTTTCATTTAGCTTCTTACAATTGTTCTGCATGCAGAGTTTGCATCGTGATGCATTTGTATCATTATTATTCCACCTGTTCTTACCCCCAAAGAGACTGTTTGCCCCATTGATAATCAGCCATAGCTTATAAAATGTAAATATTGGAATACATAATACGTTAGTCCTTAAGTAAAATCATATTACGATTTAACACAATTTCTATTAATTCTGTCTCTTTTGCATTTTGGAATGAGGGATTTCTGTCTCCAGATCTCAAAATATAAAAAGAACAAACAAATCCTGTTTCTACTTATCTGGGAATATGGCTCAGTCTTGCATCTGAGCAGACATACATAGAAATGAGTTCTTATCCTCATTCTCTTATTCTCTACACTGCTGCATTTTATTTAACTTCTATATTTGCATCTAGAAAGAAACATGTGCTAGAGCTGCTACTAAAGGATCATCTGTGCTCCTCATGTGTTGGGCCAGTGATAGGAAGTGGAAGAAAATAATTGCTTCTCTGCTTTAATTTGCTCTTAGGTAAAACATTGGATCAATATTCCATATTTGTTTTAGACAAACAGTTTAATAATATTAAGCAATTTTAATATTATTGTATGTTGTGTATTATAATATTATTATTGTAATGTGTACCTTTTCTATTCTCGCCTTCTCTACAGAAACTGGTGTGCCTACGTAGTCAACAAGAATGTGAGCTGCTCTGTGCTGGATGGCACCGAAAGCTTTGTTCAAGTTCAGTATGTATGTCTTTGGGGTCAAGAACCCTGCCCACATGCTCCCATGTAAGTAAGAATACCTCAATCGACAATGGGAAAATATTTGATAATCTTTTTCAGCCATATGTAACATATCTTGTGGATCTGTACCATTTTTTTAAAGTGAAGCTACAGCATAAAATATTTATATTATAGTCCAAGACAGCTGAAGCTGATTAGAGAAGTTGACTCTTCTTCAATAAATCATGCAATAATTTATTGTTACGTTATTCAGACCAGAGAAGGAAATGGCAAAAATATCATAATTGCATAACTAATTTAAGACTAATACCAAATAAGAGTTGTTTTTTTCATAATAGTTTAATCAGAGTTAGCAGAATTAGTCCCTGGAGTTTTATTCAGTCTACTGTTCAGTCTGTGTGTATGCTTGTTGGTGAATTTAGTTAATTCTTTGGCTTAGATGTTTTTCATTTCAAGGTTGCAGGCATCCTGAGCAATCATAAACTTTGCTGTAAATCAGCGCCACTCTTTGAAATAATTGGGATGAAGCCAAAATGTACTCATAATTTTGAACCTGTGTGTTTGAAATGTGTGTTTTCCTGATACACATTTACACTTTTATTCAAGACAAACCAGAAAGCCATTGAAGGAGTTGTTAAAATAAAAACCTTAGCTAGCCATTTGGCAGTAGAGGCAGGGGAAGGGTATCAGACTGATGCAAACAGCATAATAACACAAGCCTCACCCCCTTTTTTTGCATGTGTCACAGCACATGCTCAAAAGAGGCAGAACTTATAGTTCTTCATGGTATTGCTTTCATCTGAATAATCATGTAGGTGCCCTTGCATCTGTCCAAGTGTATCTTCCTTGAAATATGGTACCAGAAGGTGTTCCATTACTTTGTTCTCAAACTGAGAAGCACTGAGAAGATACTTTATTCCCATATTTGAGAAAGTCTATCAAGTAAATCCCACTGTTTCAATGCCAAGAGCATTGTACATAACATTGGTCTGCCTCTCAATCTATCAAACCCAATTTTTGTAATATTCTGAACTTCAAATATAAAATTAAATCTAAAGTGACAGCAGAACGGCAAATGTGATTATAACTAGGTTGCTGTTGACAAGGGAACTGGCAGTATGAAGAATGGAGGGCACAGGATCCCTCTGTTTCTTCTTTATGTCAGTTGCCTTTCTTCTAATTAGGGATGTGGGAATTGGTTTGCCAAACAAGGCAAAGTGTCTGAGTTGTTCCTGGGAAAAGATAAGGAGTAAAGGTTAACTGTCCTCTCTCTGCTTTTTTTCTGCAAGTGCCTTCTCTAATTGTCTCCTGGCACAATAGTGTCAGCTATGCTTGATGAATCCCATGACCTCGACATAGGTGCATTTTCACCTCAAGTTCTTATGAAATTATGTATCTAACTACGGCTTGAATGTAAGAAGATATTATATACTTTTCCCTAAAGGCTCTATGGGTTTTTTTCTCTTTGTGTCTTCTTCTCTGTAGATTACTTTTCCCATAATCAGTACCACTTAAAAGAAACTTTCTGTTGCCAGGGTTGAAATAATGAAAAGCTAGATTCTCAGAAGTGGAAATAAAAAAACTCCTGTTTCCTTTTAGCTTATAAAAGGGAAAGAAGCCGAGGGAGAAATAACTGAGGCTAAGATGTTACCTTATATCAGGGGTGTCAAACTTGATTTCATTGACGCCCACATCAGGGGTTGTGTTTGACCTCAGGGGGTCAGGGTGGGTGTGGCAAGGGTGGGCGTGGCCAGCTCAACATCACTTGTGTCGGGCACCTGTGGCGGCCCAAGAGCTCTGCCAGTGAAAATGGGCTCCCAAGCTCCGTTTTTGGCTGTGACGGCCTCCTTCAACCCTCTGCCAGTGAAAATGGAGCTTGGGAGGGCCGTGCATGGCCCTCCCAAGCTCCATTTTTGATGAAGGGGCACCATGTCCTTTGTAGTTTTCAGGGTGGCCCTGCGGGCCAAATCTAAGTACCCTACAGGCCGGATCTGGCCTTCAGGCCTTGAGTTTGACACCCCTGCCTTACATGAAGAAACAGGGTTACATTTGAACAAAAAGTATTACACATGCATCAATCTCTAACATATCTCTGCCTTTTTAGGTGAAGAATTATATCATTTTTAATAATGCATTCAAATAGCCCAATATCATAAACACATGAAAATATTGTTGAATTAAGTACCAGAATGAACCAGAATGAACCAGGAATATGTTTTTAAAAATATATTCTAGCTTATTAGTTGCATTGGGTATGTAACTAAGATATAACGGCATTGAAAAGGCAGAAAATGTTAAGTATTTAAACTTTATTTAAATGAAAGACTTTATTTCAGTCTTTTGGCATGTTTGTAAATCCCAGATTGCTGGGTGGAATGAACTTTTTGATTTTACATCCTATGACCTAATATTACTTATCTCTATCAACAAAGAAGAACAATACACTCCTTTTATCATATTTGTACCGATGTTTATTCTCTCATGCATCATTGACAATTTCCTTGAAGTTCACACTAGCTTCCCCTTTGTCCAAATGAAATATAGATGTCTGTATTTTAGCTTTAATGTTACTTCATGTTTTAAAGAAGAGGCTACTGTTCTATTAATGTTTAAAGTGATAATGGAATTCAATGAAAAACTTCATGTAGCAGTATAAATGAATGGCTTAGTGTTGCTGGCTTAATATTCTCTCCATCATGGTGACCTGTAATCTTTTTATATGACTTTAGATGCCGCACAGTCATTGTGATCAGATTTGAAAAATGGAGCATACTCTGTGCATGTAATATATACCAGACCCTGCTTTGTTTTAGCATATTTATGACTTGTTTGCTCTGGTCCCTCTTTCTCATGTAGCAGATGGTATCCTTTTGAGTAAGGAGTTAACTTGCCCAAAAGAACTTTGGGTTAATTCAGTGCATGCAAAGAATAGGAAGAGGTTCATTGCTCTGCTTCTTATTCATGGTTATTTTGGAAGAAAGAAAGAATAATTCACTAGGAGACAGCATTACTTGCACAGGCAGATAGTTGGTTGAACACCAGAGGTGGTATTCAGCAGGTTCTGGCAATTCTGGAGAACCAGTAGCAGAAATTTTGAGTAGTTCGGAGAACCGGTAGTGGAAATTTTGAGTAGTTCGGAATACCACCTCTGACTGGCCCTAGCTCTGTCTATTCTCTGCCTCCCGAGTCTCAACTGATTGGCTGGGTCTTCTTTTGTTGCCCTGCACAGAAGGATGGGGCTGGAAAGCAGGTTAGTGGGGTGGGGAGGGAATGGGATTTTGCAGTAACTTTCTCCTGGAATGGGGTGGGAATGGAGATTTTACAGTATCATTCCCCTGCCACGCCAACCAAGCCACACCACGCCCACCAAGCCACGCCCACAGAACCGGTAGTAAAAACATTTGAATCCTACTACTGTTGAACACATTGCACGCAGCTGGAAGAGGAATAACTTTACATTCAGTTTTCCTTTGCTTAGTTCCTGCTTTAAAATTATGTATAAGCCAGGAATGGTAGTTTATAGCTTATTAGCTGGTAAAAACCACTTATAAATTTGACATAAATTGAGTCCAGTTTTTTCCTCATCTTTTTGTTCTGACACATGCATTTTACTAAGCCAATACTGTGCAATATTGTAAATACCATCTAACAAATTTAAAGCTACATTTGTTTATGAAGACAGTTTATATAATTTTTAATACTGTAGTATCACAAAATTCATAAAAATATATACAGATTCATTATACTACAGAATGGTTGGAAAGCCAGTTTGGTGTAGTGATTAAGGCACTATGCTAGAAACCAAGATAACTGCACTCTAGTCCTGCCTTAGGCACAAAGTCAACTGGGTGACCTCAGACCAGTCACTTTCCCTCAGCTCTAGGAAGGAGACAATAGCAAGCCACTTTCCAAAACTTTTGCCAAGAAAACTGCAGTGACTAGGCCACAAACTGAATTAAAGGCAACCCTCCCCCACTTCTAGCATTTCTCTGCTAGTGTATATTGCAATTTTTAAAAAATGAACAAAGAAAGCAATACATTTAAAAACAAATCCAGAATTTTCTGTTCATATGATAAGTTCTAAAGATAAGTATTATCACACCTCTTGATGTCACTAGGATTTTGTCCGTATACTTGCTTTCAGAAAGACAGTGTATCATTTCAAGACAAACCTCAGATCTCAGTGAAAAACACAGGTGGTAGATGTTATAGCTTCAAACATCCTGTGAGCTATCACAGTATGTTTCTCAAGGAAATTAACAATTAAGAAACCACAATATGTTTCTAAAGGAAACAGTTAAGAAATCCCCAATACACTTTAAAGACAATGTTTAACTCTTTTGTGAAAAAAGCTTTAGAAAGTACCCTTGATCCTCCGGATAATTGGAACATTTTAAATAGTACAATGTTTGCCTTTGTGTGATTTTAGTTTCTCATGCTTTATAGTTAAAAACACAGTGAGTTTGTTCAATCTCATGGGAAATATGATTCCATGGTTTGGGAATGTTTAACTGCTGTGGATTCAGCAATAAGGGAGTGGTTCTGTTTTCAGCAGTTACATAACACTTCACATTTCTACTGTGTTCTGCAATAAACCCATTTTTGCCTTGATGTGGAAAAGACTCTCTGCTCCATATCTGGTAGAACTCTTTGGCTGAATGCAAGAAAATAAGGTTTGTGAGTGGATGTGTACACTAGACAGCATATGGTCCATTGGGTCATTCTTTTTCTACATATAGCAATAACACTTAGACTTATATACCACTTTATAGTGCTTTACAGCCCTCTCTAAGCGGTTTACAGAGTCAGCATATTGCCCCCAACAATTTGGGTCCTCATTTTACCCACCTAGGAAGGATGGAAGGCTGAGTCTAAAGGAAAGAGCTATGCACCATTTCCCCATGCCTCACGACCTTTAGAGAGTCCCAGTGAAGCCGCTGCCACCACCTCCTCAGCTGACCTACAAAACTGCCTGCCACTTTGCTGGGGGCAAGCGGGGAACAAAAGACTGAGGAAAACTCACCCCTATTCCCCATGCCAATGTATCCCAAAGGAACCTTCTCTCCACTGAGGAATAGGATCTTCCCATTATTGGCAGCCCTAGCCAGTCCTGCCTCACCAACAGGCATCCTACTTGTTCTCTCGTTGTTTCTCTTTTCATATAAAATATAGGCTTGTACCATTTTCCCTCCCATCAGGAGAGTCCCGGGTAAAGTCTCCTCCTCAGATCTGTGGAACTGCATGTCCCTTTCTAATGGGAGGGGGAACCAAGGGAACTACGGACCATGAGGTAAATTACTACTATTCCCAATTCCAGCATGTTCTCAAGGGGTCCCTCCCTCCATGGAAAAAGAGATTTCACCCTTTGACCCCCAGAGTTTCCCCAGCTAATGCTACCTTTTTAGTAGACATCTGAGTTTCTCTTTCATTCTTCCTTTTTCCACATTATAATATAGGCTTGTGCAGTTTTCCCTTCCCTCATGACCTTCATGAGAGCTCCAGCGAAGTCGCCTCCTCCATTTCAGCTGATCTGAGGAACTGCCTACCACTTTCTTGTGGGAAGGAGATTCAAAGGGAGCTGCAGACTGTGAGGAAAACTGCACAAGCTAACCTTACCTTGGGAGAATATTGTTCCAGCCAATGTAGGCCAGAACAGAAAAGGCATGCTATGTGGACCCTGCCAGGTGGGACTTCTTTGGGGACAGGACCTGCAGCATACCCCTCCTGCCTGACTTGATGAGATAAGTAGATGTTAAAGGTCAGCTTGAATTGTACCCAGAAACAAATTGGCAACCAATGCAGCTTATGGAACAGACATGTAACACCTACCCTCCTAGGGGCATACATCACTTCAGTATTCTAATCAACTGAAGCCTTTTCAAAGGCAGCCCCATATATCATGTATAGGTATTATAGTAATTCCCTCCGGAAGTGTGATTTGGAATGATGGATTTTAAAGTTCAAAACCAGCACTTTGAATTGCACTCAGAAACAGATAGAAAACCAAAACTAATATTAATGCTCAGGCCACCATATCCTACTTAATAACTAGGCTGATACATTGTGGACTAACTGAAGCTTTCAAAGATAGCCTCGGATGCAGCACAATGAGATAGGGTCAAGATCATGTGCCATTATTGTGTGATCCTCATATTCTAGGTAAGGCTACAACTAGATCAAGCCAAAAATAGCAGGGAATTTCTAGAAGCCTACCACTCTGATAAATTAGCCATCAAGAGACACACAGACATAAACAATGTTTATAGACTATGCAAAAGAGACAATCAACAAGCCAAAAAGGGAACAAAAAGTTTTAAGCACTTTTCCACCAGTAATCAGCACCCAGATAAGCATAGATTAACTCTAAGATTAACATCAGACCAACAATCAAGTAAACAATATACGCCAATCAAGAAACTGCCAAATAAACTAACAGTAAACAGCCCAACCAAAAGACTACCCCCCACCAACTTTGACAGGGCAAGTCACTAGAACATAAACTGAGAGTGAACCCCATTCCTTACTAGCACTGTTGATGTTACCTAGTTTGGGTAATGAAACGTCTGCAAGAAAACCCAGCTCAGAGAGCACCAAGGACCCCTTAGAGTCTCATGGTCCAAGAAGGGGAGCAACTGACACATGACATGACATTATAGAAATGCTTTATGTTACTTAATTAGTAAATTTATTAAATAAGAAACTAAGTGCAAGGTACACTAAATTCCTCTTCATATAAATAGGTCCACTGTGCCAGTCTTCATGTTCACATGCATTTACTATAGAGGTATTCTATGTCAAAACTGCAATATAAATACTGCAGGTGTAAGAACAATAACACCCACATATAGAGCTAGTTTTTGACTATTTACTAAACACTTACATATTGAAGCTAGAATGACTTTTAAAATGTATGATGAGTCATAATTTTGCAAGTATATTTTTAAAATATTCCTTTTTTATTTCAATTTGAAAATAGTGACAATGAGCATCAGACTTAACACTGAATTTTCTTTGTGCTGTAGATACTGTTTTCTTCACAATAAAGTAATTTTCTGTAGCTTTTAATGCTACAGTCTATTTTTATCAAGCAATGATTCAAAAAGGTCAGACTTCAGATGATTCGTGAAATTAATGATGAACATTGGTAACAAGTTAGGAATGAAATTTTCACTTCTGTGTTGTAATAGATAAAATTTGTAGTTCTAATAGAGTTAAGTAACTAATTTTTACTGTGCATAAATCAGTAGACTAAGTATTCAAGCATTGTTCTTAAGAAAAATAAACTGAGATTGTTTTGTTAGGGATAGTGATTTTCATATGGGTGGGTGTTAAGGACATAAAAAGAACAGACTTTAAAATCACCAGTTTTACTGATATTAGTAAATTTGGATCAAAATATAAGTATTTGGGAAACATATGTTACTTTCCACTGCTAAAGCAAATTGTACAATGGAGTTTATAACTTTTTAATCATTTAAAGTTCAGTTTCTATAATTTGCTTTAACTGATATAACATATTAAAAGGAAACCCCCAATACTATTAAGACATCAGCTTTCCAATTTTTAGTAGATTCTTGTATAGTCATATCAAAAATAGAAATCATTTAAAGCAATTGCAAATATACATTTTTTTAATTTTGTAAAAGTCTTGTTATTTAAAATTTTACTCAATTTTCTCATTCCTTAAGTCTTAATGTAGAAACAAGTTAATGTGCCTGAAGCCCATGAAGTTTGATGCAAGCTTAAACAGTGTTATGGTAGAGATATCCTTCTAAACCTCTAAATCAAACATCATATTCCATTTACTTCAAAGAGTTAAAAAAGGAGCCTAAATTACTTGTGCAATAATAAGTGGGTATATGTTGTGGAACATATAAATGGGAAAGCTGTGGGTGGTCAGGATATTAGGTCCTCTACCTTTTTCTCCTTCATCACAAGTATTGTTTACATATTTCTACATTTCAGCTAAAAGTTAGTACTGTATATATCTGACACAGGTATTTATTCCTGAATGAACATGCTCTATACATAATTTTCTCCATCTGTTTATTTAATTAATAATAAATTTGTTTTTCAGATGTCTTAGCGATTATTATAACATAACATTTTATATAATTGGAATTTATTTTTGTTTTTTGCACTAAAGACTTGTGCTTAGTGTACATAAACAGAACTTCCCTGTTTTCAAATAATGCAGAAAAGTCAGGAAAAATGATGCAACTTTCAAAACTGGAAATCACAAAAGTTTCAAAGCTGTTTCTAAAATGCTGCAAAGATTTTTGTAGAGCTTAGTTTTCAAAAGGAAGTGCAGTTCAATTTGATTTTGAAGGCAACTTTAAATATTACATTTTAGAAGGTAACATGTGTAGATCATGTAGACATTAACATTTGTAAGACAGTATACACGTAGTCTTTGACTTACAACAGTTCATTTAGTGACTGTTCAAACTTACAATAGCACTGAAAAAGTGACTTATGATCGTTGTTCAGTTACGACCATTGAGCATACTGATGGTCACATGACCAAAATTCAGATGCTTGGCAACTACTCATATTTATGATGGTTACAGTGTCTCAGGATCATGTGATCACCTTTTATGACAAGCAAAGTCAATGGAAAAGCCAGATTCACTTAATATTACTAGCTTAATAATTGTAGTGATTCATTTAACTGTAGCAAGAAACGTCATAGAATGGGGCAAAACTCACTTAACAAATGTTTCACTTAGCAACAGAAATGTTGGGATGAATTGTGTTTGTAATGTAAGCGCACCAACGTGCCTACCATCCCTGTCTTATTGTTTCTTTTATTTTTTTATTTTTCTTATATGTATCCATGTATTCATAGCTATGTTTTTACTTATACCTATTATCTTGTAAGCAATTGACAAACCAAATAAATAAATAAATAAATAAATAACAAATAAAATAATATCCCTGTAAGCTTGTTCAAGCACAACATGTGATGCATTGTCAGCATCACAATTTATTTACTATTTTATGTTGCGAGCCTCTTCAAATGAGTTGGAATGCTGCTGCTACTATCTGTATCCATTTATGAATCTTTCTCTGTGTACCATTGTCTCTGAAGAAAACAAGTATTTTATTATGGTCACCATGTTCTTCATATATACTGTATCTGTGGTAAAATTCAAATTTCCATTTCACTCAAAGAAAGAAAGAATGGATTTATTACAGTTATAGGTCAGAGTTCACCTGAAATAATTATAGAGATAGAAAGGCCATTTAGATCAGGGCTGTTGGCCCGCGGGCCAGATGTATCATGCACAGGCCCTGCCCATCCCAGCTCAGCGAATGGAAAAACCGTGAAACGTAACATGATGGCACCGTGATGCCATGAGTTGACACCTTTGATTTAGACCATCATGTCCAACATCTGATGAATAAAGGGATCCAGATTAAATCATCCCTGACAGATGGCTATCAGGGCCTTGCATGAACACAGTCAGCAAAGGATAACCCATCAGCTCTCTGGTACAGTAGGTGGTTCCATAAACAATCTACATTAAGGAATGATAAATACATCTTGGCATGCCTAAAAGATAGTACACTCAGGGTTCTTAATTTTAATTATTGTATTTGTTTGCTTACATGGTTTGCTGAAACAATAAAGATAATTCAATGTGCTATTTGTAATTCATTTCAGGTATCGGACAAGTTTGAGGCCTAAATATACTTTAACATACAAGATGGTAACCGAATTAGAGTGGAGATGTTGTCCTGGGTACATGGGTGTAGATTGCAAAGAGGCTGTAGCAGAAAAGCCAAGATCAATAGCTTATCCAGCAGAACTTCCACCCAATGATATGAAGCCAAGCTTGGGTAAATATTTCTTTAGCTCTTGATATGCATGGTCTTTTTTGCTGAATTTTACACCACCCTTTTATTGTTTAATGTTCTTTGCTATGCTAGCTAGATTTATTAGTACTGTTAACTCTGTGATGTAGGTTATTCGTACATTGTTTTATGTATTATTTTCTACATCATTTCTACTTGTACGTATAAGAAAATGATTTCCCATAGCAATAGTTAATTAACCTGAAGTTTTGTAGCTATGTTTTTAAATTATATCAAACAATGAAATTGGTGAATAATTAGCACATGGCATACAATCTTTATGATTTTGGCATAACTGTAATATATGTTTCATTAAATGAAGAAGATAAACATTCATTCTTAAAAGTTCATATTATAGAGTTTGATTATAGAACTGATAGTTTAGGAGCATTAATACATATTTTACAATATTCCACAGAAAAACCATTCCATTACTTATATTCCATTCCATTACTCATATTCAAAACCATCTTTTGATCTTATTCACAGTCAAAAGAAAGAGTAATGACTATTGTGAGTTATCAACTGTGAAAGGTCATTTTTAGCTTTAAAAGTCTCTAGAATTTTCGTCAATTTACTGTATAAATCTAATATTTTAAAAATTGAAAGTGTGTGTCCTTTGGGGATTATACATAGGTAGTTCTAGGTTAATGACTGCAATGTTCAGCAATTGTTTTAATTTGTGACAATGCTGGTATAGTAGTTTTATGATCAATCCTTAAAAAAATTATAACAATTGCAAGATTCCCACTGTTCAGTAATGGTCATTTGCAACTTTCCCAGCTGGCTTCCTACAAGCAATCCAGCAGTAACTTGCAATTCACAGTCACTTATGTCACACTTAATGAGTGCAGGTGATTTACATAATGCCTGTAACAGAACTAACTGCAAGTTGAATACAGTCACATGATCTTTCACTTAATAATGTATCACTTAGTAACGAAGTTGCTTATCCCAATTGTAATCATTAAGTTAGGACTACCTATGTCTTATTGTTTTTATTTTTAATGGCTATTTTGCCTTTTTAAATTTCAAATTGCTAAAATTCTACTGGGTCTTTAATAATTATAAACAAAAATTCAGTTTGTTATGATAGGATATTATTCAATGCATATTTTTCTGTATCTCCATTAATAAGCGGTTACTTAGTAGTTTATCGGACCATTTGTGTCTAGAAAACTTCCCTTTTGCTTTTTGAGTTACTCTCATAGTTGAGACTAATGAGTTTTTGAGTTTTTTTCATGATAGGTATTTATGTTTCTTATGACTCCTTTCTTTATGTGGTTTCTTAGTAATGAAATGTTTCAAGCACTAAAAATGTGACTATGTAAGTAATTTTTTTCAGCGTGCTCATTTTTATTGTTTAGTACTGAAAAAGATAAATTAAGAGTGCCACACATTTCCTCTACAGATTCTAGACCAAAGCAAAAGCAAGAAGATTCACAGGATAAAAAAATACAGTTTCTGGAGGATGAATTATTCCGGCTTACACAGACTGTGCTGGAACTTCAGTCTGCTATAACCAATGTGGATAAAAATCCAAAAGTTACTGTGCAAGAAGATGCAAGTCAGAGAGTAATATCTTGGTTGAACAACCTTCATGACCATCCAGGGTTGGACAGCACTTTGGAGGAAAAAACAGGGAATACATATCCATTGAACTCTAATGACTCATACAAATCTGGAACAGAAAGTCTAACATCTGAAGAAGATGAAATAAAGGATGGCTTGAAAGCCAAAATTGATAGGTTGGAACAACTGAATGAGAAAGTAAATGACTATGAAGGACAATTAAAACAGCTCCAAGAAGCAGCTCAAGGACCAACAATAACAATGCCCAACAGTCAGTTGTATCAGGAATACATAGATGCTAAATTTGAAGCCCTGAGGCAGGAAATGTTAGAAGGATTTGAGAAGAAAATGGCAGATCTGAAAAATTCCTGTGAATATAAGCTGACAGGTATTCAACAATACTGTGATGACCATGAAGCCAATTTCTTAGGACTAAGAGAATCTGTTACAGAAAAAGAAAATGACCTAAGAAAACAAATTCAAAATCTACAGAATGTTATCGAAACACCATTAAACCACTCATGGTGCAGTGACAACATTAGGGAACATATGAACACTTTGGATAAAAAGATAGAGAAAATTGCAGAAGCAAATAAAATTTTAAATGCCAGGATAGATAATGAAATAAAACATATTACTGCTCCATATTTAGAAAACAACTTTGATGAAAAATGGGAAGAAATAGAAGCAAGGATTAATGTTACAGAGAAAAATGCTGAAGAACATTGCTTTTACATTGAGGAAACTCTTCGTAATGTTATAGCTACTAAAGTAGATGAAGTAAGGAACTTATCTGACAAAAAGTTCCATGCAATAGAAAGCAGACTAGGTTCTACTATTCTTAATATTGCTAATGTTACCAGTCCAGGTGATATATTTACTACTCGAGGATCAAGACTGCAGAACAACTCAGAATCTGAAAATAAGCACATTGTATTGGAGATTAATCTTATGAAGAACAAATTACAACACACTGAAGAAGTTTGCCAATCTTTATCACAGTATTTGGAAAGTCTTCAGAAAGGAATAGAAAACACTAACAGTAAATATGATCAATTATTTTTGAAAACAAAAGACAATTCTGATTTTTTAAAATCTTTCAATAGCTCTCTGAGTGAAAAGTTCAATTTAATTAAAGGCACTCAGCGTGACATTCATAAACTTCATAAGGATCTGAGAATAGTTCGGTTTGGTCTGAATGCTATTGATAAAGATGTAAAACTCCTTCAAAATGGCTTAAACAGCTGTAAAGAACAACTTTTAGGTATTAATTCTACGTGTGGAAAGACACAGCTTGAATTACTCAGAAAAACAGATGAAATACAGAAAATGATGAACAATCAAACAATTCACCAAAATAATAATTGCAATCAAAGCAATCACTTAAACAAAAAGATAAATCAGCTGAATGGGGAAGAATTTTTTAACTTGACTAAATGTAAGGATAAAATACCTGGCATCTCAGACTTGGAAGATAAAGTATCAAATGTTGAGAAAACTTGCAATAAATTAGATTCTGTCTCTAGCAGCCTTCAAAGGATAAAGGAGGGATTAAACAGACACATCTCCAGTCTTTGGAACTGTTTCAATCAGATGAACATAACTGTAACATCCCATTCAAAAGATATTTTTAGCCTCAAAAATTTTACCCAGCAGTTCAATAGCCAGTTTCATAAATTTGCCATTGATCTTCAGGATCTGAAGAAAATTCAGCCTCCTCTATGTAAGTTGCCTTGCCTTTTCTATAGATTATTTTTAAAATTAAAAATAAAATTAATAGTGTTGTCAATTTTAAAAATTAAGTAGCAGTTTTATTAGACAACAAGGGAAATAGAACAAAATGTCAAACTATCCCTAATGTTTTGCACTAATGCTCTTTACTTAAGTGCAGGCCTTCAATATTGTGCCAGTTTGTGTCAGATATCATATTGCATTCCATGCACTATTAAGGTAAAAGTAGTTACCATTGAGTCAAGCTGGATGGTTGCATTGACAAGTTGTTTGTCATTGGCTTTTTGAAGATTTTTGTTTCCCACACCCATAACTTTGGTTTACCAAGTAGTTCAAATAATCCAGTGCCAATCCTACTTAATTAGCCAAGGTTAAGTAAATGCAGTCACTACGTTTTCATAACTTTAAATATATTACAAAATCCAAATATCTGAAGCTGAAAAATCCAAGGTGACTTTGATATGGCAGCAGAGCAATACAAAATACTATAACTCTTCGCTGCCACCTAATAGTTCCACAGATTTTTGCAACCCAGAATTATAAATATTCTTCAAAATTAAAAAAAAACAAACTTGAAAAAGCAGTAGCAGTTAGCTATTCAGTCAGGTAAATATCAATATCATTGGGCAGATTTCTCACAAAAATGATTGTGAGCACTAAAGAAGAAAATAATATATATATATATATATATATATATATATATATATATATATATATATATATATATATATATATATATATATATATATATATATATGAATATATAAATATATAAATATATAAATATATATGCATTTGACATATGTTATTTTTTGGGTGCTTTCAAATTAGTCTTGAACATGATGACTACATGAAGAGATGTATGCAATTTTCTTGCTAATATTTTGATAATATTTTTGGAAGAGGTTTACCATTGCCTTTTTGCTAGGGCTAATAGCATGTGACTGGCTTAAAATCACCCAGTTGGCTTTCATACGTAAGGCAGAACTAGAACTCACAGTGTTCTGGCTTCTAGTCAAGTGCTTTGAATCACTACAACAAACTGACTCTCACCACATAAAGTACTCAATATAAAAAAATACATTTCAGACAATCTACCATGTTTCCCCAAAAATAAGACTCAGTCTTATATTATTTTTTGATCCAAAAGACACATTAGAGCTTATTTTCTGGTTAGCTCTTATTTTGGAGGGAATATGATACTAAATGTGTCTGTCTGGCTGATGATCTTAACTGGGGCTTATTTTTGGAGTAGGGCTTATATTACGAGCATCCTGAAAAATCATTGTAGGGCTTTTTTTTGGTTGGGTCTTATTTTTGGGGAAGCACAGTGCATATTCTTTTTAATATCATAGCAGAAGTTATCTTACTCAAAACTGAGTGTACAACATTTTAAATTTTATTTGTTGCCTTTATTAAAAAATTTCTTTCACTTGCTTCTTGGTCCTGATTCTTTGCAGTCCTTTTCTCTAGGCTGCGAAATATATTGCATTCATGTAATAGTTTGTTTTATTTACTTCAAGTGCAATGGAGCCAAGGACATTTTAAATGACTCAACTCAAATATATGTTGACAGCTTAATGATTAGACTGTATGTATGAAACATGGACCAAAGCCTTATTTGGCTGCTTAGTCAACAATTCCATTTAAGGTAGTGAGATGCTTGGTCACATAAAGATGATTCAGCTAATTATGGAAAGCATCCTTAGAATGACAAAATCTGCTCAAAATGTGAAAATATAGTTTGGGAGCAAATTTATTTTCTATAAAAATGGGATTTCTGCTCAAAAGTGCTAGGCAAGCAAATAAAATAGGATTAATTAATGGCAAGAATTCATAATACCATAGATGCCTGTTTTGTACATGGAAACTCATGTTCAATATATCAAAAGAAAGGATTAAATAATGTCAATTTTCAACTGAACAATATTAGAAAATAGAATATAGATGTAGTTAAATATGATTATTTCTCCAATCACTTTTTGGTAAGGCTTGTTATTACTGACCAGAGAACCTGACTCATGGTATTTTGTAATTACCCTTGGAACAAAGATTGTGAGGTTACTTTTATATATTTCTTTATTTCTCCCTTGCTGAAGAAAATAGATTTTAAAAATTCATAAAAATGATTTAATACAAACTGGAGAACATAATGTACATGCTAAGTACGAAGCAAAATGGAAAGCTGAGTATCTTTGGACCAGTCACTCTCTGTCAGCCCACTTCATAGGGTTATTGCTGAGAGGAAAATAGGAGGAGGAAGGAATGTAATGAAAGTTTACATCTTGGGTTACTTAAAAAATAATAATAGAGGGATAAAAATAAATAATATTAAGAAGTAACATTATATATTTTTATCACTTTAAAAATTCACTTTCCTTCTGTTTCCTTTCCTGGCATCATGTGAGTCTTAACTTTCCATCTTCTTACCAGTAACATTCCTTTTATTCCGGACCCTGGGAGATTTTTCTCCCTACTTCAATAAGTCTTACATTTCTTTTCAGAAACCGTACTGGGAGAAGCAGGACTTGACCTCTTGTTCTTGTACACAGCTATTAAATACATCATGCCTTCCATCAGAGGTCAAAGTAACATGGATGGATTGTTTTTCTTGGTACATTAAATGGCAACTCATTCCATGCCTATCCTTTTCTTATATTACAGAAATAAGAACTAATTCCCAATCATTGTATTAAACACAAAGGAGACACGTGCAGTTTTAAATCTGTATCTCTTTCAAAGCATACAGTGGAAATATATAGTAAAATTGGAACAACTTAGAGAATCTTTAGGACTACCACTTAAAAGTTGTCCTTCAGTCCAATGCAAATGTAATCAAGTAAAAATATGTGAGAGAGACAGAATAACGGCACAGATCTATAAAATTTTCCTTGATGTCTCTTCCTTTAAAAAATCATTTAAATGGAGGCAGGATAAACAGTAATTTAAAGATGAAATAATTCATAACTATATGTTGCCTTAATAATTAATGCATCTTCATTTTTGGTAGAACTACAAGATTTGGGCTGTCAAAATTTGGATGATCAATAGATGACAGCAAAGAGATACAGAAAACTAACTCATTTCTGCCACCTAATGGTAATACATATTTTTGCCACCCTGATCCAGTAGACCTACTCATTCATATCCTTTCTGAACTTTTGATCATTACCCAAATGCTATTTAGGAAGGTTCCTCCAGTCCTCAGAGCAGATTTGATGGATGATTGTAAGACTAGTTCAGGAACCATTCTGCTAAAGATACTTTTTTGTCAGCATGTGGACAGTATATAGGCAGTCCTTGCTCATCACAACAATTCACATGACCACAACTGGACTTGCAACCTGTTTCTCCTTCAGTCATTAAGTAAAGTGACATAGTTAAGTGAAAAATCATATGACTATCATTTCTTATTTTATTTCCATATAGTACAATATTAACTTTGTTTGTTGCAAGTGAAAATATGCACCAGCTTTAATGGATGAACTTGTGATTGACAGGTATCCTACACCTGCACTCCTACCATGCACCCATTCACCTGCAATCATCCACCCACTCATTAGCATTTGCCATGGCATCCCTCTGCCCACTCAGATTCCTTGGCATTTGCCCTTAGCTCTCACCCACCAGACTGTTTGTGTGGGATTCCTGCCTCTTCCCACATCATGGTCATGGAATGTCCTTGCATAAAGACGAACTTGGTCCTGGGATTATGATGGCAACCAAGACTGCCAGAATGGCTGTTGGTGTGGTCATGTGACATCATGCTTTGCAACTGTATCACTTAGTGATATAAATTCTGGCCCCAGTTGTCGTCATAAGCCAAGGAGTACTTGCATCTTGTTTCTCTTTTGAAAAAATACTAGGCCTCTTGATTAATAACTATGGTTCATTAGTTGCTTGATGTGATCCTTTCATTGTAAAATAGAAGCATATGATCACTTGCACTTCAGTATTATAATTTGAATATTACAGATGTAATGAATATGTTAATTCTGATATATTATTGTATCTAACTGGAGGATTTTCTATTCTCTCTATATCTTTAGATGAAAAATCATCGGTGCTGTTAACAAAGGAACAGCAAGGACAAATTCCTCAGCCACATTCAGATCCAACAAAACCATTACACTCCTCTCAGCCAGGCAAATTCCCAGCACCATCACAGCCAAGGATTCCTGTACAGTCACAAATAGAGGTACATTTGCAACCATCACAACCCCAAATATCAGTACAAATTCCAGAATTAAGAATACCTCTGCAGCCGTTGCGTCCACAGATAATTATACAGCCCCCGTTGCAAGGAATACCTCTTCAGTCATCAGATTCCAGAGTCCCGATACAGCCTTCAAAACCAGGGTTCTCTCCTTTGCCTGGATCAGGTGGGTTATTGATGGAAGCTGGACAGGCAGGCCCACCTGGTACTCTTCTAAGGTCAAGAAAAGGACTGCCCAAAAGAATAAATGGACAGGATGGCCAGAATAACATGCTTATATCTGAAGGATACGCAGGGGCACCAGGTGAGGAAATCATTTTAAACTGTGACCAGTTCTTTCAAGTCACTGAAGAAATCAAGTTAATACTGATTATAATTTGGTGTTCAGATACTATTATGAAAAAAAATTGCATTGATTGTCATCAGTGTTGGTTAGGCATAGATGAACATGGACGATATCATCATAAAAAAGATGTTAAATGGGAAGCCATTCTTACATTTGATTTGATGTGTGTGTGTGTGTGTGTGTGCACGTGTGTGTGTAATATGACTAAGCTTCCCAGTATAAGTGCTTTTACTTAGGTTTTCAGCTTTGCATTCTTTTTTTCTTTTGCTATATATCAAATTATTTTTAACATTCCATAGCTCAATCCTCATTATGATATTTTGGGTGAAATTTACCTTATTATTTTAAAGAATTTGTCTTTGAATATATATGAAAATCTCAAGATCCTTAAAGGCAGTTATATCCTCCCTTTAGTTTTCCAGTAATCATTTGGGAGCCCAGTTCTGTAAGCTTTAACTGCTAAATTCACTATCAGAGAAGATTGTCACTTATTGGAAGGGATAATAGATACAAATGGCACACAAAGAAAGTGGGACTGAACATTATTAAGGTTTTTGAAATACCACTTTGGAGCTTGACTAAATCTATTAAGAAAGGAGTTAATTCTTTTTGTACTTCGAAAGTGGATGGTTACTTTGGGTTAATCAACAGTAAGAAGAAGTGCTGCGTGATTTCAGCACAATCTGCTATTAACTGCTGCTAGTTCTGGATAAATACTGGTTTCTAATTATGATATTAATGTATTATAATTTATTTTCCATTCATGTCTGAAACCCACAAAGGAATAAATTGCATAAATGACTTTTTGCAGGGTTTAATGCTAAATTTAACCTAGCTTTCACAGAGTATCAAATATTATTATTCTACAAAATTATTTAACAAAATGACCAGACTTGAAATCCAGTACTCAGAAGTCAACCCCTCCTTGGGGGTTTCTCCAACAGTTCAGCATCCTTTTTGGAATTATTGTGAGAGGTGTTAAGATAGTAGCTGCTAACTATATCCTTAAATGTTGTTTGGCTGAGAAACAATCACATTTTTCTTACTCTGTCTCCCACCCACGTCTTCTCTGAGAAATCACTTTAGAGCAAGGATATCCAATCTTTAATGGCAACTTTAATGGCTGGGTGAAGAATTCTGGGATTTGAAGTCCACAGGTCTTAAAGTTTGGGCACCTCTGCTCTAGAACAAAAGGGAAAGTTCTTGTTACCACTATCCAAATTCTTCATTTCAGATAGCAGTTCTCAAAATCACTGAGTTTGAAAAGACTACTCCCCAAAATTATTTAAAGACTGCACTAGTAAAAAAGGACAGAGAGATGAGAATAATTGTTTAAAATATGTTTTCCATATATGTTCTTACAGGTTATCCAAACCCACCAAAACCTCCATCTCCAAAAGGTAATGCTATTGCTTCGCTTAATTTCTTAAAGCTAATTTCCAAATTATATATTTGCTGATATTTTGAAACAATTTATACTATAAATACTATTTCTAGAAATATTATTTGGAGAAATCTTGTTGAGACAATACATCTCTTAACATAATTTTAAAATATGAAAGGATCTCATACTGTACTTAAGAATAATGGAAGCAAGCAGAGAGAGAAAAAATGCCTATTTATTGCTTTCTTTTTGCTTACAAAGAAAGTTTGCAATTTTCTTTTTTATCCTATACTTCAGTGAGTAATGCTGAAAATAGATATATGACACAGCAGCTTAGGAAATAATGAATTAAAAAAATGAAATGTGAATTTTTGTATAGGTAAAATGTGTATGTCATACATTTTGCACACAGATAAAATGGTGAATGAAAGTTTAAGCGTGCAAAAAATGTCAAATAGGATTTTTAAACAGTAGAGAAATATAAAAGCAAGATCTTGAGAGTACTCAAGTAATATCCAAGGTTTGCGTATAGTTAAGGACTTTCTAATTTAAAGAAAAAAAATAGGTATAAGACAAATTCAGCATTGTTTGTATAATATTAATATTTTTCTTAAACACATTTAAATTATATTTTTTTCTCCAATTTAGTAGGAGCTTTTACTTCATTGGTATCTTTTTCTGCTGGCCTCACAAAAAAGCCTTTCCCTGAAGATGTTGGTGTGATACATTTTAACAAAGTACTTGTAAATGATGGAAATTATTATAACCCTAACACAGGTAAGGGATAAGGTGGGCCTATAACTTGGAACTACTTGCTTGAGAATGTAAATAAATTACCACAACAGACTTCAATTAATCAGATTAAAGATTCACATTTAATTTTCTGATACTTTATATTTTCCCATCTTTCTGAATGTTGCTCAAAATAGAAAGTAACAGTCAGTTGACTCTGAAAACCATTTCATCTGCTCTGACCAGTTTTTTATATCCTTACATACAGTTTAATTAGTTGCAAATGGCTGCTACAGATTGAAGGGTAGGGTGGTGTAGCTGTTCCATAAATTGGTATAACTTTACTTACTGAAAAGATTAGTAGCAGACTTGGGCAAGTTTGCAAAAACATTTCCTGGAGGAAAATAGCTTTCTGTGTTTTCTGCTTTCATTTTATTTGTGCAATCGGTTATTGTATTGACTTTCAGCTGCTTCAGTTTCTTCAAGCTGTATGTTTTCTATTTCTGTCTGCAGTTTATATGGTATAATACAAGCAAGTAATGCAGAAACAGCTTGATTTAAACCAATTCATTTCAATTAAGTATTAGAAGCAGTGCAATATGGAGATTCCTTTTTGCCTCATCAGATTGATATGTATGGTATTGTTTCATTGGCCTAAATTCTTCTGGGTTCAAAGCATAAACAAACCAAGTTAATTTAGAGCCTATAAATCCTATAAATCAAGATTATAATTTTAAATTCTGGAGTAGCCAGTTCTGAAGTAGCCAGTTCTGGAGTAACCAGTTCTGAAGTACTCAGGACTTGTGGTTCCGTTTAGTACATGGGTGACCTTTTTCCACCCTGCATCTCTAAGGAAGGGTCCTTGGTGCTCTCTGAGCTTGGTTGTTTTCTTGCAGACATTTCATTACCCAAACTAAGTAACATCATCAGTGCACATGTTTCAACTTTCAGAGGTGCTGCTCCACTGTGCAAGACACTGTATGTGAGACCTGTCTATTCAGAGTCTGGATAGTGAACAACAGGCTTTAACTGAATCTGAAGACTGTATGGCTTTGGTTTGGGGGGCATCTGGTTTTAGGACTAGGTCATATCTGGTGCTGGATGGAATCACATTGCCCCAAATATACCCTGTGTGCAATCAGGGGGGGCATCTAACTTACAATTCCTGATCAAGAAACAGGAGGCAATCATGGTTAAGAGTGCCTTTACACAATTTTGTATTGTACATCAGGTATATATGTTCCTGGATTAAGGAGCTCTACTCACAGTCATTCATGCCAAGTCAACTCTCAGTTTTGACAGTTGCAATGTGTTGTACATGAGGCTGCCTTAAAGTGGACAGTTGGTGTGAGCACTTACGTGAGTTTCTGGTAGATTGCATGTGATACCTTTGCTGTGCAAGCTGCACTGGTTACCAAGTTTGTGTCCGGGTCTGGTATTTTAAAGATCTAAATAGCATGAGATCAGTTACTCGAGAGATCACTTCTTCCCAATTTTACCTGCCCACCCCATTGGATCCAACAGATTCTGTCATCTAAGGAGTTACATTTGGTGAGCTCTAGGCAAGAGGGATTTTTTTGGTGCCTGCATCATGGAATCTTTTCACCTCAGAGTTGAGATCAGCCTCACTGTTCCCTTGAAGGTCTCTCAAGACCTGATTATGTCAGCAGGCATGGGGACACCAGGGGATGGATGGACTTGTGAGATGGCTCATCATTTTTAACATCCCTCCATCTTATTCTTAGTTATTCTTAGTTCTGCTGTTAGAGTTTTTAATGTTGTTTTCATAATTATATCATGTTTTAAGTAATGATGGTTTATATATCATGTTTTATTGGGCTGTTGCATGCCACCCAGAGTCATTTCTGTGAGAGGGGAAGCCATATAAATTTAATAAATAAATAAATAAACAAACAAACAATTATGTGAAGAATTCTGCTTTACTAGTTTTAATAAAATAGGAAACTTTCACAGTAAAACTGTAATGTCTTATTTCTTTATCTGGAAAAAACCTCCAATAAATATGCACTTGTCCTGTTGTAAGAATTAGAGGGGTGTGTTATTTACTGATACATCTTTTTTGCAGGTTTCTTTACATCTCCGTATGAAGGTCGTTACCTAATCACAGCTGTTCTAGTTCCTGAGAGAGGTGAATATATTGAAGCAATGCTGTCTGTCTCCAATTCAAGTGTTGCTCAGCTTCACACAGCTGGCTATCAGAAAGACCTGCCTGAATATCGCAGGCCAAGATCAGGGAAACGGATTTGTGGTGGAACTGGGGCTTTTCAACTTGTTCTCCATCTCAAAACAGGCGCAGAAGTAGGCGTTGTAGTTACTGGGGGCAAGCTAGCCTATTCAGACTCTGATGAAATGTATTCTACATTCAGCGGAGTATTTCTGTACCCTGAAATTTCTCAGACCTGAGCAGAAAATAGAACCTGAATGAAATATCTAGAAATTGAACCTGAAGAAAAAAAAACAAATGAATTGAGAAGAGTTAATGTTGCTTTTTCCATTTTTTTTCCATTTCAGTAATTTGGCTTAAGTGCTGCCCCACCTGTTTGCTTTTTATTTATAGAGTATGGTTATTTATGTATAGACCCAATTAGGTGTAGTCATTAAGGCATCCGGCTAGAAACCAGGAGACCATGAGTTCTAATCCTACCTTGGACACAAAGCCACCTGAA
This sequence comes from Notechis scutatus, assembly GCF_049901735.1. NCBI lineage: Eukaryota > Metazoa > Chordata > Lepidosauria > Squamata > Elapidae > Notechis > Notechis scutatus. The sequence continues at coordinate 160,931,589 of NC_142011.1, read as the reverse complement.
CGACCTTGGGCCAGTCACTTTCTCTCAGTCCTAGGAGAGAAATGGCAAACCATTTTTGAAAAATCTTGCCAAGAAAACTGCAAGTACTTGTCTACGCAGTCTCTGAGAACTGGACACAACTGAATGTAAGAAAAAAAATATGCATATCAAGACAAGCTATGGTCACATTATAAAATGTTCAAAATACATGTTTTGCAACATTTGCTAATATCTGAGAGAGCTATGATAATACTATAATGGGACTTTATTCAAATTTCTATATATACTGTTCATATGAAACAATATATTTGATATCTCTTTATTGTCTCTATCAAGTCATTTTTATTAGCTTCCTTTAGCTATTGGGAGTTTACATTAGTAGTATTGATCACAGGGATACTCTGCACATGATTTAAAAGGTACTTCATTCCCAAACAGATTTCAAGGCACTTGATTATCTCACAAAATCTGAAAATCTAGTGAAGGGGCACCCATCACTGTCTTATAAAATTAAAAGTGGTGGTGATTTTGAGTGATAGCCACATTTCATGAAATCTTTATGTATGCACCTGAATTCTCATGAAGGTTTGGTCATTTGCATATTAAGAATTAATTTTGCTGCTTGAAGGCTGCTTATCACATTCAAGGATGGGAACTTCTGTTTATGTTCCAAGGACAACACTTCATCTTGGATAATTTGTCATGGTCCATAGCCCAATGCTGAACACTGTAAGAACTAGAACTGCTGTTTTTCTACCTCTTATCTCTTTTTTAATGTATTTTGTCAGAAAGTGAACAGAATACTTCCAGATGGCTTTTCAAATTCAGTTTACACCCATTTTTCTATTCTTGAGTTAGCTGTTGAGATCATTGCAACAACTATGTAATGAATCTTATTGTCCCTCATGCAAGGCTAAAATTGAGAAGTTGGCATGCATCACTGTGTAAATCATATAATTTGTAAATTATAGTTTATAGCTTTGTAATGTGAAAAGTCATGGCATATGGCTTAGTACCTTGTCTGAACTCTGGTCAATTGTGCCTTATTTAACACACAACATTAAATAACACAATTTTGAATCTAACATGATTATTGCCTATATATAGTGTGCAACACAAGAAAGAATAAAATTAATTCATAGCTTTATCATCTCTATAATACTGTTAATTTCTACAGAATTATTTTAATTTTTTCAAAATTCTCATTTTCTTTTGTCAGTTTTCTACCAATTCTACATTATCTGAAACCATTCTTTTAAAAACACGTACCTAGTATTTGCACCAGATTCTACAATTATTATAACAAATATTTTCTTTTTTTCCAGGACTTCTTTATTTAATGTTTTAATAATTTACAAGTTCACAAGAGAACATGAAACTGTATTATTCATTCATATGAATTACTTTTAGAGCAGACTATTGTAATGGCAGCCTGCCAAATAACATTTTTTTTCTTCTACTTGTGGCTACAAATGATGCTAAGAGCTAGATTTATTAACTATTTCTCATTAATCTTCTCTCTTGAGGTCTCAGAAATAGTTGTCTTTCATTGTTCCATGAGCCATCCCTGAAGAATTGTTCCTTAGCAACATAAAGCAAACTTCCTCCTGAAGGATGAGCTCATTTTTAAACTGATACATATGTAGAAAAATGTTTTCTATCCTCAAACTAGACGCATTATTTTCTTCAGAATTTTATGAAAACATGTAAGTATGAAATTGTTCATATTTTGCAGTTCACTCAAGTGAAGTAAAATTATCACCACCCCATAATCAATAAGTTTATTGCTTTCTGTTTTACCATTTCACTTGGATCTACTTGAATGCAAAGCTGGTAATTTTAATTTCTAAAAAAAATAAGTTTACTTCAGATTTATTGAAAAATAATAACACAAAACTGTCAGACAATCATAAAGGCCATAGAGGGCCACAGTGCTATACATTTTACAAATATTTGTATTCCAATTAATGATTGTGAACAGCTGCTTTGTTTAACATTTGAAAGCAATAAGCAATAAGCAGCTTTTAGAATTAAAAAAAAAATTCTAATTCCTCTTCTGGGAATTACTTCTACCATTTAGAAACAATATTATATTTCAAGCATTTTAGAACTAGTTGAATAAAACTCAAAAGTATATTGTTTGTCCAGGCTAATTTATCATTGCTTTCAATAGAAGGGCCTATAACATCCTGTAGAAGGGATGGCAGAACCTGGGGCAGAATGAAAAGGCAATCAACCTAGAAACTCTACATAGCCACAAGACTATGCCACAATACACACCAACCCCCAGTGCTGTTGATCCTTATCTAAACAGGTGTCAACTCTTAGTTGATAAGATTCCTGTGCACTGGCTTTTTGCACTAAATCAGTTTAATTGAACCTTTCTATATTGTTATTCACATATGTCATTTTCAAATTTGGTTTTGCGTGTTTTCAAGTTTTATAAGCTATGTCAGTAAAATGGGACGTATCCATTTCTAGCTTGTCTTCTACAAAATTTATTTTGCATACAGTTGTTCAGTTCTTCCTTTACAATGAGTATATTCAAAATATAAAGAACAATGTTTAAGTATTTAATGGTATCAAATGTGTATTTTCAACTGGAAATTTGCTGCTGGTTAGACAGTATATTTTAACAAAGAAATAGTTCCCATCTCCTTTTCACCATTCAACTTTGTCCAGTCCAGTTGTTTCACCTTTTTCTCCAATAACTGGTTTCATCTTTGAATTTATCTTCATATTATAGGGGATTTATGCAGTTCACATTCCATATTTCTAGGAAATGTCAATGGCAAATCACTTTATACTGTTTTCACCATAGTTTTCAAACATTTGCATATAGTAGCTGAATTCTTACTGATCCTTGTCAGACTCATTTCTTGCTTAGCCAAAAACAGTCTAAATATTTATTGCATATGGAATAAAACATTCCAAGTGAGAGAACAGTAGAAATAGTGGAGTATTTTTGTTCCAATTTCTAGCCCTTATATTCTTTTTGGATATCAATTCAGTATTTTGTATCCCAAGTATGCACCATACTGTTTGGATTCCCCTCAATACTTCTCCACCCACCCCCCCGCCTTCCTCCAGTAGTTTTTATTGTCAAAGGATTAAATTATTACTTTAATTTATTCTAAGATTCCAGTGTTTCTATTTCCACTGCATACTGACAAATTTGTTAATACTCCTACAACTGCCAAAAAAACTGCATAGGCTATAGAATACAACACCTAGCACAAGTGCAACCACTAGAATGTGAACTATTTTTATACAAAGGCAATAGCTGTATTCTTATTTGATTCTTCAGCAAAACAAAATTAACATCAAATTGGGTTTTAACACATTCATTTTTCATTCTGTCCTGTCCAAAATACTATATATGGTCCTATAGAGTTCCTCCTCCTGCATTTAGAATTGAATTTTAATTCTCATAATATCTATAAGTATTTATTATAAACATTTCTATGGAAACAGTAAGACACAGGTGCAATTTTACTATAAACTTTATTAAACAATATGATGACATTTTTCCTAATACATCCAGTTTGTACCAAAAATCACTGTTTTGGAATGTTTATTGATTAATAAGTAAACAAAGTTATATCAAAGGAAAAATCCAAGCACAGTTAACAAGAATGTTCTTAAGAGTTTTCTTCTCTCTCGCAATCTGAACTGTTCACGTGTAGAGCTTCTTTTTAAGTTTCAAAATTCTGTTGGTTAACGAAGCCAACTTTATTAGTTGCTAGGTCAGAAAAGACATATTTTCATGTATTTTTATAATATTTGGCATTATTTTAAGACCTCTTAGCAATACTTTACACATTGTAATAGTCTATATATGATACATCATACTAATTGAATGCATTTAGAGTGATCCAATTCTGAGTCATGAAATTTAGTGAAATATTAATTTTCCAAATGAAGATATATTTTTTCAACCAATATATTAACAGTAACATTTTTTTTAAAAAAAGCATATCTATTCATTTTTTTTACTGAAATATATTCAGTCTTTTGACAGCCCAAACAGAAATAAGAAATCTGAGCTTTGTCTGGCAATACAAAACACCAACATTTTGGGTCCTGCTTTATGTTTATTTTTAAATCTGCAGAGATTCAGATCAAGACTTTCACGCTCAGTTAGATTACAATATTTGTTTATTCCAATTAAACAATTTAACTGGTGTAGAAATTCATTATATTTCTGAAGTAAAAGTAATTACACTTGAAAAAACAGACTGACATAGTAAATAAACATAAATGTCCATTTCTTTCACAGAAAGAATTAGCTTACATGTAATTATCCAAAACAGAAATAGTACAAGAACTGTTTCCCAACTCATCAGTATTTGCTCTCAGGAAATAGATTAAAGAGCTCTATGAGAAAGTGAATACTGAGACAAGGTTCATCACTGGCTAGCTTTAGAGTTACTGAAGCAAAATCCAAGCTTACTATGTAATTATTATCCAGAAAGATTTAAATAGATAATAAACAATCACCATGTTAAGACTTGTATATTTGTTGCAATGAAAAGTAATGTTTGGATCAGGATGACTCAACCACTTTTTAGATTTAACAAAAGAATTCGTAGTGTGTAATGGAATTTTTCCTTGAAAAGCAATTTGGAAATTCTCAACATTCAAAAAATAAGCCATAGGTTTTCTCCATTACAACCACTTTATCACAGAAAAATTAACTCCAGATTACTTCATCATGGTGTTAAGAGATTCACTTTATCAAAATAAACTTATAAAGCATTACTAAAATGCAAACTAAATAGCACTGCAGTTTAGAACAAATATTATCACAACTTTTGAGGATGCTGATGGATTTTTTCTTTTTGTTTTAATAATTTTTAATCTAAGAAAGTGCTTCATCAAATATGAACATAATTACATAATACACTAATGAATCTGATACAGTACAATTGGCAGTGACTAATCAGAATTGTATACTTTGAGCGTACAGAGAATATTGGTCGGAATGTAGATTTGTTTCTAATCTACAATGTTGCAGCCCGAACACTGTTTATTTCATTGGTGTTAAGAATCTGTACACTTAAAATAGTGTAAAAAATGCCAGACCTTGAAATTTCTAATTTCTAAGTTTTCTCAGATATATTTTCTATACAAATTCAATAGAAAATAGGCCATTCTTCTTAACTGTGAAACACTGTTTCTAAACACTACTGCAACCTGATCATTTGATATATTTATAGATGTTTCAGTGCCCCGGAAAAAAAAAAACACCCATTCACAAGTGTTGCCTGCATTTATGCCTACCCATTCTTAAAATATGAGATAAAATTTAAGATAATCTTTAAAATTATTTTGCTAGGACATAAGGGTAAAAACCTGCTAAATCTGCTGCATTATCTATAGACATTTCCGTTAACAGATATGTGCAACAGTGGAAAACAAGTGAAAGAATGTAAGACAACTGCTACTTAATCCAGAACTCTAGTTATTTTTTTAGAGTTACTGTGAAGCTAATACAAAATATTTAATCAGAACTGACATTTATAGCTGTTTCAAAATAATTCACTGACCTGCACCTTTTTTTAAAAATCAAATTGATAAACCCTGATGCACAGGTCCTGAAAAGCAAAACATTACTCCCAGTTTTGAAAATTGGCTATTTACTTAGAAAACAAGTTTATCCCTGAATATTTTCTATATATGTTGCCTAGTAACTTTTCCATCATACATAAACTAAATGTAATTAGGAAATGGCAACAATCCCCCATTTTGCAGCAAAGTTCTTATCATTCTATGGACTTTCAATTTCACTTAGTAGCTTACCAAAGGAAAAAAGTGCTGCAAGTAAAAAGCTCAGGCAGGTCTATCATACTGTATAGGATTTAAACAGATTGCTAAAGGCAAACCTGCATATTTAAAAATAGCATTTTTACTTCAATTTCATTTTTCTAGGTTTACCCATTAACTACTATATTCTTAAGACATACATAGAGAACTGCATAATGTTCTCAGTTGTTGCGTCTAAAACACCTAAAATGCTATTTTGAGTACTATCCAGAATAGCAGACCAAACAGAAATGCTACGAGTTCCATTTTTTTTGGTATTTCACATACTGTACTCTTGAAGATGAAAAGCTAAATTGATCCATTTTCATTCATTTGAAAATTTGCTATTTCAGAAGGTTATTTTTCCAGTATCTTTAAAAAAACCAGTAGGCTTGAGTAAAGAACAAAGGAAATAGTTTTGCATTTCATTAGTTTGTATCAACGAATGGCTCTTCCTGCATTTAATAAGACATATAGTACCAAAACAGTATAGTGGCCTCTCCAGAAAGAAGCTCTGTGTGTGAGTGACGCTATTTAAGCTAAATCTTCCATATTCACTTCAGGAAGCAGTTTTCTCCAGTAGCAAAAGGAACTGAATTCTGGGCACGCAAAAGCAGAACTCTGTTCTTTATTAATTAGTGGAAACAAATGTTCCACAAGTTCATTTAATCTGTAATACCTGTATACAAAATAAATTGGAAAAGCATTAATACATTATTCTTATTGTATAGCACAGTATTACCTATACTTACTCTAAAGAAGCTTGGCCCATTAAGTTTAAATATACTTATGCAAAGGATAATGGTCACATTCAAGTCTTAGCAAATGCTAAATTCATAAATATATATTAGAAGATTTTAATTACAATTGTAAAAACATACAAAACTCAGAAAAAGAAAAAAAGGGCAAAGAAAAGAAGAAAACAGTAAGAAAAGAAATATACAAAAAAAAGTTACAAAGATCTGCTTGCAATCTTAACAGAAGTTATAAATGCATTTATATTTATCCTCTTTCTTTAAGGATACATAATTTCTTCCTTTCCATAATCTACTCTACAAATCCTCACAAATTCATTTTTTTCTTTTTGTCAGCAAAAAGTTCATATTAGCCCATTTGCTAATAAAAATAGTAGTTGATTTTCTCTAAGCAACTTTATTTTGCCTTCTTTGCTAGTTCCATTATCTTTGCCAACCATTCCTCCACTCTGGGTACAACTAGGCCTCAACTTATGACTAGTCATTTAATGACTGTTCAAAGTTACAACAGGCTTGCCTTGGGGATACTTATGATGTGGATTCAAAGTTCTGACAGTCTGACCCCCTCCTGCAGACGTGACCAAACTTCAGATGCTCAGTAACACAGCCACTGTCTGCAGCATCCCGTGATCATGTGACTATCAGGCATGATATTCTTCTGATTAAAATCGGAATTCCGATTTTTTTGGGAATCGCCCCCTCCTTTCCCCCCACCCCTTCTTCTCCTCCTTCCCCTCCCCTCGGAGGCCCCGAGTCAGGAGTTGCTGGCGCGGCTCCGCACGGCTCCAGTCCCGCGTTGCCTCAGGAAGGGAAAGGCAAAAAGGAAGAGCCGCGGCGCTTTGCAACGCAGCAGCGGCTCCTGGTTTTGCCTTTCCCTTCCCGAGGCAACGCGGGACTGGAGCTGCGTGGAGCTGCGCCGGCGGTAGCAACTCCTGACAGCCCCAGCCGGATACCTAAGCGGAGCCCGGGCGGTGCGAGCGGAGGCCACTGAGCAGCAGGAAAAGGGAGCTGGGCCAGCCACAGACCAGCCTCCGTGCAACACGCCGCCACCCGGCCCCGGCGAGGGAAAGCAGCGGGTGCTCCCCGGGCGCGCGGCGGGGGGTCTCTTTTGTCCGGCCCCGATTTTTTTTCCAGAGCGGAATATCATGCCTGGACTATGTTTTACAATGGTTTTTCTAAAAACCAGCAATTATTTCCAGTTTGGTGGCAAAACCATGCCCATAACTAGTGTTTTGCTTTAGCAACCATAACATTCAATTAACCAACGTGAAATAGGTCATAGACCACCTGCTTTACAACTGTCATGACTTAGAACCTTGTTAGGCAAATTAGTTGTAAGTCAAAGACTGCTTATATTTCAAAGTCACTCTATTTTTGTGCATGTAATGGTCTTACAGCACTACTCATATAAAATAATATTCTCCAATATTTTCTAGTTGTTTGTCTAGTTATTAATCCCAGCAAAAATAGTTGATTTCAAGTTGTAAAATTTTTGTATCATCAACAACAACCCTACATTTTCTGGCTTTTTTACAAGTCTACCAGGCATAATATTATGACACTAGCAAATGTTAAATTTTATTGTCTGTTTGCACATATGTGAACACATTTTTCACAAAATGAACATGCCATGACAAATCCAAAGTTGGAAATGCTCACAATCAAGCTATGTTCCCCAATGATCCATGAGGTAGATATGTACAGATTTATCACAGGTACCTAGTGAATTTAGAGAAAAAACTTTTTCATGTCTGAAAAAGTTCAGACATGACTTAAAGGGAATTCTAAGTAGTGGACAGAGAGAATAAAAACCTGAAAAACCCAGGCATTAGAGCCATCAGAAGAAAGAAAATCCTTTCTTGAGTGTTTAAAAAGGGAGAGCGTTAAATCTAATTTGTCTTTAGTCTGAACTTTTCTCTCACAGGTGAAAGCATGTCTTCTGTTCAAAATCATGTAGGCAATATCCTAATTTTCACCAAGCTGGGACTTGAAAATCCAGGAAATATTAACCAATTTAGGAACCGTTAAAAGCTTCATGCAAATTAGAATATTTATACTATGCAACATGAACTGAGTTAATAGAGGCGAAGACTATTAAACTTAACAACTGGGTCCACTGTTCGGAAATATCCTTCAATTATTCAGTGTTAGAATATTTTCTTCACTCTGTAATTGTAGGTTAAATTTAAGAGTTCTTCTCCTTTAATTGTAATCTGTAATTCCCTTTAATGGCTGATTTTTAAAATATCTTATTTTTCAAAATAATATCAAAATAAAATCATTTTCCCATGGGAAGGAGATAATAATTGTAATATTTATTTCTAAAATCATATTTAAAATCCACTTGTACAATTAGTCTGTTTAATTTCCAAAATTAAAATTCTAATCATCCCTTTTGCACTAGATTAAAGAAATGTAGTTCTTTGACTATTAGTGAATTTACAATTACACATTTTAAATTAATAACCATGACTTCACACAATATTTTAATCTTTCCCAATCTATTTTTAAAATCCCATACTTACGAAGATTTGTTTCCTTTTGTTTGTTCCTGGATAAGTTCACCCTTTGGGTTAACTGTGAATATTCTGCAGGCCGGAACTCCAACTTGCATATAGGCATAGACATCCTGCAGATAAACAGAACTTAACTGTATTTCAGTCTGATGCCAATTTAATTATTTATGTTATACCAAATCACATAGGCACTCACAAAATTTTGACATAGTTCTAAATTTGATTAATTTAGAAAAGTTTGTTATCTAATTAAATTTGGCTAAGTATTTATATGCATCGTTACATAGTAGGCACCCATCTTGTAACAATAATTTCATTTCAATAATATAGTTTAGAAAAAAGGAAAGAAATGGTAAATTCATTGTAGGATGATGCAACTTACATTAGATCTGTTCCCAAAAGCTGCATAAAAAGGCTGTTCACATGGACCAAATAAATTCTTAATATCATTTAAACATTCAATTTTGAATTTCTCTGGCTTTTTTTCTATAACTTCCCTGCAAGGAGAAATGTGAAATGTGATTGTTTCATTTACTGTCAGAATTTCTTGTGAAATACAGAAACAATTTTCTTTATTTTAAATAAGTTATAAATATTCCGTTGGTGATATTAGGGTCACTTTATAATTTTGAAACTTTAGAAGAAAAATTTAATGTAACCTAAAAAGATGGTAAATGTACAGGGATTTTTTCACATGAAATAGCCAACAGAACACAAGGCAGAAACAACAGTTCAAGTTGATACTGTTAGTTGTTGATTTTTTAAAATTTATATTTATAAGCTGCTCAGAGCTTTCAGAAATCGAGTGGCAATCAAATGAATTAATAGATATGTACATTGAGTATGCCTCTGAATTAGTTGAATGTAAATAATTTTATGCTGTCTTGCCAAGATATTCTCTAGTTTAGAGATGTGAACTCGGAGAGACTACTTATAAGCATGTTTAGCATAAAATTGAACTTTTAATTCTTGCTTGTACATACTGGCTAAAATGTGCTAAAATTGACTTGGTACTGTTATTAGCAGGAAATGCTACAAGTAGCAAAATGAGGATTAAGCTTTGAAATCTATATCTAATCCGTCTCAATATTAATCATAATGCAAAAGACTGAAACCATGGTAACCAGTGGAACTCTGAATATTTGTGGTGATACCCATAACATATGAACAGCTACAAAACTTTCATTATGTCAGCTACTGGCATGAATTAGAAGGAAGATAACTTTGTTCACAAATTAAGAGAAAAGATGTAACTGCTCTGACTAATGGTGATTTGATCGTGCAGAATGGAATTGGTGAATCATGGAATTACAAATGAAAGAGGTAAAATTACATCAGAAAGTATGAACTGATGTCATCTAGGAAACCAGGTGGCCAATTGAATGTTATTTTCCTTTGAATTGTAATAAAGGAAGAATCAGTCACACGTTTGGGGAAAGCCACGGAACATTCTAAATAAATGCAATTCATGAAAAAAATATTTGTAAGTAAAATAAATAGATATGGAAACAAAATAAGAGAATATGGAAAAGGCTATTCAAAGACTCTGGAAGGAACGAGAATGGTGATTACTGAAAAGAATAAGTATGCTTCAAGCACATGATTTAAAACTTAAGTTTTTATAAGTCATCAATTGTAAGTGAGGCAAAGGAATGTGTGTGTGTGTGTGTGTGTGTGTGTGTGTGTGTGTGTGTGTGTGTGTATATATATATATATATATATATATATATATATATATATATATATATATATATGTTTTCTTAAGTTTTCCGGGTACTTACATGTATGGTGTTCGGCTTGGTTCAGGTATTTCACGTCATTGTAGTTCTTTTAAAGTTGTAGCAACGTTTCAGCAGAATCTCATCTGCCATCATCAGGCTTCTGTATTGTGTCCGTCTGTGAGTCAGACAAAAAGTCTGCTGATTCTGCTGAAACGTTGCTACAACTTTAAAAGAACTACAATGACGTGGGAAGGTCTGGCACAGGCCACATGTAAGTTGAGTGGCCACTGCAGTATGGTACAAAGCTTCAGCCAGTTCTGGAAGCCTCAGTCATCCCAACCTGGACCTTCAGTGTGGCAATCTGTGGTAGCTTTGGGGTACGTAGCTTGGAAAAGATATGGAACCTGTAGCTTGGACAAAGATGCAAGGCTGGAAAGGCCAGTGATATGGGACTTGAGGTGGCATTTTTCAGTGCAGCAGTGGTGCTGGGGCTGAAGTCCAGGCCTGAGGGGCAGTGGCACCTGGAAGAAGCCACTGAAGACCCCAGATCTCTACTTTAAACCCATCCCTGTCACTGCTGCCAATTAGTGATAATGGTAAAATGGAATAGAACAGGTCAAGTCATAGCATCCCTATGGCCATAAATGCAGGATAGCTGCCATGCACCTTACTTCTGATCATGCGACAGCAGGGGTGCTACAATAGATGTAACTTCAGGCACAGATTGTAAGTCCCTTCATACGGTGTTGTTGTAATTTCAAACAGTCACTGAATGAATAAGTCAAGGACTACCTGTAAACCTAAATGCATGATAGACTAATATACAATATATGCAGGTGTGGGATTCAAATTTTTAACAACTGGTTCTGTGGGCATGGCTTGGTGGTCATGTGACTGGGGTGGACATGGCTTGGTGGTCATGTTATTGGCTGGGTGTGGCCAACTCAATATCACTCACATCGAGGCATGCATCTCCTCACCTGGCCTCTCAAGACTGTGGGGATGCTGCAACAGTGGTAAGTGTGAAAAATGGTCATAAGTCACTTTTTTCAGTAACTTTGAATGGTCACTACACACAAAGTACCAGCAAAGGAGGGGAAAATAACTCCAGAGACATTCCTGAGACAGGAAGTCTAGTCCTGCCAAGAATGTAATAAGGTTTAATGGAGAGGCAGTTTCTGTAAGCAACACCAGAATGTTTCCTTCCTGCCTTCCTTACAGGATTAGGCCAGTAATTTCTTCTAACAACCGGTTCTCCGAACTGCTTAGAATGTTAACAACCAGTTCTAGCGAATAGGTGCAAACTGGTAGAATCCCACCCCTGAATATATGTTACAGAAACCACACATTAAAATAATGCCACTATGATCATACCAGGATAAATGACAAAAGCAATTCTTGCAGTTCCTGAAGTTGTATTGCACAACACACTAAATGATCAAAAATAAGATGTGTTTCGTTTATATACCTATGGAAGGCAGAAAACAGGCTGCTAGGTGACAACATCAAAGGACCATTGGGTAAAATTGTTCCTTTATCGTTAACCCAGTGTAAGTATCCTCTTGTCATATCTGCCATTCCAATTGCCCGAGCAGAACAATACAGAAACTTGTAGCCATTCCTAGGAAAAAAAGGGTGATTAATAATATGACAATCTTGTCCAATGTAAGTAGACCAGAAAACAATGAAAACTCCTTTGATTAGTAATGATTGTGCAAAGTTAAAGCAAACTTTTTTTAATCCTTTAACCAGTAAAATAGAAACTAGCTTATTATATTAAATGGATATCTTTGAATAACTTATATGTTTTATTTTACTCTAAAATAACTTATATTCATTCTGAAATGATGCAAGAAACCAAGCCTGTTATTGTTCAGGTTTGCCTTTTCTTTCAAATTTCTACAGAAGCCACTTTTTCATCAAACATCATGTTGCTCCTCAGTTAATTAAAAAAAAGGAATTTAAAAATCTTCTCTTTTTCACATTTGCTATAAATTCTTGCATACAGAATTCATAACAAGGCTACATAACAGTTCCTGAAACTCTACAAAATACATTCAAAACATATTGATACTCCCATATTATAATTTTGGGATAAGGAAAGAATAAATTGAATGAGATTGCACCCTGAAGTCTGGATCAGAAAAGTGTGATGACCTCAGCATATAGCGATACTGTTGTGATATATGATATTCACAGCAACATTAACTTGTCCATATATTATAAACGTATCATAATCTTCAGATTCCATGTTAGCGCATAGAAGTGGAATAGAAACAGTTATAAACACAACTCAAACACAAAATTATTTTACAAACATTGATAACTTACTCATTAATAGAATGATAGAGTTTTGCAATACCCTGATGAGTCCAATCTTTGCCAAGCTGTGGTAAAATCTGCCCTAAAGCATCAGACCTAACCCAGAAACAAAGAAAAACAATTAATGGTCTTAACTCATATATTATCAATTCTTAACTGAATTTATTTTTCTGATTAAATCAGCAAGTCAAGTAACTTCAAATGCTTGAATAGAATTAAAAGAATAAGGGCAGGCAAAATAGGATTTAAGGAAAGTTCTTTTCAGTAACTATTATTCAAAGCATATCTATTAGAAACAGTTGAATGTTAACATCATTGTAGAGTTTCATCAAAAAGAAAACTATTTTTTCTTACTTAGTTATTGTTCCATCAATATCAGAAATGATTATTTTGTCATTCCAGTTCCATAAATATATTGTCCCAGCACAACGGCAAGTTCCTTGATACTGAGTTGTAATGCTGAACACAACATCATTTGGTCCATCTCTAAGTTTCAGCTTTTCCTTTAACATGAAAATATGTAAAAATGGTAACTAAAATAACATAGTTTTTTCCTAAATTATTTTACATTTCAGGTAGTACTCAACTTATGACCACAACTGAGCCCAAAATTTGTTCCTAAGTGAGGCAGTTTGTTAAGTGAGCTTTGCCCCATTTTACGACTTTTTTTGCCCCTGTTACTTAAGGACTACATGTACCCAACTTTTAAAATCTTGAGTTATGTTAGCATTATTTTTCAAACAGTGCTGGTCTTAATAACAGAACAACAATAAGATGCAAGGCATCTTAACTCTAAAAGAACATTAAAAGCTGACTGATGTGCAAGAAACGGTTTTTAAAATGGGTTTCTAGTTTAGTACTTGTTTCAGCATAACACTGAGATAAAATTGAGATATTAGTACTAATAGTACTACTTAATTAATACTAATTAAGTAATAATTAATAGCATTAAAATATTGTAAAATAATCTGTAATAAAAGTTTCCCCTATCCAGTTCTTTCTGATTCTAGGGGACAATGCTCATCTCCATTCCTTAGCCAAGGAAGCCAGCATTATCTGAAGAATTCCCATGGTCATGTGGCCAGCATGACTATATACCGAAATGTATGGAATGTTCACTTCCCACTGAAATGGTATCTATTTATTTACTCGCATTTGCATTCTTACAAATTGCTAGGTGGGCAGGAGGTGAGGCAAGTAATGGGAACTCACCCCATCATGCGAAGCTTGGGTCTCAAACCTGGGCTGTCAGCTTTCCAGCTGACAAGCTCAGTGTCTAACCACTGAGCCATCGCACCCCTTAAAATAATCCAGGCATTATTAATATCCCAAATACATTTAAATTTTTATCAATGTTATTATTAATTTTCAAATAAAAAAACCAAATTGAGATGCTTGAAGTAAGCTCACTATCAAATCTTTCTAAATACCAAAATCCAAATAACATATTTTTCGCACTATAAGACACACTTTCTCCCCCCAAAAAAGTGGGTGGAAATGTCTGTGCGTCTTATAGAGAGAATGTGCTGAAGCCCCACACACCTGCCAGCCACCATCCTTTGGCCTCTGCCTCCCAGCAATTTGCCTCCTTGCAGCAAACAGCCTGGTCAGCTTCAGCATAGCCTGATTGAGCACGAGCAGCTGATTGGCAGTTGGATCAGCCTCCCGTAATACCATTGATCAGTTGTTTCAGGCTGTGGGGATTGCTGCCACCCATTGCCACCGCCACATGCCCCATTTTCAGCCTCTGCATGTGCCGTTTTCAATCTCCTTGCACCCATTTTCTGTCTCCACATGTCCCATTTTCAGCCCGTTTTCAGGTGGCGGGGATTAGCGGCAGTGACGGCAATCACCTCTGGCTGGAATAGGCTGAAAATGGGATGCACGGAAGCCAAAAATAGGATGCACAGAGGTGGCAACGGGTGTGGGCAATCCCCGCAGCCTGGAACAGCTGATCAGCAGTATTCCAAGAGGCCGATCAACTGCCGATCAGTAGCTCGTGCTAAATCAGACTGTTTGCTGCAAGGAGGCAAACTGCTGGGAGGCAAAAGCAGATTATTTTTCTTCTTTTCCTCCCAAAAAGCTAGGTGCATTTTATGATCTGGAGTGTCTTATACTGAAAAAAAAATGCAGTAGAACTTAATAATCTCAGTGGCATATCTGAGAAAAACAATAACCTAGTGTAAGAAGTCTTCACTGATCTAATTTAATCAAAAATACACCAGCTAAGTTTTATTAAACCAGATTCATAAATATTTAATGTTGGATAAAATAACAACTTACAATTTGATCTGAAGACAATCTAAGTGACTTTCTATAAGACATTGTGTTCCCAGAGCTTGAATGTTCACGTGGAAGGGGATCTGCCATTAAGGATTGTTTCAGTTCCTGTGAACTTTCATCATCACTAGAAGATTCATCATCTGGAGGCCTGAAATGACATAGATATACCAAGATGTATCAGACTTTCAGACATTTATTTAAATATATCACCTGATAGCTTGTAATATGTAACAGCATATTGGATCAAATATTGCAAAAGGAAGAATTTTTATTAATTCAAGACAAAACCAATTTAAACATGTTGTAATGACGAGGCAGTCGAGGTGTTTGATCATGATCACATGAATCATGATGACTTTATTGGAGTCTAGTCTTGTATTTATACACATTTTTAGTAATCCTCTAATATTGGTTAACTTTGGTTGTTGCTCAACTTTTGTTACTGTTTAGCATAGTAATTAACACAATTAATTATCTCTAGTTAAAGTCTAACACATGTTTACTTCCTCTCTCTAATCCTTCTTTACATTAGTGATTTTGTTTGTCTGAGTTGTATTTGCTTGATAAACATTCTTAATCTGAGGTTTGCCATCCAAGATAAGAGCGTTCCTGCAATTACAACTCTACATAAACACAAATCATTTTTTCAACATAACACGATCATTTGTTCTGAAGTATGTTCTCAAGGATACTCCTCTAAAGTCAGTGGCTTACTTTTATAATCTGGTTTTGTAACATTGCTTGAATTAAGCCTCGCTAAGATATCGTTTAGTCTCAAGTATTCTAAAACTAGTGCAGCTATTTAAGCTGCTTGACTAGGACCTGAGATATCCAAATTCAAGTCATGGAAGTTAACCTTTGGTAATAACTGTTTCTCAACCAATTTTTTTTACATTCTGAATTTTAGAAAAATAAAAAATGCCAAGTGGCCATAGCATTCTAGCACTTGTTTGAAATTAAAATGGAGTATTATGATGAAATTTTCTTAGTCTATACAGCTCACAATTGAATATTGCATTTCAGAGTTCAGGATGGGGATTTTAAAAGTGTTACCAGAAGATTCCACAGACTGAGGATAAAATCTTTTTTATGAAAGATATTATTAGTGTCATATAATCCTTCCAAAACATCAAAACATTATGTATTTAAAAAATCAAATTTTCTAAAAAGGCAAGAGTCTTTAAGCATAAATTGATTTTCAAAGTGACATACCGGTTTTCAACTTGTTCCTTTATAGTTGTTGATTGGTCATTTTTTGGAGCCTCAGATTTCCCATCCTTTGTTTCTGGAAGCTAGCATCAGAAAAGTATGTTAGGACCACATCATTTTGCATTGTCACCTTAACAAAAAGATAACTGTTGCATTCTGGAATTACATATCAATCTAGTTGCAAAAATTTGTAATAGCATCAATATTATATTTAATAATTTGTTTAACATCACTGCTAAACCAAGAACAGGATGCAACTTTATTCAGCAGACTCCAAAGTTATAAATAACATACACATAAATACAGCAAATTTTTAATTACACTGACACATACAAGAGTATTTGATATGAAAAATAGAGCAATATGGGAGAATAGATTTCATTACTAAAACAGAATTACTACTAATAGCATACTTACAGTATTGGTTGTAGGGTAATAATTACATTTAAATAAAATATTCCAATTAAAATTAAAGCAATATAAGTTAGCAGTTTTAGAAAATAATGCCTGCAATTGCTTATACATTTTCAAAATATATTATTTTTTGTGGTATTATGTTGAAAGTTTCTTCACAGTTCTAGACTGTTGATAACACCAAAGGAAAAAAATCAAGATGTGAGATGTGGAGTGAAGATGTGGAGTAAACAGTGTTGATAACAAATGGGGGAATATGATAAACAAGCATTGTAGCATTTCTGATGTTGAGTTAATTTGCAATTGTCAGCTTCAGTTAACCTGACATATACTGTATTTTAACATTGCAAAGTGTTAGATATATTGTCAGCAGTTTGAAGTGACTAATAAAATCACTATCTTCTACCCCCCCCCAACCTAGCACAGATCTCTGCAGCCAATATAGTTAATGACAAATAATTTAAAATTAAATATAAACTGCATTAAATTAATATTATTAGAGATGTGATGCAAGTGACACAAAGTGAATTATACAAATACAAATTCACTCCATACCTGAATGTGTTTAACCCACATTTCTGAACTATGAAGTATAAAGTTTGGGATATAACCTCTAAACTAGTCCAGATTTGCAGCTGATGTGTTAAATTTTTTACCTGTTTAATCAAGCTGTCCCTTTTTCGCCAGAACCACCACCTTCCAGACTTCTTTGGCATCTTATCTTTAATCCAGGATTCAATTGTTGTCTAAAGAAGTAATTTTTTTAATATACATTTACAATGTTATCTTTTTTTTTTTGCAACATACATAACATGGTACCATGCAGATATATATTTTAATGTCATTTGATTACCGGTATATTAAACTTCCTACTTCCCATGTTTAAATTTGGAGCCAATTGTATAATCTTCATGGACTCTTTTCTTCTCTTTAGAAAAAGAGAAACAGCTCCCTCTGCCTGACTCACATTTTAGTATTACATATTGCAGGGTATTGCCAAATCAACGCACACTGATTTCTCATAATGTTTTCTGACTTGCAGATTATTCTTCCAGCTCACTGGAAAAAAATGAAAATAAAAAATTGTTCCACAACTAAGAACTTGGAGGGGGGAAGGGGATGATCCAACCACATTAAAATAATGGGAAAAGATATATCAATGAACATGGCAAAACCAAAACTGGGTCTCATTTAAATATATCATACACCGTCCACAACTTATCCATTAATGTGTATGCATGTACGAATGCAATTCCAAATTACAAGAAATAAAGCTGTTTTCTAAATTAACTATTGTATCAGAGAAGGAATTGCAATTTTGAGGGTGACACTGATATTTCAGTGGTAACAGCAGGTTATATGAGGCCACCTTAGATTTTTATATTCACAACACTGTCTCAAGTGGTCCGGACTGAGAACAACTCATCTTGTGGGTTTCACAGATAAATATGGCTCTGAACATGGATCTCTTGGTAATCTTTCATATATTGTTTGCATGGGCAGCCAATACAAACTGCATTGTTGAACAATGACAAAATGTGCAGGATAATGTCATGATTCCCTTGCCTTTTGCTTTTGTATCTCAACATTTCATCCCCACCTTATCCCTCTCTAATTACATCATGCACACCAGTAACAACTCAGTTGGCATTTTTACCTTCACAGAATATCTATCTGAGTGTGTTTTCTGTCAGGTTGTCCCTCCTGAACACTTTCTTGTCTCAGAACTTTGATATGTTTCTGCATCTATGACTTAATGTGAATAGTCGTGGAATATTTACTGTCATTTAATTACCTGTGGTAAGCTTTTCTGGAACACCTGCAAGCTGAGAATCATGGGAGCAGCCAATGCCCAATTATAATACCTATTGTAAACGTAACAGTTTATCATTATGAATATATTATACATTCTTCATTGTAAACAAAATGTTTTATTTCTTTTACAGTTCTCAGATTCCTGGCAAGTAAAATGAAAACTGCTGCAATTTCTCATTTTTTTCTGAATAAAGTTAAACTTTAATTTTAAATAATTTTAAGAAGGATCTAATAAAAAGACAGTCACATTATCTGTCAATAAAGTAAAATTAGAATAAAACAATTTAGCAACAGAAGACTTATATACCATTACCTGTTGTATATCTTTATTACCAAGTTAGGATTATCTATAAGACTTGGATTTTCAGCAAATTCATGATAAGTAATTATGTGTTCCATGAATTTTTCTGCAATGCAAAGATATTTCATCAATTGACTGAAATATGTTTCATCTTCTTTACAAGCAATCTCTTCATTTGGCTCCTCTTATATAATTATGCTCTTTTTGCCATAGTTATGCTCATTTTGCTGTTGAATATATTTCCATTCATTTGTTATGCTCTGTCTATACCTACTGCATGCACTTTCTAGTACAAGAAGTTCATATATTATAGCATATTTCGCAGCATTATATATTTCAACTACTTCAACAAGGTACCTCCTTGAAGTAGTTGAAATATAGTGAATATGTACATATGTATAGTGAATATGTACATACAAATCTAAAAAGTGCCTACAATAATTTAATAATATTTTTAAAATATATGCTACCCTTTAAAACATTAATTCATAAAAATAATGAAGACAGCTGCAAGAAAAAGAAAGACTGATATATTTCTTGCAACTGTGTGTAACTATATACATTAGGTGTCCCCAACCCTGGTCCATGGACTGGTACTGGTCCATGGCCCGTTGGGAACCAGGCCGTGTAAGTGGCAGGTGAGCACACAAAGCTCCATTTGCACAAGTGTCATGCATGCAGATGAAAAC
Source organism: Notechis scutatus (assembly GCF_049901735.1). NCBI lineage: Eukaryota > Metazoa > Chordata > Lepidosauria > Squamata > Elapidae > Notechis > Notechis scutatus. The sequence goes on along the minus strand of NC_142011.1, from coordinate 160,911,780 downwards.
ATTTTCTCTCCCCCACCGGTCCACAAAGCTAGAAAGGCTGGGGATTGCTGATTTACGTGACCTTACGATGTTTCAAAATTAGGCAGCAAATAGACACAACTTTTGTCCATACATGGCAGAGCCTGTTTGTATCAATCCACCAATTCATTGCACCAAATATAGGAACATAATCCATAAGGCATTTATTTCTATTATAAAGACTAAAACATTCAAGGTACAAAAACAAGGATAATGTGTTAGGAGGATTGTCTTCCTGAACATTAGAGATAAACATACAATTAAACTAGATACAGTAAATGTCTATTTCTATATACTCTATGTTTCTAACACAGGAAAATAAACAGTACAAAACACTTCCAGTAGTAGATATAATTAAACAGTTTACACATTGCGCGTCTACATAGAAATTATCTTCAGAAAGAAAGCTTCTATCTTACATGTACACTTTTGTAGCTTCATACTGCAGATTTTTGTATTCATTTCACCTCGCCAAGTTATATAAGTAGCAATAGGATAAAAATATACCTTTAGATATCTCTCCATTTTCACTAAGACCTCCACAAAGAGATAATGTAACATCAGGTAAGTCCATGGCAGAATCAGACATACAGTCAGTACCACTGTCTGCAGCAGCACTTCCAACTGACTGTGGAGACTGGGAACCAGAGAAAGTGTCAGACTCCAACCACTGTCTAGTACCTGGATCAGAATCACTAAAGAGCATAAAAGAAGCCTTTTACAACCATCACAATGGTAATAATTCATTAAATTTGCATGCTGCCTGATTCTCAACTACACCTCACCACACTGAAAGAAATTAAAATAAAATCATGAAAGATAAAATTATGTATATATAAATGTACAAAACTGACAAGTTCTAAAACAAAAAACTTAAGTATTATTTATACAGCCATTTAAAAATCATTTAGATGTTCATTACACTGTAAATTCGTAGAAATTATTTTATGCATTTAGAACAAAGGCTGATCTGCTCAAACTCTTCTTGCAATGAGCAACATTCACCTATCAAGTATGGTACAAAGATTGTCATTGCATTTTTTTTCTGTTATTTGAGTTGTAGTATTGTATATAATCTTAACTGGGACTAAAGTTAGCAATGTTGCTAACTAATGTGAACCTAAGGACATTACCATTTGCAACCTCTTGCCAGCTTCCCCATTGACTTTTCTTGTTGGAATCCAGCAATGAAGGTCATAAATGGTAATCATGTGATCACATACAACATTGGAATGTTATAATTGCAGGCCTGTTGCCTAGTGCCCAAATCATAATCATGTGACCCCAAGGAAGTTGCAAAGGATGCAACTATAAGGACCCATCATAAGTCCTCCTCATTCATCACCAACCTAACTTTGGACAGTCACTAAACAAGTGAATTTATAAGATCACTTATATCTGACTAGGAGACTCTCATAGTCAGCTATGCAATTATTAAAAAGTCAGGGAAGACATTTCCATCCTCCATATCTAATATTGTTTGTATGAGGAGCTATGATGAATTGAAAACTTATTTTTCAAACTAGCCTAAAGTTTATTCATATGTATCAGGGTAAATTATAAAAAGGATGAATATTATTGAAAAGAAAATAACAGGGTGAAATATACAACTGCTACTTAAAGGGAGCAGTTAAACAGTTTAAAACATCACAGTTTAAGAATGCCCTTAGCAGCTTCTCTTTGATTCCATATATATTCTTAAAAGAGATATTAAATATACAAAGTTTCTGAAATGTTGGCTGCAATATTTAGATTTTTGTTAAATACCTTTTGGGAAAATAAAGAGCAGCAACCTCAGGTTCTAGAGCCTTCAGATCATCCAAATATATGTCATCAGGTCCTTGGTGCTGACTTCTTTTATGTATCCCTAAAAAGTAAAAGTATTATATTGATCAACTGAGGAGTCTAAAAAATACAGTAGGAAAAGAAGCTTCAAGGGAAATGCTTCTGTAGGGGGGAAAAGCCCTTTACCATTACGTTTTGTCAGTAAGAAGTAAACTAGCAAGCTAAACAACATAGTTCTGCGTGATCTGAGGTATTTACTCTTTGAAAATCCTCTTATATGGAATCCTCTGAGTTTGATTATTTGCTTGCAGATATTTGAAGATGTCTTGTAACAAAATAACTTCAAGCAAACCACCAGGTTCAAACAATAACAATTTCAGTTCAAGCATGAGCTATATATATTTTATTCTACTGGCAATACTGTTTGATTCTTATCCCATATTGTTCAAAAAGAAACTGACTTCCCCCTGTTTAGGCTTCTTAAGAAGGAAAAAAAAAGATGGAGATATATGGCAAATAAACAAAATTCTAAAATTTGTAATTTTAAGAGCACATATACAAGTAGTCCTTGATTTATGACCCTTCATTTAACAACCATCTGAAGTTTATTTATGAACAGTCCTCTCACTTAAGACTGTTGCACAATCTCTGCAGTGACATTTAAAATTCAGGCACTTGGCAACTGGAATGTATTTACAGCATCCTGGAGTCATATGATACCATTTACAACATTCCCAGGGAATTTCTGACAAACAAAGTAAATGGAGGAAGCCAGATTCACTTAATGACTGTGGCAAAAAGATGTAAAATCTGGCATGATTAACTTAACAATTGCATTGCTTAGCACTGGAAGAAGTTCCAGTTCCAATTATGAAATGAGTAGAGGACTAGCTATACTACTAAAATGAGTATAGTGGTAACTTCAAAAATGACTGCCATTTACTGGAAAGCAAAACAGCTCCCTATGATGTTCTCTACCATCCCAGTCAGAGCTTTGAGGCACATAGGCATTACTATAAAGAAAAGTAAAGATAAGTAGATACTATCTACTAGGTGGAGCTTAGTAGTAGGTTTGCTTCCTATTTAGATTTTTATTATTAAAACATATGAACAAGGCCACTAATGAATATTTGTGAGGACACTAGTACAACTAGCACTAAGCTGGCTACCAGGATTAAGGAGATGAATATTTTGTTCTGTAATTTTATAGAAAAACAATTACATTATGATATCTGTAAAATCAAAATGCTCATATCAGATATACAAATTATTCTTTATTCTAGATTTAAAAAATGGTTGCAAGCAAAGCTACTATATACATTTGTTGCTTACCTCTCAAAACTGATTAAAAGTCTGAAAGCTAGGAAAAACAGAAAAGTATTTCAAAACGTTAAAAAGAAATTAGTTTAAAAGTGTATACCTTTTTTCTTTGATGGAGAATCAAGCTTTGATGGTGGCTTAATTTCTGATGGTGATTCCACAAGTGGGCTTGGGAGTATATCAGAATCTAAGACAGGAGAATGTTCAAGAATGTCCAGAACAGGCTCTGTTCCTGCAGAAGTAAGTCTGTCTTTGATATCTCGCTCTTTAAGTAGCGGGTGTGTTCTTGGCTCCGGTTTTAAAACGGTACAAACTGAATCATTCATCAGAACATCATCTTCAATTGTATCACTGCTAGATATTACCCTAAAATGAGTCTTCTCTGATGGAGTGATGGTAGCTGTTCTAGGATGTTCCAGTTTTTCTTTCTTGCTTATCTGAAAAGGAAAGCATCCTTTTTCTAAAATTGTTATTCATCATCTGTGCTGATCAGTTCAGATCTCTGAGAACTGATCAAACCTATAAATTAGCAAAGCTTGAAGGATGTTTGACTATGATGATCTATCATAAAATAAGTTATAGAAAATATAGATATCTTGTTTGTTCCAGTTTGGATATGATCTTTATTCTCACACTCTTTCAATATCTTTTTCAGTAAAGTTTTCTCCCTGTTTGTGACTCTAAAACAGGTCCTAGAGAAATAGATTCTACAATAATGCATTGGCTCAGTAAGAAGCAATCTCATATTAAGAGTCAAATCACTGATAAAAGTATAACTATTTTTCCCATACTGTCAATTTAATCAGTGAAAAACTTGCAATAATTGGCAAGCTGCTTGTCCTTTAACTCAGCCTCATGAAACTTACAAGCTATTACATGTATAATCTATACTCATGTTTTAAAAAGCATGTAAGATTGTTTTTAATAAATTATAAAGATTGATTAATATTTATTACATAAGTCAGTTTGAATTTTAAAAAACCCTTTCTATAATTTGAATTAGGAAAAAACAAACGCAAGAAAACTTCAACAATTATGGGTCTCTGCGGTTAGCCCAAATTTCAATGGTTAAACTTCTCATTACTAGTCCCATATATTTATTTTAATGTTTACATGAATTTATTTTATCATTTTTATATAATATCTATATATCATCAATTTATAAGAAAAAAATCAATTTCACAAATGAAACAAATGAATTTGTCATCAATATTTATCTAAAAATACAAAGTAAAATGTTAAATCTTGGTACTTTATTGATTTATAAACTATTCTGTACCTTAAATTTCACTATTTCTATAAGGTGCTCTAATCTGTTTATTGTTTGTACCAGATGCAACAAATTTTCATGATCCCCAATTTCTTGCTATTTTCACAAAATATAGTGACAGAAAATGTGTGATCCAAGACCAGCTTATTACGCTATAGTTGGTTACTTCTTATATTTATATCATATCCTTCTTGTAAGAAGACCATGGTACATTATCATTGAGTAAGTAATAAAACACAGAGAAGCAGCTTCATGTAATATATTTTAAGTAAAATGTAGCTTGGTCCTTGACAATCCATGCTCTGTAATAAAATACATATAATTCATATAGAATCCTCTAGGTGGCTCACACTGTACTGGTAGCATTCTAATTCAAATGAAATAAAGTCTTTCCTACTGTTTGCTACATAAGCTTTAATCATGATGGTAGACTTCAATAACTTTTAAACTGCTGTTTAGGACTTCACTAAGCAAAATAATTCCTGCAAGCCTAAATAAAATTCTAAAATTTGAAACCCATATATATTATGTCTGTAGAAAAGCGGGAGTTAAACAAATAAGCACAACTTTTAGCACTATTTTACGTGCTCAGCTTATGGCAATTTATTTTAAACATTTGCAAAGTTTACTAGTGATACCAAATTTCAAGGTTTAGAATAGATCAATGAGAATCATTACAATAACTAGAAGAATTTCCCAAATTGCTCACAAAGGCAAAAGTTGGGAAGAGGGAAGTTTTGTTGCATTGACCTTAAGTAACACTCTTTTAGATTCTTTCTTTACATAAAAGAAACAAACAATAGGACAGGGACGGTAGGCATGATGGTGCACACCCCCTACAGACCTCTTAGGAAAGGGGTGAGGTCAATAGTAAGTCTAAGGTTAAAGTTTTGGGGGTTTGGGGAAGAAACCACAGAGTCGGGTAGAATATTCCAGACATTGTCCACTCTGTTGCTGAAGTCGTATTTCCTGCAATCAAGTTTGGTGCGGTTAACCTTGAGTTTGTATCTATTGTTTGCTCTTGTGTTGTTATGGTTGAAGCTCAAGTATTCATTGACAGGTAGGACATTGCAATGTATGATTTTATATACTATACTTAGATTGGACCAAAGGCGGCGTAGTTCTAGGTTTTCTAGGTCTAGAATTTCGAGTCTGGTGGCATAAGGTATTCTGCAACGAGTAGAGGAGTGGAGAACTCTTCTTGTGAAATATTTCTGGACTTTCTCAACTGTGCTAATATCAGATACGTAATGTGGGTTCCAGACTGATGAGCTGTATTCGAGTATTGGTCTAGCAAATGTTTTGTATGCTCTAGTTATTAGTGTAATATGACCAGAGAAAAAGCTACGTAAGATTAGGTTAACAACTCTTAACGCCTTTTTGGCTATGTAGTTACAATGGGCTCTAGCACTTAGATCATTAGAGATGAGTACTCCAAGATCCTTGACAGAGTTTGGATCATCAACAAGGTCTTGACTATTCAGCCTGTATTTTATTTTCTGATTTTTTTTGCCAATATGTAGGACAGAACATTTATTTGTTGATGTTTGTACATGTTTTGACATTTGTACATGTTTTGACTATTTTATAAAATGACCTATACTGAACCACAAATGGCAGCTCCTTTCATTTATTTCTTCAGAAAACGATTCATAACATTACTGCTGATAAACACATTCCTACTTTATTTATCAAAAGTTTTCAGAAAACAGAATGATTTGCAAAGAGGTTTACCTTGGTAGATGCAGGAAAACCTCCCCAGGTCCATTCCATGTGAGATTCTCCTCTAATAAGTAAGTTCTCTGTAGGCTTAACTTCCAGTTCTGAATCACTTTTAGGACAAGTGGGCTGGCTAAAAGGGCTGTTAAAACAAAGGAAAGGCATTTATTGGACAAGGTTACACAAAGAATGTTCTCTAATTAACATTCAGCAGTAAAGCACAAAGCCAAGCTGGTGTTTAGACTGATCTAGAAAATTAAAATAAAATCATAGCAGTGTGAACATTTATCTTTTTATCTTTTTTATTATGTTTTACTGATTCTCAGATTAAATGCTTTAAAAGCATGCTTCAAAGTGTGCTTCAATATCAAAACAGGTTTACCTACGATCCCTTGCCAATATTGTTATGTAACAGATTTAACTAGAAACAAAGCAATACATTCAACAGAAATTTAGCAAAATCTGCAGAAGCCAGAATTCTCTCAAACCAAGTGCTATTGTACTAGTATTAATTCAATTATGTGAAATGAATGTTAAATGAAATGTTAAAAATCAGAATGAATCCTTTTATCAGCACAACTAATATGTCTGCCCTGATAAGCCTCATTTCAGTTCACAGGTAGTTACTTCTGATGCATGTAGAACTCTTTTTTCATACATAAAACAGATTCAAAAGCTATGAAAAAAACCATTGATTTGACGGCTATGATTGAAAATTACACATAATTTACACTGAAATATATTTTATTTTGGGAGGAAGGCATGAAATTGGCTATATTCCTTTACTTTTCTGCTCACCTTCTCTTTCAGTCTCAACAGTAATATTTTTTTTTACTACTTCCATATACTTGGAAAGGGCAGCGAAAAGAGATCAATGGCCCTACACTACAAAATTTAAATATAATCATAAAATCTAACCGTGATGATTCAAAAATGATGAATATGCATCTTGATATCACAACACATGCTCTGTCCTTTCATATTTGCATTGCAATATAACACATAAGGAGCAGAATTTGCATCACAATGTTACCATATATTTCTCATATGTTTCTCATATGTTCTCTCCATTCACAGACACCTATGCTACTTCTGAGTTAACAAGAAAAGGGAAGTTGAATTGTAAGATAATTTAAGGATATATGAAAAGCACCCACGTTTTTTTAAAAAACAGTCCTAAACTTAAAGAGCTGATCTGTCAGAAAGTTTCTGCAATGAATCTTAAGAATAGAAAAGAGTAGTGTTTCAAAATGCATGATCCCTAACAATACCAAAAAGTGAAGGCAGTCCACAGTTACCAACTGAATGATTTTCCTTCTGCAGACTTTATGTGAAAAATATTTATTTATTTATTTTATTTTTATTTTGTCAAGCAATTATAAGATAACAAGTATAAGTATAAACATAGTTATGAATACATGAAATGGATACATATAAGAAAAAAACAGTAGGACAGGGACGGTAGGCACACTGGTGCGCTTATGCACGCCCCCTATTTAACCCTTAATACCATTTTCATAAAAGAATGATACATGAAGATGACTTACTTCTCTGAAACAGACCAGTCTCCGTCTGATAAAGGGTAATCATCCTTTAAAGGGTAAATCAACGTGTCTTTATATTCTTCAACCTTTGGTGGAGAATCTGCAATGCTTCTGTAACACAGAATTCATGTATTAAAGGAATTTTAATTTAGTATGAAATGACAGCATTAAAGTAACAACCTATTTTAACACACAGATTCACATGGGAAAAAGGATAAGCTGGTAGACACTTTCATCCCAATATCAGCAATTCAGTTAACAATTCTGTTTTAGCTACATTTTTTAATAGATCAAAGCTTGAAAGATCAGTAATTGTCTTTGCTCCTTGATACCCTTTCAAGTCTATATAGTAAAGATCTCTGTAGAATGGTGTATATTTGGGGCTTTATAGTGGATCTTGAAAAATAGCCTATATATACACCTATTTTTAAGTATGTATTAATATATCCTAATATTTATGCAAAAAAGATCTACCTTGTTGTAAATATAAGAATCTTTATAGAAGTTTTATATTTCAATTGCAATCCTTACAAAGTTCCACAAATGGTTACTTAATATTAACTAGATCAATTATTTAAAGTTGTAAACTTATGAAAAGATTACCTTTTCATGTTTCTTATTTGATAGTAAAAATAATTAATTTTTTACTTGTTAAAAAGCACTTACAAAATCTGTGTTTGTAGCAAACATACCTACTGGTATTTAATCTTGCTCATTACTTATTCCACTAGCTACTTTGAAGTTATTATTTAAAGTTATTTAAAGTTATTATTACAAATAGTACTTTCAATATGAATTTTGAAAGTTAAATTAAACTTAAAGAGTTTTTTTAATGAGTTGAATTAATAAAATAAAAACTATTCTTTTAATTTTGGACTTTATATAAATTCTTACTAAACGTTTTACAACATGTCAATCTAACCAAGCAGACCTTTTTAAAAAAGTACCTCAAAGGCTGAATACACCTGTCATCATCTGAACTTATTTCCATTTCAAAGATTTCCTCAGTTCCAAGAGAAGAGAATTGTTCTTCTTTTTTTACGTCTTGTTTACATTTTCTTTTTCTTCGTTTTTTTTTCTTCACTGACCCAGAGGGGAAAAAAGACTCTGTTTCTACAATTTGTGGAATTTCTAAGCTTAAATCTATGGTTTCATTTTCACCTGACTTCATCAAATTGTCATCATTTCCTTTGAAGAACTGATCTTCTGTTGGTATCGGTGATGTTGCCAGATAGGATGGAACGTTTTCCTAGAAATCATTTAGGTGAACATGAATTTCATATGTTATATATATTGTATGAAATTATTACATTATTTAACTCAGAAATTAACACTGATGACAATAGAAACAGATATAGAAGTATTATGATGTCCAGACATTCACTAAGATTTTGATACTGTCTTTTTTCTCATCATGAAAAGCATACTTGGCTAATAGAACTAAGGGACACTTTTTCTAACCACTGTTTAGCCTGAAGTCCTCAATATTCATTAATTATTATAGTCTGGTAAAAACAAGACAGTTTCATAACATTTGACTGAAACAGATTTGTTTAAAGCAAATGATCAAAATTAAAATATGTAAGTCATAATAAAAAATTAAACTATGGGATTCATAATAAAAAAATTAATGAAAATGAAAGAAAAAATTTCAAAATTCTTCTTATCTTAATTCCACAGCAAGAAAATGGTTGATGAATGCACATTCCATATCTATATGCACTGTTAAATTTCATACTCTATCACCCTTATTTATTTAAGGCAAAAATTACAAAGATTCAGCAATTTTGCACCTCACAACTATAATTAGCTTTGATGATTCCAAAGAGATCCTTTTTGTTTTATTTGGAAGTGCATTTTGTTTAAAATGCAAGACCAATATAGTCGGCTTCTCCTATTCTATTATTTTGGACTGGCAAAAAATTAGAAATACTTGGAAAAATCTGTATGGTTTAATAGATAAATGCTGATTAAAAGATTTGAAAAGACTGAAAGACTGAATTAATTGTAAACATGTTTATGAATCCTAATGAGGGTCATCTGGAAGTTAAGAAACTCAGAACTGAGGGGTGGTGGTTTCACTGAAAGATTGTCAGCTGTGCAGAGTGGGATTTCTCATCTTCAATCCAATTAATGTTAAGAAACAGATACTGAGTCCGTCTTATCGCCACTTGATAAAAACAAGGACTCTTTAGCTTTGATGGTCTCATTTTTGGCAGAAAGCTAAAGCATTCTAAAATAAGAGATTTGGCTTCCTTTTCTTGTAAAACTCCAGTGAAATGACATAACTGAAAAGCAGATGTACTTAACTAGGGTTCAAAATCTATGTAAGCTAGTAAAAAACCTCCACAGGATGGAACTTCAATGCAGACCTAATTGGGAGTGTGCTACATGTATACTAGTTTTGAAGGGATCTATCCACTATCATCTCAGAAGATTCCCTAAATAGCAAAAGCGACATAAGGTCTTTCTTAATTCTATTGTTTACTTTTCATGGATATTTTTAACTGCTGTCTTATGTTAATTTTTTTATTACTGTTTTGAGTTACATTCCTTATTATTACTTAATATTCTTTGATTGGTATCTCATGTTACGTGTGAAAGAGAGAAACAGAATGTATAGGAGACTAAAAACATCCAGGAATAAAAATAAACAAGAGAAAGGGAAAATTAAATTAAAACTAAGCAAGTGATGGAATAAAAGGAAAGAAAATGATAAAAGATAAAGGTTGAAATATTCAGTTGGCTTGCAAAAAATATATATAAATAAAAAGCAAACATCTGCCCAAATATTAGAATTATATAAAGTTACATTTGTTAGATGACTTACAAATTTTTCTTCTGTTTCTTGCACAAAGAAGGCCTCTCCATTATCACCTAGTTTCATGTGAAGATCAACTGCTTCACCATTGATTTCAATATCAATCTATAAAAAAATACAACAGAGCACTTGCTGCAATAAAAATGCACCTGAAAATGTATGTTTATATACTTAATCAGTATATTATTCTTTTAATTCTAAACCACTGAAACAAAAGAATTACCAATATGCCATGTTTGTTTATTTATTTGGTAATTTTATTGAGCTGCTCATTCCGCTCTGAGTGGTGCACAAAGTTAAAACATAAAATAATACAACAAAATAACAAAAAGTAACTACAATAGTAATTTTAAAAGGTTAAAATACAAAACTATGTAAATGAACACACACACAAAAGGAAGAGCATCAATAGCCCCCTCTTGGAAGAAGGGAAGAACTGGCAATAAGGCAGGCCAAATGAAAGAATAAAGAAAATAGTTTGTATTTGACAACTGCGATTGCATTCTCCACTTGTACTTATGCTTACTTGCATTTAATATCATATCTCATTATTATCATGATGCAATTGTTAATAGTTATGATTGTGGAATGCATCAGTTATACCATTATATAGCTGATGTTTATGCCCTTTATTGTTATGCTTTCTATGGCCAGACTTCTAAAGACCTCTAAAGATCTTGGCCGTACTGGATAACAGAACAGAACTTTGCTATTGTATAACAAGGCTTACCTGCCTATCCTACTTTACAAGTATTAATTGAATCTGGAAAAATTATGTACCTCAATAACAGCATAATTTATATTACAACTGGCAAAAAAGGTATTTTGTTTTCCTAGTCTCTGATATTCATGGTACTCACCACTTTCTCTTTTGAACGTAAGACACCAAGTTTTCCAAATCGGATATGGAATGGTGAGCATAGGTATGTACCATCTTGCTGCCGAACTACAATTACATCAATACATCCTGAAAGTGTAGCTTGATTAATGCCTTTATACAATTCCTTCATAGTAACCAGAAGTCCAGCAAGCTGTCCAACATAATTCATATTTTAAAGCTAAAAAGAAATGTTGATTGAAAATATTATTTCAAATACAAAGATCTTTAAATTAAAAAAGCCAATGCACAACCATGTTATCATAAATTTTAATTTATAATCCATCTGATAATTGTGATCTGTGGTTATGTGTAAGATACTGAAAATATAAATAAATCATAACTTCAGAGTAAAAGAGGTAATGTGTATTGTCAAAAATGTCAGAAGTACACTTTCAATTATTTAAGAATTTTGAAAAATGTTATGAGACTAAAGTTCAAACCCATTTACTATAATGAATTGCAAAATAATCTTGGTAATACATGTATAGGGGTCTAAACAAATCAAAGGTTAGTTACACAAAACACATGTTATGTACCGGTACCTTAGTCAAGTGGAAACTCAAAATTAACAGTTTATAAACTTAGGAAACGGCAGACAATCATTGTTCTCTGCTCATGCACTGGTCACATTTACCTTTAATATTCACAAGTGTATAATCACTATTGTGCATCTTTTTAAGCAAGGATCAACTAAAGGATTTAATATTAAATATTCATTTGGTTGCCAAAGGAATTGACTGACTGGCTTTTCATCTGAGCCTGTCTTTGACTCTGTGGCTAAGAAAGTGACTGGCCCAAAGTCACTCAGTTGGCTTTCTTGCTTAAGGTGGGATAGAACTCACGGTCTCCTGGTTTCTAGCCTGGTGCCTTAATCATTAGACCAAACTGACTCTATTTTAAGTTAGATCAGATCTAACATGTACAGACCCATCACAATCCTGATTTAATGAAACCTTTTCTAAGTCCTCAACTCCATTCATGATGTCATTCTTGTGGTCTGCTAAGAACAATGATTCTCAACCTGTGATCCATGGACCCCTGCAGGGCCACAATGTCATCACAGAGGGTCTGCGAAGGCTTGAAGAAATGTTATGATTTAAATATTGAGTTAAGTCTTAGTGATCCGTGACCACAAAAGATATTTAAAGAGGGTCCACAATGAAGAAAAAGTTGAGAACCACTGGCTTAGAGGAAAGTGCTGTCTTACTAACCTCTTCTTCTCTTCTCCAACACCATCACCTCTTTATTTTCAATAACCTCTAACAATATACAGGCTTTACTTCGCAATAGGGAGATTTTGCAGCCACCATGCCATCCTAAATGCAACCACCAACACTCAAATAACCCCCCTCTTCCAACTCCACTCCCACCAAATGCAGAATCCAGACTCTCAGCATCCATCCCCCATATCCCAGACTCTGCTCTCACCAAGGTTTTCTTAAAACTTTTATTTCAGTGATAGCTAAAAGCAAATGGAAGTCACAGCATGGCCAAAAAAATTCCCTCCTTTTAGTTAATATTTAAAGACATACAATATTGAAGTACATGTTAAGTTGTTCTATGCTTTCACAACCTATCTATTATTCAAGGTTTTTTTAAAAAAAATTATATCTATTTTATGTAGATCTGATACATTATTCTGTTGCCACTAGTTATTCTATAATATTATAAAGGAGAAAAATGTGCGAGAGTTAGGGCAGCAAAACAAAGTAAAACATTCTCATTCCTTTTAACCTACACAGGGACTTACAAACCATGAACTCTGTCAGCTCAGCCATAAAACAAGGTCAAGGAATGCACAAAATTGGAAGGAAGATACTGGTAACAAGCATAGGCTCTGGGAAGCAAAGTCATTACAAGATAAACTCTCAAAAATATTCCCTAAAGAGAATCTATGTCCATGAACTGCCTATCTATTCTCTCAAACATGCCACTGTCTTGGTAGCACTGTCCTCATTATATCATAGTATTGCTTTATTAATTTTTTACCTAATTAAGCACATTGATGTGCTATATCCAATCAAATATATTGTGGCTGCCTACAACTATGTGTACAAATTCGGCCACAAGTATTGGTAGCCGCTTTACTTTTTCTCCGAAATAATCAAGTTCCTGAAGTGGTCTGCCATTGCCTCCTTCCTACGACTGAAGAAAAAGTGACTGGCCCAAGGTCACCAAACTGGGTTTGTACATAAAGTGAAACTGAAACCCATAATCTCCTGGTTAAACTAATGTGTTAACCACTATACTAAACTGGCTTTCATTAGCAATAGCACTTAAGACTTATATATCATTTCACAGTGCTTTACAGCCCTCCCTAAGCAATTTACAGAGTCAGCATATTGCCCCCAATAATCTGGGTCCTCGGACCTCAGAAGGATGAAAAGCTGAGTCAACCTTGAGCCAGTGACCAATACCAAAAATAATTAAAGCAATATGAATAATAACAGTTGCCAATCAAATCAATATGTTTCATTTCATTTATCACAAAAACTAGATTAACAAAACAGTAAAAACCAAGAAACAGAAATGAAGAGAAAATAAAAGAGAGGAAAAAAACTACTTTTCCCACAGTTTTTAAAAAATAATAATATAGTCACTTTTTTATCCATAAATTAAATCTAGGCCATATGAAATAAGGTAGTACTTGGGTTATGACTGTAACAGGGACTTGAAGTTCTGTTGCTAAGCAATATGATTATAAAGCACATCACACGTCTGCATTGCTTAGTGACAGAAATCTGACCAGTCCCTTTGCTATTATTAACCAAATCCCCCCAGATATTAGGCAAGGATTCAATCTGATATAAGACATTTCTGGTTTGGTCTCTCCCAAGTCCCAAACCTTGATAAAGTGACTGTATTTTCTTGAGCTCCCCCTATTTTGGCCGCCCTACACAGCAGCACTCATTGGCAGTGGTAGCAACACTAGTGGCCCTGGGTTTGAAGCAGAGGACCAGAGACTTCAATAGTCTTAGGCAGCCACTGGTACCCAAAGTTTCTATTTCAGCCCCAGCGCCACTGGTCCATTGAGGAGTGCCACTTCAAGACCTGCCCTGCAACCAGCTACCTCAGCACAAAGCCCCAGCCATCCTCATTGTCCCGCAATCCACTGTCCCTGCCATCCCAAATGACCTTCACTGCCTTCTTCCCACTGCTGGTGAAGACCACCATAGCTGCTGGCCATTCCAGGTTTTATTTCCCAAGGTCATGTAGACTATTCTTCAAATCAAGTGTGCCCTTTTTGTAATCTTTTGAAAGGCTTCTGAGACCTTCTGAAACCTCATGAGAAGGCCATGCCCACCATTCTCCAAATCACATTGGACCTTCTCAGAAACCTTCCAAAGCATCGTAAGGATGCGTACAATTTTGAAAACCTGCTCAGCTTGGGGAGTAGGCTTGGCATGGCCAGCAGCTGCCATATATAGGCAAAGGTCATTTCTGCACAGCAAGGCCAGCGGAGGTGGCTGGTCCTTTGCACTGGATTGAGGTGGCCCACCTCGGTGGAGGCCCCACCACCACTGAAGCTAAAGTACAGACAGAAGGGTAGCAGCAGCTGACTGAGACTGCTGAAGGCAGAAGTATCACTTGTTCAGTGTTGCTATATCTTTCAAACAGTCACTGAACAAATGGTTATTTAGCAAGCACTACTCATAACAGAATTCTTATTGTATTTCTAGCACTAAAGGCAATACAAAATATTTGAGCCTTACTGGAAAGGAAAAGATTTTATATCTCATGCCAAATGGATATAAATAATTCTTATTTTAAAATAGTAGGAAAAGCTTTTATTTATTTTTATTTTAATCATACACTGAATAGGGATCACTATTAATCAGTTAATGGGTGCCAATACAATACTGATGAAATGTTTGAAATTTATGAAAGGAATATAATTTATCATAGCTGACTGACAATGTAGAAAATCATATGTTACATTCCTTCTTTGACATTAGAGCAGCCTTTCTCAACTGGGGTTTCATGAGTGATCACCACTGATGAGGGTTTCATTAGTGGTCACAATTCACAAGATTGTGATGGAAAAACATTGTGTTTTAATTTTGCTCAATGCTAGCAACTGCAGTGGTGGTAAAATTTTATATGCCACAATTCAGTTTATGAATCACATTAACAGTGTGAACTGAAGGTTGTTGTTTTTTTATGCAGGAGTACCCTAAGACCTGTTTCAAGGGTTTCTTCAGGGTAACAAGGTTGAGAAAGTCTGGTCTTTTTTTTTAATGACCCTATAATCCCCTTGCATCCTGATGGAATCAAGGTGACTGAATGGATCTGAGCATTTACTGGCCGGATGCCCTTCTTGACGCCTACATGAAGTTTGCAGCAGATACTTTTTTCTTTGCACCCAGATCTGTCCTTCTAGAATTGAACTGACAGCCTCCTGATTGGGAGGCAAGAGCTCCACCTCTAGGTAACCATGCTGTTCCCTGAGAAGTCTGGTCTAACCCTCTGAAATTCATTTTTTAAAATCTGTACTGGAACAGGTTTTACTTAATATATTAGTGAAGTCTGAAAAAAAATACTGAGAAATTCTACAGACAAGTTATGGTTATTGACAACAAATATAATTATAGACCATTTATGCTTGAATTTGCCAAAAGTTTACATTTTTTGGTAATTGGAATGAAGCTTGAAAAAGTATCCAAAGATATGATCCAAGTATAGGATACATTTGCTGAATGGAGACATTATGATCAAATATTAATCTACCACTTTCAGACCTTATATTAATCCAATGCAAGCTTCTTAAATGTTCTAGAAATATCTTACAAAAACTACTCCAATCCAATAAATTCCTTAGCAGGTTGGTCTTATAAAACTTACTAGTTAGATATTTGCCTATTTCTACATTTCCAAATTTATCTGAGAACTTTAAGCCCAATTATCACAATGAAATATAACTGTTCTCAAACACAACAGGCTCTATTATCATTGTTTTAATGAAAGACTGGGCTATGCGGAAACTAGGCAAAGCCAGGGTGACAATGAAAGCAAAAGTAACCAACCCTCAAAATGCAATCATTATACTGAGGGACTTAATCCTGTTTGAAACCAAGATCACACCAAAGGTTGCTTCAAATCGAAAAACCACCGTTCTTTTTAACTTTAATAACAATTTTAGCAATAGCAAGGCAATCATTGCTATGCTAAGGAACTAATTCTAGTAAGTGCACTGTATACTGTAATACTGTATAAAACAGGTCAGGTGTTTCAGTCATACCCCCAAAGCATCCTCCTCCCGTTTGTTTTAAAACTGCAGTTCAACCATTTTAAACCATTTAGTTCTATCAATTGTTCCCCCACCTCCTCTTTCTCCATTATATTATTATTATTATTATTATTATTATTATTATTATTATTATTATTATTATTATTATTATTATTATTATTATTATTAATTATTAATTATTATGCCACCCTCGGAATCAGGCACTTAAGAAGTACCAGTTTTCCCAGTTGGCTTATGGAGAGGGGCAAATCAATAAGGGAGAATCAATAAAGGAGAATATGTGGGTTGACAAGAGGGGTCCTTGGTGCTCTCCGAGCTTGCTTGTTTTCTTGCAGACGTTCCGTTTACCCAAACTAGGTAACATCATCCGTGCTGAGGAGAGGAGAATCCCCCTCCCCATTCCCATAAGAAAAAAAATCCCACCCGAGCCTTCTCCCTCTGCTTGGGCTTTGAAAAACCAGCGCTTGGCCTGGGAACGGGTGGGGGGAGTGTGTGTTGTGGCGGCGGAAGGGGCTCGGCAGACTTGCCGGGATGACTTTGCCTGGGCAAGAATACACGCGAAGGACCGAAGCCACACAGACGCATCTAAATTAGGGCTCCACGGTCGTCTGGGTGAGCTATCCAGGCTCACAGCAATGCCGGCACAGGAAAGGGACCAAGAGGCAGCCGGTAAGGAAAAGCAATGAAGGATGGAGGTCGGGAAAGGACAGGACCCGAAGCGGCGGAGAGAAACGGAAAAGAAAGGATGCGGCCCCTCGAGCCCCGCTCAGCTAAACCGGCCATTTGACACAAGGTCGCGTTCCCGTCGAGGGGCAGCGGGACCTCCTCATCCCTTACCTTTTTATCCCTCTCAACCGGATGGAACCGGGAAAGACGCAAGGAGCAGCAACCAGCGACCGTTGGCGGCGGCGGCGGCGGTTAAGTGAACTGAATGGGATGGCCAGGCAGCCAGCGCGGGACTCAACGGGGGGGGGGGGAGGCGGAGGGAGGGAGGAGGCAAGAGGGAGAAGCAGCAGTGACGCACGAGATCGCTGCGGAAATTCTAGCTCCTCCCCCCTCCTGTTGGGCTAAGTCTAAGAGCTAAAACAGCAACAAGGCAGCGCGGAGTGGGAGGGGGGGGCGAGGGAAAAATTGAATCCCACGTGACGCTGAGGGGGGAGGGCGAAGGCCACGTTACTCGCCCAACCCACCGTTGCATTTTGAGGCGACGTCTGGCGACCCGGTCTAATGAGTGGGTGTGACAGCAGCCGGGGGCGGGGGGGGAGGAGGAGCTTCCTTGTTTCTTTCTCGAGAAAGCTTCCTTTGAGTCACGATCCCTTGATTATAGAGGGTTGGTAGGTGGCATCGAGCTTGGCATGAGCTCAAGGATGCCTTCCGCTCGAATATATCATTACAAACATTACAGTGAATGAACATTCCTGCTGGGTTACAAATAGGCCTTTGCCTATGGAGATTCTCAGTCATCCAGGTCATGATTGTCCCAAAGGTGCTTTTTCTAAAGGCAACTGGACTTGGTTTTTCCAAAACTGGTTCTCTGTCATACATCAAAATTCCTCGTGGCTAACTAAGGGCCTCAGGGTCTGATATTGAAATGTGGTTATTGCACTAGATTGGGGTGCGATCTGCCTCCAGAAGCTTCATCATCGGAGATGCTTATACTATCTTGATAGAAAGGGAAGTCTGTACATTTTGCCATAGTACTTCTGATTAAATTGGGCACATGCTAAACAGAGAAGAGTATTCCAAATCATACAATTATCTCCTTACAGTCAGCTCTGGGAGATTGTTTTGCCCCTTGCACACTAGTGACTGAGTATGGACTGAGGTCAAAAGAGAGGAGGAATTAAGCATTTCCCCAGATAACGGATTATGTTAAGGAACATAACACATACACATAGAAATTTGGTTTCCCCAATAGGAATATGACTGTGAAAGTTGGCTAAAAAATGAATTGTGCTATTGGAGAAAATTGTTGAGAATTAGACCATGAGAAGGAGAAATACTTCAGTCACCAGAGGAAACAAACCCAAACTGCTTACTGGGACAGAGGAAATACTAAAATAAAAGCTAAAGCTTTTGAAAATTTTGGAAACAATGTGAAGATGAGAGACAAAATTAAAAGCAAAAAGGAGGACAGCAGAGGATGAAACAACTAGATACTGTATTGTTACTGTGAAAATAAATTTACAAGAACTCAGAAAAGTAGTTACTGTATTGATGATAGATAATCCTGTCTACATAATGTTCATACAACAAATCAAACCACAACAAAAACAAGTTTTTAAAAACAGATTTCTGTAGGAATAAACACTCCCAATATACAGTATTTCATTCATTGTTTTATTGCAGCCCGAGAATTCCCTGGTCATGAGCCATTCCAATTATTTTTATATGCTCACTATTGATTTCAGTTTCATGCCATGTTTCAAAGGTATTGGGAGAAACAGTTTCAGAATTCCCAAGGCCCCAACATGAGGAATGCTGTTTATGCTCTCTGGTGAATACTCTATTCTTTCCGTATTCTGCTTTCCCTGCAGAAGTGACTTTAAAATTCTTGAATAAGGAAACTGTAAAAGGAGACATGCCATAAAGCATTGAGGAGATAATGAATGACATTTTCATGTCATGCAGCGATCCAAAACTGTGTTTAATTGCTGTGTATTCAGTCTATTTAAACAGTAGGGAGAAGAACCTTGCTTTACAAATAAACTAAAGAAAGATTCTGTCTTGTGTTATTTAACACCATGGTGGAGTGCAACTTAATTGTTCTGCCTAACAATTGGAGGAAGAAAATCCATCTGGTTCAGTTCCAAGCTGGGAGAAAGGTGCTGGAAATAAAATGGAGGCTGATTGGAAAGAAAGTTTATTGATGAACAGAACCACAGCATGCAGCTTGATGTCTGCAAGGATTTTTATACAGTTTCTGAAATGTTGCAGGGATTGTGCAATGTAGTGACTCTGATGTCTTTTGCTATTCTAATGGTGTGGATTAATCCTATTATGTGCTAAAAAGTCATGTCCTGTCCTTAGAATTTGGGTGGCAAAAGAATATAAATTTTAATCCCATCACGGGAGGTAAAGATGTATGGTTTGTGAATAGGCTTGGCCCAGGATTTTTTAATGGGCATCTCCTATAGCCATGATGGCGAACCGATGCTAGAAGTGGCACGCAGAGCTATCTCTGCCGGCATGTGAGCTGTCGCCCCAGCTCAGTTCTACTGCGCATGCATGTGCACCTCTGACCAGCCAACTGATTTTTGGGTATCTGCCGTGCATGCATGGGGGCGGGGCGCATGCAGGAAATGCATGCGCATGTGCAGGGGCGCAGAGGAGCGCAGGGGATCATACGTGCATGTGCAGGAGGGCACAGGCCGCACAGCAGGGGTCATGTCTGCATTGCATGCGCACATGCACACTTTCGGTATGCAATGACAAAAAAGTTAGCTATCACTGTCCTATAGGCTATTAAGAAAGACTGGGGGCTGCTTTCTGCCTCTAAGAACCCTCCTTTGGGAAAATATAATATTCTATCTCTTTTAATATTCCCCAAAATATTTATTTCTCTAGGAGACAGGGCTTCCTACACTGTCTTAGTGGTGATATTGTCAAGTAGGTACAGGAATTAAGACAAAATACTTATTACAAATCTTAACTAGAGATGAATTATATACAGTATCTTGCCATAAAACAATATCCATCTGTGTATATAGAAAGATAAAAACATAATTTTGCATACACAGCTTGCAACATCTTGATGTACAAGCTGGCTTCATAGCACTAGAACAGATCAAGTAAGGTAATGCATATTAATAATTTTGCATACACAGCTTGCAACATCTTGATGTACAAGCTGGCTTCATAGCACTAGAACAGATCAAGTAAGGTAATGCATATTAATAATGTTTGCATTATTACACCCACACTAACATCAGAAGAGAAAGGGGGTTATTTAAATGGAATTTAGTTTGTATTCTGCTTGTACATTCAGAAAGTAATCAGAAATTGAATTGGGTTGAAAGAAGCTAAACATTCTTAGGATATGCCTTTGATTCATTCATCTTGAGAAGTGCAAGTCAAAATAATATGCTGGTTTTTTCAATTTCTAGTGAAATATATTTATTTCCATAGAAAACCTAAAGGTAAAGGTTTCTCCTGTCCTGTTGTGTCTGATTCTAGGGAGCAGTGCTCATCTTCATATCTTAGCCGAGGGAGCCAGCGTTGTCCAATGACATTTACATGGTCATATGGTCAGCATGACTATAGCCCTAAGCATATGGAACACTGTTATTTTCCCACCAAAGTGGTACCTATTTATCCAATCACATTTGTATGCTTTCAAACTGCCAGGTGGGCAGGAGCTGGGGCAAGGATGGCAGCTCACTCGGTCACACAGCACTCAGGTCTCAAATCCAAGCTGTCAGCTTTCCAGCTGACAAGCTCAGTGTCTTTAACTGTTGAACCATCCATATCCTTTTATGTTGAGCTGGAGATTTATCACTTGAGATTTCTTTTTAGGTAAAGTGAGATGCTCTAGCAGAATGTACATTCCATATATCAATTGTTTAATGATCTCATAGAATGATAGACACCATCTTCTTCAATAAGAAGAATATATAATACAAGTTATAGTGACTTCATCTGATATGAGAAAAATCTCAATATCCTGAAGTGATGGACAAATGCAATACATGTTTCAGAGATATTTTAAATATATTAGCTGCTTTTACAGATGGCCAAACAGATTTTAAGGAGACAAAATAAGAACTACTTTGAAGAGCAGCATGACTCATGATTAGTGAAAGTGAAAGGAGCAAGTTGGATATAGTTCAGTGACTGGTATGTAGGTATAGTAGCAGTGACCAACTCTTTGTAGATTCCTTGTGAACAGTAATGTAAGTTGTAAATTATCACTCATATATTGCATTCATTTCAAAGGGATTCAAAATATTTTAAATCAGTAAATATTTTTCCTCACCAAAACATCTACTAACAGGCTGTTCATATTACTGATCTTTTGAAAAAAAATGGGGTGACTTAAGGAAAACTGCTTGCTTGAGCCATTTTGAGAAAGTTTCCAAAGCACTATTCATCAGATGATATTCATGTTTGTGGCCAGAAAACATAGTACAGTAGTTTAAAACCACAGAGAGTTCCCAAAGTAAGAGATCTCTTGCTTGCGCCCTTGTGATTGTAAAGTTTTGAAAATGAGAAAGAATGGCAGGGAATATTTTGGTTTCTGTCATTCCAGATACTACAATTACCAATACTGCAATAAATATAAGTATGCATTATGAATAAAGCATTTAGCCTCTTAGATGCCGTCATTGTTTATTGATATAAGAGAGACACAAAAAGATATCGGTTCTGAGACTGACTGAACTGCTGCCATGGTGCCTTTTTTATGGATCTGGGTCTGATGCCAGTAAAGCACTTCACATACTATTGCATAAATTTATAACTCTCATATATTTAGAAAATTCTTTTGAAAGATTCCCTATTCAATGGCTGAACACCAAATGCAGATTAAAACCATGTATATGCCAAAGCTGGATATTTAAAGCTACGATTTATGCTATTTTCCAGAGTTTTAGCTTTAACTTGTGAAATTTTAATACATATACCTTCTGTTTTAGGAGAACCAAAAGAATAGGGATTAAAAGTGCACTTTATTTCAAGACACTTACTTTTCAAAAAATGAAAATACACTGTGGTACACAAGACCTGCATTAGTATTTTTTTAAAATATCATTACATCCTTGACATTCAATAAAAAACAACAGCCATAATGCTTGAAATAATATTCTGCACTGGTGAAATCTGCTAACTTGTTAGTACTGTTTGTGCAAACATGTTGTACATGCAGATGCATATATTTTGCCTCAAAAACCTCTAATTTCTTGCTGTTTTCTGCATCCTTTTAAAAGAACAAGCATAGGCAGTATATGAGAATTTGCATCATTTGTAGGCACATTGTAGACACTTCCACACATGGTTTTGGTAGTTAGCCCTACAGTCTGATACTATCACTGACCTGTTTATTTCCAGCTCAAGTTCAACTGTGGCTTGGCTGGCAAGGAATGTGCTGCTGTTGAAACTAGAAATTCTGCAGAAATTAAGGATGTATTAGATCCTGGGTGCTTTATTGCCAGTTCCAGGCTTTCCCTCCCCCTGCATGCTGCCATTCATAAAGCTAGCCTTTCATAAGTTCAGCTGAAAGAAATCATAGAGGCATTGGTTGCACTTGTTGATGATCTCTGGCAAGTGCAGCATGGAGATAGTGCAACCATTCTCATTCTCCTTGACCTCTCAGCAGTCTTCATTACCATCAACCATGGCATCCTTTGGATCAGCTATGGAGACTAGGGCTGGGCGGCATGGTTTTTCGCTGTGTCATCTCCTTTCTCTATACTATAGCCAGTCCCAATGTTAATAGGGAGGGGAAAGTCTAGCCATCAGCCACAATTTTGTGGCATGCCACAGTGCTTGGTATTCTCTCCACTTCTTTTTAATATCTACATGAAGCTGCTGGGTGAGATCATCCATCACCATGAATCAAGCAGTATGCTGGCAATATCATCCATCACCATATCTGCAGTATGCTGGCAATATCAAATTCTATATTTCCACCCCCGGTGACCCAAGTGATGCTGTTACTGCCCTTTTGCAGTAAGAAATTAAAGACACTGCCATACAACCTTAATTTAAGTGATTTATTGTTAAATTAGAGTTGTTATCTGTTGTTGGACTAGTGGTTAAGGCACCAGGTAAAAAACTGAGAGACCACACGTTCTAGTGCTGCCTTAGACGTGAAAGCCAACAGTGACTTTGGGTCAGTAACTCTCTCAGTCAATCCATTTCACAGGGTTGTTGTGGGGGAAATAGAAGGAGGAAGAAGCATCAGATATGTTTGTTGCCTTGAGTTTATTATTTAAAAATAATAAAGTTGAGATAAAAGCAAATAAATTAAATGTAATGTTCATGTGATAATAAAGTATTTCCTGGATGCCAAGTGCTAATTGGAGAGAATTTTGTCAACTAATTTGAAACAACCAATGTTCACAAATTTGTTAAACCTACTTAAAAGTATCTTCCACTTAATAGCTTCGAATAAATACTTCTGAATTAACTTCTCTATTGAGTTGAATTTGAGGTCCAATATATTCATGGATACATCCAAATAGGGTTGTTTTGAAAACAGTATCAGAGTTGGGGTGGCAGTGGTGTTTTTACTTTTTTACTTTATTTTGACTTTTTTTCTGGATTTTGTTCAATTTGCAGTCTACACTATAGACTAAATATTCCTTCCAACTCCAATCAAGGACAACTTGTGTTATTGACTGTAGCAATCTACATCCACTGGAGGGGACTAAGTGAAGGAAGGCCAGGGTAGGTATGCAAATAAATCAGAAGGAATCAAAATGTTTGGCTTTTTAAATATGCACTTCAGTGGTGAATTGCAAATATTACATTCTTTAAATTTTGCGCGAACAAAAAAAAAATCACCGAAATGATTTCGCTAACACTTAATATGCTAATAAATGCTCCAGTTAGAACTGAATACAAAAAGAAATAATAAAACTCTAGTAGTTTGGATTCAACAGGAAGTTAGTTATTTACTTAATCATTATGTTAGTCCTTGCACTTTTGTTAAGCAAATAATAATGGAATTCAGACCATAAGAACCACTTTATTTATTTAATAATTTGTTAAATTTGTTTGCCACCCATCTCATTGCGAGAGATGTATAATAATTCAGGGGGTCTGTTCATTCTGTTCATTCTATTCATGTTTGCATTCAGAATGAGACAGAGAACATTCTTCACAATTCACACATGCAGATATGTACATAATAAATTACATGCATACAAAGCTCTACTCAACACCCACACTCTTATATATGTGTAACAATCAATCATTAAGCAACCATTTGAGATTATGACAGTATTGAATGAGGGGAGCTTAGGATGGATCCTCAGAGTTGTGGCCATCATAGGGTCCCGCGGTCACAATTGCAAGTCAGACATTTGGCAACTGGCTCACAATTACAATATTGCAGTGTCTGTGGACAATTTGTGATTTTTACTGCTGGTTTCTGACAAAATCATTGGGGAAGCCCACAGGAGATTGGATTCAAATCATACAGCATTTGTCTAACAATAGTATCTGGAACTCCCAGAACTGCTTAACAGCTACATTGTGCTTTATGACTTAGTGACAAAGTCCCCAGTCCCAATTATGGTTGGTAAGTGAGGATTATCTATACACATATAAAGAAAGATGTTTTCTGGCCAAATGATTGCTAGAATATAGCAAATTGTTTTCTTAGCTATATTCTAATGATGATCCAGATTTTTGCAACAGAATCTGATAATGTTATTTTTTCTTCCAGAGAAGAGAAAATCACTGCATCTTTGCAACCACTGGCAATGAAAATGCATCCATTCTGATCAGAGGAATGGATAATCAGTTAAATTTACTTTTTCCCCCTCAATAAAGAATGAGAAATTGTTGCTTTTTTGTCCATTGACAAGAATACCCAAATGTTTTCTGTTCCATTTAAAAATATTAACAAACTTGAAGTCATTGGAATGTTTTAGTAGATGTATAGTGTAGAGCAAAGAATCAGACGTTAGTAGAAAAATAAAATATCAGAATTTCCTTTATAATTGCTGTAGTGAAGACTGGAAAAAAGGTTATCACAAGCAAAATAAACTCAGAAGAATACTGATCTTAAATGAATAGTAAAGTATCAGGAGATGAACAAATAATAAAGACAAGCTGACACCCATATGGTGAAAGAAATATGTTTCTTATATTTATTTGTAAATAATGAGTATCCAGAATTGAAGTTTCTGCTGACAACAGTATTAATATAATTAATATTCATTTTCTACTACTGTGCTATAGTAAATTCAGAGATTACCAGTATAACAATTTCTAGATTCTGAATTACTAGAATATTACTACAGTAAACCATACTTATTCTTTCATTTCCTTGTAGATTTATATGTAGTATATTTTTTACTCATAAACACCTGGACAGCAGAGAATATCTAAACTATCTGTCACATGCACCCACTGATGATTTTGCCTTATTATGGACTGCTAATTAAGCTTTTGAATGGTCATAAAGGGAAGATGGTGAAAGAGATGTAGAATTACTTTTGTCTAATGTACTTCAAGTTTTAATGTTTCAAATGAAATTAATGGAAGAATACAGATGCAACTTATATACAGGTAAAACACAGGTAGTTCTCAACTTACGACTATTTGTTTAACTACGGCTTGAAGTTATGATGGCCTCAAAAAAAGTGACTTACAACTGTCCTCAAAGTTGTGACTGTCACATCACCCACCCAATCAACAGTTTGCATTGCAGTGTCTCACAGTCACCTGATCATAAATTGCAACCTTCCCAGCCAGCTTTCAACAAGCAATGTCAATTGGGGAAACCAGATTTGCTAAAAAAAACAACAACACATGGTTCACTTGATCTTGTGATGCATTTAATGACCACGGTAAAAATGGTTGTAAAATTGGGTCTGGTCATGTAATGACTCACTTAATGACCATATTGCTTAGCAACAGAAATTCTGGTCCCAATTGTGATCATAAGTCAAGTACTACCTGTAGTTTACACAAACATTATTAAGGGAGGGAGAAACATGTGCCCTTAAGTTATGCTTCATGCTTTCTTTTTCTTATCTCCTTTGCCAAATTCGGGCTGTGGGATTTCAACCCCTTCCTCAGGTATGAACACGCTGACAGTGAAATCACTTGTCTCTGTACCATACTGGTTTTTTACTACAAGGCTATATCTGCCCGAATCAATAGTACTGACAGCTGTAATAGTGAAGCAGGCATGTTTTCCTGATTCATATTTTAAGATGATATTGTCATCTGGTTTCAGGAGTTTTTCATTCTTCAGCCATGAAATCTCAGGGACAGGATTTCCCCAGACATTACATGTAAGATTAAGTGCCTGCAGGAAACATACAAAGGATGGAAATATAAATAAATATTAAGAACTCAACAAACACTATCATTACTATACTTTATTATTATGTCCACCTCCCTCCTCCTCCTCCTCTTCCTTTCCATTATTACTTCTGTACAAGAAACTTTTTGTGTTTTCTTCCTTGAGATAATCAGAAACTATATACTTGTTTTATCATAAATGTAAACAATAAATGTAAAATACTTGGATAATTAGTCTGTTAATTGGCAACCAGCCCTGTTTATGCTCAAAGAAAAGTTACATTGCCAGTAATAAAATGATTGCAAAACAGGTTTTCAATTTAAATAATATGATTAAACTACATAAAACAACTTTTTCTAGAGTGTGATAACAACTGTATGCTTGATAGGTTTACCATTAATTTGAAATTATATATTTTTTCCAAACCACATTGATCTTAGAAGGTTTTATGAGAAAATGTGTCTGTGACAAATATATTGTGGCTTAGATAAGTAATTTTCCAAATACATTACTGAAAATAACTTTGAGCCAGGTCAGAATCTTAAAGTTAAAGACTACTGTTAGTTAATATAATCTAGATCTCACATATACGATGTTTAAAATCTAAATAATATTAGAAGCATTCTAAACTCTTCTGAAATACGAACGGCATGATAACTAAACTGGACAACAAAATATAAATTACCTCCCCATTCTGTTCCAGTTTCTGATTTTTGGGGGGGTTAGGTAATTCTAGGTTTAATTGTATACACTAGATTGGCATCTCTATTAATGGGAAGAAAAAAATCTGAACAGACATGGGCATTATGAGTTTAAACTCCATAGTAGTTCAACGTTTACAGGCATTTAAATTGAGGAGTGTTATTTACCCCCACTCCTTTATGTAAGAGATATTAATACAAAAAAGAAAAAAGGTGAAAAGCTAGAAGGATTACCTGTCATGATTATTGATCCATGACTGTTTTTAATTTAAAAAAAATTCAAGACCTGTATCTTGAACCTTATTCATTAGTGAAAACACAGATAACGAACAGTATTTTTAAATTATTTATGAAGTTATATATTACTGGCTGACTGAGGGGAAAAATATTCAGATTGTAAGTAGTCCTTTATTGACTGCTTCAGATAGCGACCATTTGCAACTACTTTGGTGATGAAAAAATAACTTTGCAACCAATGAAGGCGTTTGTGACA
Organism: Notechis scutatus; assembly: GCF_049901735.1. Taxonomy (NCBI): domain Eukaryota; kingdom Metazoa; phylum Chordata; class Lepidosauria; order Squamata; family Elapidae; genus Notechis; species Notechis scutatus. The sequence goes on along the minus strand of NC_142011.1, from coordinate 160,884,002 downwards.
ACAAAGGCCTTCAGTGTGAAACTAATTAAAATCTGATCAATTTCAGGCAGCAACTGCCAGGCTTTGGTAGTATTCTAAGTAGCTAATTCAGCTCATAGAGCTGAGTTTATTAACTTGTGCTTAGCAATTTTTAGAGAAGCCCTGTGCTGCGGAGAAAAACAGTTTAAGAAGTGTTAGGCAATCTTTTTGCAAGGGAACCAAAATAAAGGGGGAAGGAAAAAGGGTCAGACAAAGGACACTGTAGAATGGAATTTTATCTGAATAAAAGGGCAGTGATCTTTGCAGTCTCTCTGACTCACATGTACAGTAGTTTGCTTAACAACCATTTCACTGGAGCCAATTTCAATCACTAAACAAGGACTTTTTAAGATTTTGTGGGGTATCTTGTTCCAGCACATACTTTTTTTATGAAGCATCGATAGAAAATAATTCATTTATATTGAGCTAAAATACGATAGAGCAAAGATTTCTGAAAATCAATGAGATGAGCAGCAAATGCCAGTCCATAATCTTCTCTGCTGGATTATGATCTGAAGTTGGTTTCCCTCCCTCTTCACTCTTTCTTATTCTCTTTAAGAAGTAGAAGTGCCCTAAATACATGAAGCTGGCCATGTAACAAGCTGAAATTATGTTCTCCATATAAAAGATGACTAGAAAATCTATTTCTTTATCAAAGTCAGGGCTTTCGAAAAATTGGGAGCCTGCTCTTCTTTGAGAATTAAGAAGGCTGTAGAATTGTTTCTTTTAAATATCTCAGCTACTTTTTTATACCTTGCCTTCCTGAATAGTGACAACATCTGGCAGACCACCAAGTACCCGAGCACGATCTGCAAAAAATAAATAAACAAAAATAAAAATGTAACATTTCTTGCAAATTAATCTGGGTCTATGGTTTTATTTTCCCTGTAATAACTGTTCTGTCTGACAGATAGAAGAATAGTGTCTTATTTTTCTACAAGCTGCCAGTGCTTCATACAATCAGATAGTGGCTCCTAGTATTTCTGCCCTATTCTGCCTAAACATAATAATTGTGATATAATTTCTGTTATGAGTCACATGTTGTTTATCTCATGAAATGGTCAGGAATAATGGCCAGTAATAGACACCCAAGGTTAACAGCAAGTGCAAATCATATTCCAAATTGTTAACCAAGGGAGAAAAGTTTGGGATTGTTGAAGTTGATTAAACAATATTGCATTAAGGTTACTTTAAGCTTGTTTGCATCACCTTTCTACTCCCTGTCTCTTTATGAGTTAACTTATATATTTGTAAATGTTTGAGTGGACTGATTAAAATAATAATAAAAAAAGATTTCTATGATGCAACTGTTATGAAAAATCCTACCACTACAAATAAATAGAAATAAATAGGAAACATTCCATCCTATTGACAAAACAGACACCAATACAAAAAGAGAATTCACTTACTTTTTTCTGCAATGGCAGCTGTTCTGTAATGGAGAAAGGGAGAAAGAAATTTCAGCTTTATAGTAAGGCACAATGATGGAAAAGCAATACTATGTGCAACCAGAGGTGGGCTGCTATGGGTTCGCCCAGGTTCAGGTGAACCCGTAGCTAATGTTACGGACGGTTTGGCGAACTGCCAAATCCCACCCCTGGCTGGCCCCGCCCACTCCTCCCCTCCCCTCCCAAGAGTCTCCAAGCAGCGCATTTTGGATGTGAGGTAAGTGCAGGGTCTGCATGGAGGCTCAGGGAGGGGGTTTCTCGGAAGTTCCGGAAGGCTGGAAATGGGCCTGTTTCCAGCCTCCAGAGGGCTTCCGTAGTCCGGGGGAGGTGGTTTTCGCCCTCCCAGAGGCTCAAGAAAAGTTTCTGGAGCCCGGGGAGGGTGAAACCCCTCCCACCATGGTGCAGGAGACATGCCCACCAGGGCCACACCCAACCAGCAACCAGGCAGAGACCTGGTTGCTGAAATTTTTGAAGCCCACCCCTGTATCAACTCTAAACAGCTGAAGAAAATCATTCTGTATATCTCACTTTGTTAATTATTTTTTCTATGATATTTCAGCATCAGCCTTCCAAATAATGATGAAACTATTTTCAGTAAATGAAGCACTAGATTTTCATCTTTTGAATATATAATGATAATAGCTAGATAAAGATAGAATTTTATTTTTTATTTTTGTCATATGCTGGATTACTGGAGGGAAAAGTCATCTTCCATTTGTTCTGGATGTAGAATTCTCTTCAACTAACTATTCAGTAGCAAATAGTAGCTGAACTACTATTTGGAAAAAGGAGAAAAGATAAATTCCCATTATGTTTTGAACTTATCTATTGCACTTCAATTAAAGCAGGCAATGTTTAAATTCCAAAAATATTGAAAGTGACCTACCATTAGAACAAAGTTTAAAATTGATAGTTTAAATTGATAGTTAAGCTAGATAGTAAGAAGGTTTAGGGTTACCAGGTCTAGATTGCCATCATTTGGATTATTTCTAGATGAAAACAAAGATGTGGAAAACTCTATACATCGTCAAAGGTTTGCAGCCCAGATATGGTAGGCCTAATTAAAACATAAGAATTTATTTTACTTAAACTATATACTTACTTTAATCTTTGGAATTCAGCAAAGGCATCATCAAATGCTTAATAAAAGAAGAAAAAGGTTATATTGATAGCATCTGACTTTATGAAATCAATTTATGCTATTACTTTATTTAGCTTTTTGTACAATATATTGGAACATTGAGAAAGTGATACAAATTATATTGTGTTCTTATATTAATTGTCTTATTAATTATATATGGAAAACTATATCATATCCTGCACCCTATTCTAAAGAGTTTTAGGACAGTGATACCCTCTACCCTTGATAGGTTGTTTTTTTTACATAATAATAGAAGTTTGGCACTAGGGACTTTTAAAACTCAAGCAGTGTGTAAGTACATGAATAAACTATCAGAATGTATTTTTATTTTAAGAAGAAGAAATAAATGCTACACTAGATACTATTTAAAGTAAAGGTGAAATTAATTAATTATGTGAGGCATAATCTCTTTGTTTCATTCACATACTATATTCAGTACAATGAATATTCATAATTAATCTTAAAGGAATTTGTGAAATAAATCCTTGTGAGAAACATCTAAGGAAGTGTCCTTAATCTATTTGTTAAATACAAACTAATGACATTAGTATTCTAAGATAAGACTGCCATCAATAACTCTGTTTCAGTATGTTAAATGAGGTGAATCCAAAACAGTAAAATTGCACATATTTTAATCAATTGGTTTAATGTTTGCATGCTGATCCTTAACATAACATTTAAAATAGTAAACTAAGACATCAAATTTAAATGTAAGATGCAAACTATCAACCACAAACTCAGCAGTTCTTCATAAACCTGGAATTGTCACTTGAGGACCAACAGTTACTGAGATCATCTTACAGTTCAAAATTTAAATTATAACGACCCTGGCCAGCTTCTCAGATCTTTCTAAGTAGCTGAAAGTTATTGTAAAATCATAAAACTGGAAGAGCAACAGATGCTATCACTAAGAGTTGCAGGTTTCTCAGTTTCTGCACTAATTTGTGAATGGCACTAACAGCTACATAAAATCATTTCAGTAACAGAACATTCTGGTGAACTTTTTTTCCTGAATTATGTTGATCTAGTAGTAAAAGCCTCTGAGAGGAAATCTCCTGCAGTAAGGAACACTTTTTGGTGTTTTGAACATAATATACCTCTGGAATATCAGAATAACTTCCTGTTGCAGATGATTTTGTCTAGAACAGGGGTGTCAGATGAGATTTCTTCGAGGACTGGATCAGCATTGTAGTTCTCCACGGGCCAGCCGGGGAGCAGGGAGCAGAGGGGGAAATGGGACGGATGCCTCCTGCAGCACTCTGATAGCCAAAACGGGGCATAGGGGCCCCCACACCTAATTTTTGGCTTCATGGCCTCCTGCAGCACTCTCCTGGCCAAAAATATTTTGGCTGGCAGAGTATTGCTAGAGGCCCGCAGAGGCACTGTGAGCCAATCCTTTGATATTTCCATGCCAGCCCCTCGGGCCAGATTTAAGCACTATGCAGGCCAAATCCAGCCTGTGGGCCTTGAGTGTGACACTCGTGGTCTAGAATGTCTTCAGATGTGGTTTGCAATAAAAAGGAAGATGCTGGAGTCTCATTGAACATTGTATTCCTGGAATGCTACACACTATATATCCCTAATTAAAACTTAATAATTTCATATCACTAATTAAAATTTAATTATTTACCTTGTCCAGAAAGATCCACCATTTTTGTGTGTGTAGTTTTACCATCAAACAGCTCCAATATATATTTGCCCTTATCATTTGTGGTTGGTTCATTAATTTGCAACCAGATTTGGTTTCCTGTAACACCAGTCTTAACTCTTTCTGTGTACTTAATTTTGACATCACTAAAAAATGCAATATATATATATAAATAATACAAATAATAATTCAGATGCATTTATATAATTAAAACAAATGTACCAATAAAGAAGAAAATTTGTAGCTCAGAGTCGAAATGATGGGTCTGCATGAAAACAACCAAGCTCTAACAAGTTTTATTAAATAGATAATATAGATAATAATTTTGCATGCATTGGGAATCTGAATAGATAGATGACAGTTGTGTGACAATTGGGGACTTTTATTGTAGATATACTTTTTTTAAACTTTATTATGTTCCACAAGAGTTTTTCCAAGTGTACTTGAACTTCAGCTTCTACTATACAGCAGTACCATGAAATTAAAATGATAATTAAAAGTGCCTTTTTAGATCATCATAGTGATATTGTTACATCTTAAAGAAATTGTAGATCATGTAAAGAATTTTTTTAATGTTTTTCCATGAAAGTTTTTCTTAAACCTTCCCTCATTGATATCACACAGAGCATTTGCAATTTTATTTCCAGGACAGTTATTCTGGAGGCAAAATAGTCATTAGAACTGCAATGCATAGAGAAGAGTACTCCATGCTTCCAGTTACAAATTTGAAGATTGAAGGATATTGTTAAAGCTTAAAAATATGTTAAATGCATATGTATATATGAAATAGATTTGCTCAACTTCCCCAAGAACTGAGTTGTTTCAGGAAAAAGAACTCCTTATCAACAATTGGTTGTCTTGGGGAGAAGAAGGTCCATAGCATTTTTATATCTTTCCCAAGTTTTCTGTCCCCCATTTTTAGAACCTGAAAACGTATAAATATGTGCTACATTTCAACATGCATACAATTATTCTTCTTGAATGAGGTAAGCAACACCGGCAAGATTTCTTCACTTACTTGAGTGACCAACTCACTCTCAGATCTTCCAAGTAGTAGTTAACAAAGGAGTATAATCTGATGCCCTCTCCTGTGCTCTGAATTTTCAAACCAGTTGCAGATAAAGCTGAAAAACAACACATGTTTTTTAAAGATTTACAGTCATTCATACAGTGTACAAATAAGTCATTCATTAGGAGGAATTAATACTCACCAATCTTTTTGCATACTTCTGTCATCAAATCTGTAAACGCTGAGGAAACAAATCCAGAGAAATACTCAGTGCTCTCAGATCATATATTCCTGGTTATGACTGAATATTGCCCTGAGGTCCATTGACTGAGATGGAGCAGATAGGAAATTAAATTTGTTTTTGAAATATGTTATATGTGTTTGATTGAATCCAGACTTGCTTTAATGGCATTTAAAACCCTCTATTTTTAATTTGACACCAAATCTTTTTAAAACATTTTGTTTTTTCTCCCTTGCCTTTCTGTTTCTTCAATAATCAAGGATGACTTTGAAAGCAGGATATAAAATAAATCAACATCAGAATTAAAATTGTTGCTGCTGTTGCTAAAAATAGCTGGATGGATTTATAGTGAGAAAGGCCATGATGTACCTGTAGAGAGCAAGGCCTCTGTCTGCTAATGGCTTTAAAGGTCAAGGTGAATACCTTGAATTGTGTCCGGAAGACTGATAGCCAATGTAGAATGTGCAGTTTAGGCGTTACATGATCCTCATATTTTGAAGCTTCCAGCAGTTTAATTGTTTCATTTTACACCAATTTCAGGCTGCATGTTTCAGGACACTTTTCATCTAAAGCCCATATCCCAGAAATCTGGGAGTTGAAGTCCACACATCTTAAAGTTGCCGAGCTTGAAAAACACTATTCTATATTATAACACTTCTATACTAATACTGAATGTTAAGTTAAATTGAAATCTCATTCAATTTTAAATAGCTGCTTTAGAAAATAGTATTGTGACATGCTATGACTGAAGATCCTCTGTAATGTTGTAATCTGGGTTGATATTGCTAGCAGTACCCATTGCAATCATAGATTTAAATCTGAATATCCTCATCAAAACACAGGTTATCTGGACTGTTTCTTAAAGCCACTGGTGGTATAAGCATTATTTTCCTACTGTTGTAACAGAATTCAAAACCCAACGTATTTTGCTTAGACAATACCATTTTTTTATATTAAGTGGTCATTAATCCATACCCAAAGCAATTCTAGTGCTCACAGTCTCTTCAGTGGGTTTAGATATGAAAGACAAACTCTCTTTTAATATGTACATCTACAATAATCTCACAGTCTTAATTCTAACTACCATGAGGCACAGGACTTTGGAACAGAGATAATCTATCCTTCTTATTCTATCACTCAGAACTGCTGCATTATCTAGACTGAAATAGAATACAGTAGTGATGTCTATTCAGAAAATTTCCCACTAAGCAGGGAATAAGTCAGTGAGGGTTATATCCATGTCCACATTTGCAGCATTAGCCTAAGTATTATTTTTCAGAGCACTCTTACCTGCTTCCACAAGCTTCAATATACTTTTGTCCTTTCCTCTTTCATCTTTCAGTATTACTTCATATATACCAGCATCCTTCTTAGAAAACTGTGAACAAAATAACATTCATCAAAATATTATTCTGTATTTCCTGCAAGTAATTTCTACAGCATGAAGTTCTGGAATCTTGAGAGGTAAGGACAAAAGGGAAAGAGCTGACAAGTTTAAAAGGAACACCGAAGCTTAAATAAAAAAAAGTTACGTTCTGTGTAAAAGTGACATTATGTACAAGGGCCTAACATGGAAATCAGAAATTAATCTTCCAGCTTTTATCTGTACCATATTTTATTGTAAATTGCTGAAAAGCTACAGGAGTTAATGACATATCACATCTATTAAACAAACAGATAAACAATTTAATCAAAAGAGCTTTCTATAGTTTTCTAAAGGGAAACAAGAATGTGTTAAAACACAACTATTAGTACGTCGTAAAAACAAATCTTGTGATATTTTCTTTCTACCATCTTATTCTCGGTTTCAGAGATTGGGTTGTGCCTTTCATAACCAAGCTTGTATAAGTCACTCGGCATCTGAAAAACATGGCCTTTACTCAAAGAGGAGAAGGCTAAAGTAGAGAATCAAGAGAGCTCACTCACCTCTGTTATCAGCAAAGTACATACACCATCCTGAAAATCATGCTTTTCATCAACCATTATCTCTCTGTCATCTTTGTACCAAATAACATGTGTTTCTTTTTTAATGTTAGCAACCTAGAAAGAAAGTATTACTTGCATTGATAACAAACTCCAACAATATCTGTAGGAAAGAGTCATCTTAGTAAACTATGCATTGGGTAAAGAAAAAAATATTCAAGTGTGCTTAATCAATTTTTTGCATTTTTTTTCCCAAGGAAGCATCTTTTATTTTTTTTCTAAAGGAAAAGATCACAGCTCAAATAATAACATTTTAATACTGGAGTAAAGAGTTACAGTACTCAAAGTTTGAGGCCATTTCAGGTATGGAACAACACAATATATAATGTTTGTGAAGACTGAACCTGTGGCTATTACTTACATTAGATCTCAAAATAAGCAATTCAAGACAGTAAAATACTTGAAATGTATTTTATCATTAAAAAATACTTTCCCTTTACTGTTGTGAGGACAAAGCCAAAATATTTGCTGTTCTTTACCTTGCATTTCAATAATACATTACATTCAGGGGTAACTTCCCATCCAAGATATTCAACAAAATGTGGACCTGTTTGAAATAATGTGTAAAATAAATGCCTTCAAAAATATAAATCCAGGCAACTGAATTAAATTTAAAATATTTTTCTCCATTTTTATATTATGTAATATGTTACCTTGCTTCCTGAGCCATTCTTGCCTTTGAAACGATGCTTCTTTCTGTAATTTCTGGAAAACTAGCAATTAAAAGAATAAATACACCCAAATTAAAACAATTGAACAATTTAATAAAATAAAGTCAAAATGTATGGATAAATGAATATCCATAAATGTATGGGAAATGATTTCACAAATGTTTAGATAAGTAGAGAGAACATAGCTTATGAAAAATACTGCATTTATATGAAATGAAAAGATAATGTTCCATTAATTTAGAAGAGTTATAATGTAGGCTTCTTCATATTTACCAGAAAAAATAAAAATAGAGATAGTCATCTTTGAGCAAGTCCCTCATTTAATAAGAGGGATAAAAAAGTAACTTTAAGATCAGTGCTCACATTTATGACTTTATAAGTGTGTAAAGCAAAGGAAAATCGAAGTAACACAAGGACAATTGCAGTTTCATTTAGTGACTTAATAACTGAGTTGCTGGTCCCCAATTGTGATTGCTAAATGAAAACAATCTGTACACCTTGAATCTTTCTTTTTTAAAGCTTATCTTCAAAATATTGTTTTTAATACAGTACCCAATCCAGATTCTGACGGAAATAATTTAAAAACTTTTAATGTGCAACTGAAATGCTTCCTCCTCTTGAAAACACTAGACAATTATGTTTTGTGTCTTCTCAAATTTCCTATTTATAACTTGTTTTGCAATATAGAAAGCTGCTGTTTGAACAGATCCAACTGAAAATGAAGAACTAGACATAAATACCTTTTGATCCTAACCTATAAATATGTTTTTCAGTATTTATAGAATTACTTTGTATAAGTATTTATTAGTAAATGATCATCATTATATGAATTAGGATCATTATTATCATATATGTGTTGTTTTTTGAATTCAACTAAAGTCAATTTGGATAGACATCATAGATTTATGAAAAGAAGCTGAACTCTTTCAAAATAGATTGAATCCAGCTATAGAATCCTACTATTCACACATTTGATGGGACATTGAAGTGATGATGATAATGATGGCAGGAATTTGTGGTAACTATTACAATGAATTTTAGCAGGTCTATCAAACACAGTTCTTTTTAGGAAGAATAGTAAATAATATCAAATGGGCCTGTTCTAACATTTAATGTTCCTGTAATTTTTTTTATAATTTTCAGGAACAAAAGAAGAAAAAGATTTCTGAGATTTGAGAAATTATATGATTGGTTAGGAAATATTTGCTGGTGGATTCTTTCTGCTTCTGCAATACATCAGTTGCATAAGTCTTTCTCTAAATGCACTATTTCTAAATGAACAGAAAACAACAGAAAGAAGTTGTTTTTATTGGTCAATTTCTGGAAGTTGAATTGGCTAAAAAGGAGTTAATATTCCTGTAAATTGAATGTAATTATATAAAAAACCAAAGATATTGCTGTTTCTCTATCTTAAATTCCAGTTAGTGGGAGAATTGTATTTTTGAATCAAGATTCAGATCTTGAATAAAATAAAGAATAAAAGAAGTTGGATGAACGTGGCTCTAAATCACTTTGAGATAAAGCAGACTTTTCTGAATCATTCAGAATACAAACTAAATATTGCAAACTTTACACATTCCTTTAGTAATTATTTTTGTTTATGGAGATTCTCAGTCATCCATCTCATGGTTGTCCCAAAGGTGCTTTTTCAAGAGGCAACTAGACTTCCTGGTTTTTCTTTGATGACATTTCATTTCTCATCCAAGAAGCTTCTTCAGCTGAGGAAGAGAAGCTAAACTTTTTCAAAGAAAAGCAAAACGTTTCCAAAGAAAAATCAGAAAGTCCATTTGCCTCTTGAAAAAGCACCTTTGGCACAATTATTTTTTATTATTTATTCCTCTAATTAAACATAGAATGAATTAATTAAATAAGGATCTGAAAAGCTGGAACATCAACATTATTCCAAGTTTAACAAATATTTCAGTATTTTCCACTAATAAACTTTAGACCAGGGGTGTCCAACCTTGGCAACTTTAAGACTTGTGGACTTCAACTCCCAGAATTCCTCAGCCAGCTTTGCTTTTCTGGCTGAGGAATTCTGGGAGTTGAAGTTCACAAGTCTTAAAGTTGCCAAGGTTGGACACCCCTGCTTTAGACTATAGTCTTTTTTAAAATGAAAAATAAATTAGAAGATCTTACCATCACCAATTAACACCAAACTGGATTGATTGGTTGCTTTTCCATCCTGAAGTTGAAAGGTATACGTACCTTCATCCACATCGTCAAGTTTATCCATAAACATTTCAATCATACCAGAATTATGATCAATCTTCATCTTGTATTTCTTTAATAACAAATATTACAAAGAGAAATTTCATTTTCCAAACTGAAATGTAATCTTTTCTAAGTCTTCAAACAGTTTGATAGCAAAATCCAAGATGTTAAAATGTAACATAATTGCTCCATTTCATAACCACGTTCACTTGGCTTTGGGCACATGTGCAAATTTCTCCTGAATGAAACTCGGGAAAAACAAGTTGGCAAATAAACACATGTATGCATAGCACTTAGTGATAAAGTATCATGCCAACCTGAAAGCAACTCTTCTTACAAATAAAAGTTTGAGTAAATAAGCATAAAGGACATTGAAAACAAAGAAAAATGATCTATTTAAAATGCAGAAGGAGGAGGAAATTCTGAATTAGATCCAGTGACAAGGCAGCATTTGTGTTACTCTTTCAGTTATTCATGGGTAAATGAACCACAGTGCGTGTCTCCTCATTTTCAACATCGTGCTCTCCTAACCACTTCTCTTAACTACTCTTGCAGTGCTACCCTTCACCACAAAAATTAAAAACAAAACCAGGTACATGATGGCCCAATCGGCATCAAAATCACTATTCATGAGTTAGAGTAAGGCTGTCATCCCCTAAACCTTCTGGATCAACAAAGGAATTGTCTTCTGTGATTGCAGAGGATGAAAAAGAAATGGGCATAGCAGTTTCCAATTGTTTTGGGAACAAGTTCACTTTGTAGTTGGCTCTGGGTCTGGAGGACAGAATAGGAAATCAAGTGTCTCTGGTTCAAACACAATATCGGATTAAATGGATTAATGTATCACACAAATTAGATTTATAAATTTATCAACAGAAGATCCAATGCTGATATTGTGAGTGGTGGAAAAAAATGTGAAAGACAAGCCTCACAATGTCACGGAAAATCCAAACTGATATACTTTCATATATTTGTATTTTTTATTTTATTTATGATATTTAATGCCATAATAGTTAAATTATATCCTAGTCTTCTAATATTGTACCCAACACAAGTATAAGACTATAGGGTAGAATAAAATATACACTACAATAAAATATACAACATTCAACAATATAGGTAGTCCTCAACTTATGACCACAATTAAGCCCAAAATTTCTGTTGTTAAGTGAAACATTTGTTAAGTGAGTTTTGCCCCATTTTACAGCCTTTCTTACCACAGTTGTTAAGTGAATCATTGCAGTTGATAAGTTAGTTACCCGGTTGTTAAGTGAATCTGACTTCCACATTGACTTTGGTTATGAGAAGGTTGCAAAAAGGGATCATATGACCTTGGAACACAGCAATGGTCATAAATAGGAAACAGCTTGCAAGCATTTGAATTTTGATCACATGATTATGGGCATGCTGCAAAAGTGGTAACTGTGAAAAATGGACATAAGCCACATTTTTCAGTGCCATTGTAACTTTGAAAAGTCACTAAATGAACTGTTGTAAGTCAAGGCCTACAGTATGTTTGAATTTTTAATTTTAAAATTCAGTAACAGCAAGCAATCCTTTTCTGATAGGCGTAATCATTAGCTTACCTCTCCATTGTAAATTTCCTTATCATTAAATACAAAGTTGACTTTGCCATTGCTAGACAATTTCTCAGCTTGCAGCCAAAATCGCACCTGTCCCTTCTCCAAAATTTCAACTGCTAATTCAGACTTAAGAGGAACAACTACAATAAAGAAAAAGAATGTGAAAAAGAATTTTCATTGTGTTCACAAACACACTGTGTTTCCCAATATACGCATGGACAATTTCCTATTGAATGGCTATCTGAAAACGTATGCATTTTTTGGTTTTGTTTTCTGCTTTTAGTGCAATGATTTAATTTTTCTGGTCCATTCTGTTTGAGAGATAGAATTTCTTCATCAGCTACAGGTTTAACTGCAGATACGGTAGTTCTTGAAATAAATGATGCTTGATTCTTGTATACAATATAATGTAATTCAAATAAGTGGATAAACAAGTATACAATTTGGAATCCATATCTGTTTTATAAGTAAAAGATGGCAATAACACATCCTTCAGAACTAACAGATACTGTATTTCTTCCCTGAAGTTTGTATACTCTAATTTTATTTGATATGTGAGATTTGCTTTTGCTAGTAATATCAGAATCATTTTTGCAATCCTGTAGGTACCGAGTTTACAAGATTGTATGGTAATAAGTCTCTAACAAATATGTGTGTGTCTTTACATGTTTTCCCTATACCTGTTTAACATCATGCAAACAGTATACTGTACAAGTCTTTAGAGATTCTCAGTCATCCAGGTCATGCTTGTCCCAAAGGTGCTTTTTCAGGAGGCAACTGGAGTTTTTGTTTTTTTCTTTGAAGACGTTTCGTTTTTATCCAAGATGCTTCTTCAGCTCTGATAGAATCCTTCCATTCCCCACTATCATGTTAGAACTGAAGCAGTTTCATGGATGAAAAGCGAAAGGTCTTCAAAGAAAAAAACCAAGAAACCCCAGTTGCCTCCTGAAAAAGCACCTTTGGGAGTATAGGGTATATATATATATATATATATATATATATATATATATATATATATATATATATATATATATATATATATATATATATATATATATATATATATATATATATTACACATATATGAGATATATGTGATCTATATTGTTCATATATTGTTTGTAGGATTCCCAGTTAGACCTGCAAATCCATAGTTTATACATAGAAGGACGTGACACTGCCCTTCAATCATGATTTTGTTGCTTCTACTCAAGCAGCGCAAAACCAAACATCTCTTTCAGATACATTTTCCCTCTTTCTATTCACAATGATAATAATGTTGCTGAATTTGCTATTGCAGAACTTTCCTGTGCACATTATCTCCCTGGTAAAATATGAAGAGGCTAACAGAGATTGTGAAACATGCATGGGAATGTCACAACAAAAGTTCTGCTTAAATCACAACAGGATATGCACATTTTACCATTTCTCTGCTATTGTTCATCTCTCTCTGGAGGTCCATGTTATAGATGTCAATATCAACAACTATTGTTGATCTATACAAGTGATAATGTTTTCAGGATTAAATACTGCACTATGAATTCACAGCTGCTACTTCTTTCTCTTACACTCTGCTGGCCATTGTTCCTCTGCATCTCCCTCTTTTAAGCAGGGCTGAAAATGGCATTTGCCATGTTCTTCATAAACTAGGAGTTATGCAGTTACTAAAGGACTATCACATTTGTAACATGTTATTTTGTGGAGGGAGTTTTTTTCCTAAAGCAACACTGACAGGCAGAAATAATTCTGAGAAACTACATGGAAGCATCATGACTACTTTTCTCTGATAGAAAATGTAATATGATGTTTGCATGGGGGACTGAGGATGGAATTGGTGTCGGAGCAATTATCTGTGGCTCTTCCCAATTCACCATTTGAATAACTCTGTTCCTCTGTTCTTGTTGAAGAAAGTCTTATGGTTGTTGATGACTTATTCTCAAAAACAAATCCTCCTTGCTCACTTTTTCAAACATTGCAGATAAGCTTAAATTAATTTTAAAATATACCTAGTCTGACACATAATGAAATCTATTTACTTTATAGTCAACTACATTATGGCACAGCAATGTAAGTTGTATAAAATTTAATCTGTAACGTTATTGCACATCCCCAGCAGGATATAAGAAGGGTGTTTTGCAGAAGTAGAACAGCATAAACAGTCCCCAAATTTAGATTCTGTCTGGCCATCACATCTCCTTGGAAACTGCACCACAGCCCAAGGAATCTGCTGCAATAGTTTTGTTGCAAAAGAATCCAAGGTACTGAGGAAGTAGGACAGATCATTACTTAATTTTTGTTTTCTGTTCCTTTTGATCCTTTAAAGCAGGAATACAAACTACAATGGCAAATGGTAACCTTGCATAAGAATCATGGGAAGAATGGGAGAGCCTGAAAAATTCATTTCAAGAAAACAAGGTACTTTACATCTGTTCTGAAATCTACTTGTGAAAGAAGAAATACGATTCAATCCTATCATCTCATGTAGCTTCTAAATCCAAGGAACTTTAAAGCCACGTGTGATAATACTTACATCAGCCCATGCTATAAAAAAAGACTTTGTTAATTTCCAGCACTGGGCAAATGCCAGTCTGGCTGCGGTTAAGATATGAATTACAATATACTTCGATTTTTTGGGTATTTGTTTATCGAAAATTCCTAGAAGGAAGGACTCTGGAAATTACCTTCCATTCCCACTGAACATATGGTTATTCAGAAAATTTTACAATGCGCCGAAATGGACAAACTAACCCAAGCACTAAAAATAAAGAATCCTCATCCTATTACAACAATTGGAATCCTTTGTATAATTGGCTAAACCAAAGATAGATCACCTCTAGGAAAATTATGGCCGAGGGCCTCCGAAGCAGAGATAAAGAAAAGCACCGCCAATGATACTTTTGAAGAAGAAAGGATCTTACAGACAGTCACAAAATATGGTTTTATTTTAACTGTTTTCCTACTCTATCCTTCCCCTCTCTTACTCTTCCCTTTCCCTCTCTTAGGCTTTCCTCTTTCTCCTCTTGGCCTATGCTAAGGCCTGTTTGTCTTTTTGTTGTACATAACTTGTAGTTGTGTTGTTCTTTTAAAGGTAAAACTAATAAAGTATTTTTCCAAAAAAAAAAAAAAAAGACTTTGTTATATTACTTGACTTTTACTGTCAGAGCTGTGGCAATTTTAAGCTCTTATATATAATTAGCTCTGAATATTTTAGGCTAAAATAGAACAGAAAGAAAGCCTAAAATCCAGAATTAGAATGGAAAAGACTTAAAACTACTGAAAGTTTGGCAACCTGTTCTACCATAAAGCATAAAATAAACAATATACAAATTAAAAATATATTAAAAATTATTTTAAAATAGTAAGACAAGGAAGGTTGGTTCTTAATGCTCTTTGGAATATCTAAATATATTTGCTAAAAACATCTGAAGGCATTCTGAGTAATCAAAGTACCAGTCTCCAGGGTACAGAAAAGGCTTTGCTATCTGTGGGATCAGGCATTCAGAACATAAGAATCTGTGAGCAACAGGACCTCCACTTTTTCTCTCAGGAGTGGTTTTCATTTCACTATTTTATAAACTGCCATCTACAAATGCCAGTTCTAAGATAGTCACAGCAAGCGGCAGCACCTAGCTGACCTTGATTGATCTTGGAAAACTAAGCAGGGTTAGACTTGTTGAATACTGGAACTAACTGGGAGACCTTCCAGGAATACTGGGTCTGTAGACTAGATTAGGAAGTTGCAAATACTTCCTCAAAAAAGACAATGGCAAATTACCTGTACACAGTATTGGTGTCAAGAAATGCCTTGGGCAACCAAATTCAGAGAGCACCAAGAACTTCACTTTCCTACTGTAACACGTGCAAGTGAGACTGACATTATTTTGCTAAAATATTTCAGAAATGCAAATGCTGTAGAGAGTTTATCTTCATTTTTCTTTACTTACCAGGAAACTTGTGGTCATGACTGAGTGCAAGCAGACGCTTCATTTCTGCAAAGCAATATAGTGTAGGGGTAAGAAAAGCCATATTTTTGTGCATATATACAGAGATATATAATAGATAGATGGATGGATGTTAGATAGATGATAGATAGATAGATAGATAGATAGATAGATAGATAGATAGATAGATAGATAGATAGAGACAGATAGACAGACAGACAGACAGACAGACAGACAGACAGACAGACAGACACATTGAATAATAAAGTAAAACAAAATTGAGACTTCCAGTAATTTTCAGGATAATATAATATTGGATGGGTGGATGGATGGATGATAGATTGAGAAAGTGAGGGAGACAGAGTTTGATCTACTGGTAGAGTTTGATCTACCATACGACACCAGGCTATAAATCAGGAAACCCACCTTAAGTATGAAAGTTGTCTAGGTCATTAGGCTAGTCACTCTCTCACAGCACAACCTACCTCACAGGCTTGTTTTTGTATGGGAAATAAGAAGGTGAAGTATGCTGTCTACCTTGAATTATTTATAAAAATAACAAAGGCAGGATATAAATATGTAAATATTCCCACATTTTATTTTTATGATTGTTCGTAGTCTCATGCTTATTTTGAAACGTATCTTGATTTGTATTTATTATCAGAGACAAAGATCAAGACTGACATGTAGAAAAAGCATTTTGGTTCTCACCTTCCTCATCTATTGTATAGCTTGATGAGACACCGTCTGTGTCAGTTACAGCACAGGAATATATACCTAAATCTTCTTCATTGAGATCTTTAAATATTGCTTTTGACCTTTAAGGCAAAAAAAAATGCTGAAAGAAGATATAGGGGTTTCAAAAAATATAAAAGAAAGTTCACTTACATTTACTATAGTTTACCTTTCCTAACTCAATATTCTGTTGTTATGTTGGGTTTCAAATCACAAATTCTCCACCAGCATGGCCCATCCTGACAATTAGAAGAGTTAAAACCCAATATACTTGGAAAGCACCAGGCTGGGGAATATTGCTGTGTTTAATAGGCATGTGCTGAGGAATTGCTAATTCAGGCATTACAGTCTATTTTTCAAATGGACAGAGCAAATAATTGAAAGCTAGCCTCGTGTAAGTAATGTTAAAAAAACACAATGATAAACAGAGATAGCAAGCTAAGAAGAGGCTGTATGGCAGATCTGTGGATGTCTTTTCTCATTTATCCAGCCAAACCTAGTATAAGCCACAAATAGCCATAGAATGGACAGAATCCATTAGATTTGCATCTGAGATGAATCCTTCAAATGAAATGTAGATTTAGAACATTCTACCAGTCTACTGAATTATATTCCATATAATTCTACCACTCTACTGAATTATATCTCATATTTTGAATCTAAATGTGCAAGCTGGCAGATTTATTTCTTTTTTTTTCTCAGCACACATCTCAATTCTCCTGAAGGTTGGAGGCTTATAATGCAGGAAAAAGGAGGTGAGAGGAAACCCCCTCACATGAATTAAATTTACAAATAAAATAACACATAACATGCAAGTATAAAATAAACCTTTATAGTAATTCTTACTTTCCACCTTTGGTGTCAATGGCTAATCGAGAATCATCATCAATTGGCTCATAATTCTTGGACCAAATAAATTCAGAGTCTGATGTCCCCTGGTCACAGTCAAAATTCAGTGAAATTACTCCATTGTCATCAACTTCAGCCACAATTTCTTTTGTACCTGAAAATGAGAAAGAAAGCAGAAAGGCAGGAATGAAAGAAAAAGAAAGAAAGAAAGAAAGAAAGAAAGAAAGAAAGAAAGAAAGAAAGAAAGAAAGAAAGAAAGAAAGAAAGAAAGAAAGAAGCAGGAAAGAAATTGAATGATTAAGTTTCCATCAGACTGTGAAACTGTAGACTATCATGCATAATTTAATACTTTAAATTACTCACTGAAATAACAGACAACAACCAATGTTATTTAGAATGATTGTAGCATCCTTCAATAAAATAGAAAGGAAATAAAAGGACAAGTAGAGGCACAAAAATCAACTTCTAATTGATTTTTTGCAGAAATTTTTTTTTTGGTTTTGCAGAATTGCAAAAGCTAAAATAACCATTTACATATCTGATAAAGATTGATTGCAAAAGGGCACTTGATTCATTACAACATAGTTGGATCATCAAATGTTTGGAAACAACTGGTGTCAATAAAAACAGTAAAGTGTTTATAGAAAAAATAATGAAAATAGAATTGGTGACTGGTATGAAAAATATGGACATGTTACTATTAGGAGTGGCATCTTTCATGGCAATTCATTATCACCCTTATTATTTGTCATTGCTGTGATCCCACCTCCAGTGATTTTGAAGAAAACGAATCTTGCTATAAACAGCAAAATATGCTAATAAAATCTCCACATATGCTTTATATGAATATTCCAAAGTTTTATGGAAAATTAGAAATTCAAATCTAATCATGGACAACTACCATAAGAATTTTTAGCACAGATATAGTAATGGAATTTGGCCTAGAGAAATATGCTACTATAGCAGTAAATCAAAATAAAATCATGAATAGTAATGGAATTGAAATGGCAAATGGCCAAACCATCATGAACCATCAGAATGAAGCCTATAAGTACATTGTATACATGAGTATATACAAGTATGTTTGACAGTCAGTTTGCCTAGTGGTTAAGGCACCAGGCTAGAAGCCAGGAAAGTGTGAGTTCTAGTGTCACCCTAGGTATGAAAGCTGACTGGGTAACCTTTGGCCAGTCATTCTGTCTCAACCCAACTCACCTCACAAGTTTGTTGTTGTGGGGAAAATAGGAGGAGGAAGGAGCATTGTGTATGTTCATTACGCCAAGTTGTTAACAATAACAACAACAACAACTATGATGATGATGATGATGGTGGAATATAAATAAAAAATTAATTAATTAAAAACTAGTATTTCAATAACTGACAGTTTAATAACATCAAACATTGAAAAGTTAAAAAATGCAATTAGTAAAGAATACACCTAGTGAATGAGAAAACTGCTAAGGACAAGAATGAATGGTGGAAACATCATTGAAGCCATCAATATATGGGCCCTGTCTGTGATATAATATGATAAACTGCTGGAATTATTAATTGGACACAAGCAGAACTGGACAATTTGTACTAAAAGAAGAAGAAGAAAACCAAAGAAGAAAACCCGTGACTACATCCCCATATTGATATTGGTTAATTATATCAGACTTACAGAAATGGATCAAGTCTAACAAACTGTTTTGAAGAAGAAAAGCATATATTGGCTGATTATGTAAAAGACAGCCAAGAACAAGCATTGACCAAGTTTAAAAACACAGTAAGACATGGACATCAAAATAATATAATAAAATCATGAACAGAATGCTGACAAGGAAAAGTACCACATGATCAATTTCTCCAAAAGATCGAGGGGAAGATCCATTAAGATAAAACCTGATTATGGCTTACAACAGGACATTTTAAAAAGGAATTGGAAGGTTTGATTTTGGCTGCTCAAGAGCAAGCTATTCAAACTAATGCAATCAAGGACAAATTTGAAAGATCATCAAATGATTCAAAGTTCAGATGCAAAGAAGCAGAAAAACAGTAGCTCATACACTAAACTCATGCACAAAGACTGCATTAACTGCTTATAAACAATGATATCACACTGTCACCAAAACCATTCACTGAAATATCTGTAAAAATTATTGTGTGCCAGTAACGAAAAATTATATATATATAAAGTAGTAAATAATGAACTGATTAAAATATTATGGGATTTCCGAATACAAACTGATAAAGTTTTGGCTCGTAACCCACCAGAGTTAAACTGGTTGAAAAGAGGAAGTTGTAGATAACTGATGTAGCAATACTAGAAGACAAAAAATTGGAGATCACAAAGTGTCAAGATCTGAAAATCAAAAGGGAAGGATTATGGCATAAACGAGGAGGGAACCTAGCAGTTTTCAACACACTGGGTGTTACACCAAAAAATGTTGGATGGCACTTAGAAAATCTGCACGTTGACAAAATTTCCATCTGTCAATTATAAAAGGTCATGCTTCAAGCACCAGTTTCTGAAAGATATTCCTGGGTTATGTTTTCATAATATTGGCCATGTTATGAAAAGCTGATAAGTAATCTATGTTTCCTCCCTATCATCTTTGCTTTTGTTTTGCTTGAATTGACATACAAAAAGAAACATATTTATGTGGTCTTCCTAGAGGATGGTGACCTTTATATTACTCTACAATTTTTCTGAAGCTTTCTTGCTTATACATCAGATATTCCAGGAAGTGACAAATATGAGGCCTTCATCTAGAAGAGGAAAGAAAATAGTAGTTACAGTCTACTTATATGAAACATGTTAGTTTTCTCTGAATAACTATAATAATTAATTTAATTAAATTAGTACCATTGTATGTTGTCAATTACTCTAATATATATTTAAACTCTTATTTTCATCAGGCAAAATCAACAAACCTGGTCGGGTTTCTGCTGTTACAGGGTCAGTAGGATCTGATGGCTTCCCAACTCCAGCTTTATTTGCTGCTCGTACACGGAACACATAACTGGTGCCTTCTTTGAGGCTGCTTATCTAGAAGACATCAATATAGAGAAATCACCTATGAAAAGGTTTATTACGCATCATTTGGAAATGATACAGAATTAATTAAAGTCACTTGAGTCGATAAGTAAATATAGTAATAGGATTTATTTAAGGTATCAGGCATTTTCTACAAACCTAATCAAAATTCATGATTTTCCTACTTATAGGTTTATTCTTCACTGGGCCAGAATAGGAATTTACAATTAAACCAGACATCACTGGGAAAAGCTGTTCATGAAATATAGAACTATGAATACCACAAGCATCAGATATATATTTATTGTAAAAGCAAACATTAAAACAACCAGTAACAAAATATATGGATGACTGATCTAAGAAAAGACCACAGTGGCAACCACTATAATGTTGTCGTGAATGTTTCCTTTTTAGATTATTAATTACTACTGTAGTTAGTTGTTCTTTTTTTCTTGGTATAGTAAACAAAAACAAAGAGAAAAATAAGATGAGTACAAAACTCACTGTCCTAAGTATTTATTTGTTCAACAACCATTGCCATGATATCTAATTTGCCCATTTCTTGAATAATATTTTTGGTTTTGATGTAGTAGATCACATTTTTTCAAGTCCAAGTGTAATAGTTTCTCTTTTAAGGAAAGGACAAATAAATTAAACCCCAAAGGAATACAAAATAAAATATTAGTATAAGTACAGAAGTATAGATTTTTTTAATCTACATCACTATACCTTTAAGAATTTGTTTGTAATAGGTTTTGTATTCACACTCTTCCAACAATTATCTGATTCTTTTGTTGGTTTCACATCAACATAAAAACCAATTACAGGACTTCGGCCAACATAAATTGGTGGTTTCCATAATAAAACTATGGAGTTTTTCCTAACTTCATTACATGACAAATCATGGGGTGGTCCTGAAAGTTAGGAAAAACAGCAATACAGAGAAAACAACAGTAATTATCAGAGTACAGTTAAAACAGTTATCATCTACAAAAAAATGTAACAAGTTTATTTTATCTGTGTGCTTAGTAGATTTCTGGAAAAAGGGGTCATAAAAATAGATACATGTAGCCTATCAGAAAGGGAAGGAAAAAGAAGTATTAATTTTATTAACAAGTTTTGAGGATTTGGAGTTTATGCAAAAGTGATTAGAACCAGGGGTTACCCACCCAACTTCCAGAATCAAATTTCTCTAAAAAATTCACAAAGAGGCTAGCAAAGAATTTGCTAATATAAGCAGTAGTCCTTCCCTCCCTCTTCCCCTCCTTTCCTTCCTGTGAAGTTCCACTCCTGATTCTAACCTGGAACAGCAATGGTCCATTCTTCACATTTAAAGGATTGGGTAGCAGGAGAAGGTACGCCAACCCCAGCTATGTTAGTTGCAGCCACTTGAAACTGGTATGTCATGTTCTCCTTCAGATCATTTATCTGCCATATAATTGAAACAATACAACACGTTAATACGTTATCATATAATGGAATGAACAAAATATTCCAAGTTTTTATTGTTTTAAAAATAAATATTGCTGAGACATTAATGCTTTGAATGACTGACATAGAAAAAATAAAAATACTTAAGATCCTATTTTTATTTTTTTATTAATATTTGTATGTGTGTATGTATGATTGTATGAAATTATATAGCACCGATGTAGATATCAAACATTATATTACTCTTTAAAATTACCGGAAGTCTCAATTTTATTTAACTTTATTACTCAATGTGTCTGTCTGTCTGTCGATCTAGTAATAAAGTTACCTACCTATCTATCTATCTAACATCACTATCATCATAGTCCAAACTAGTACTGCATTTTGAAAATTACAGTTCTTAAAACAGGACAATTGTCAGAACAACGTCTTTATAAGAAGTGACAAATTGTTGGAAAAATTAAGAGATTACATTAGCACTGTATTTGAAAATCATGAATAATAAGCAAAGACCTTATTAACCAAGATGATAACCAATAGTGATCAAAATGGCCATTTAAATCTGGAGGGGGAAAAATCAAGACTAAGAATAGATATCTTTGATAATGCAAAACCTTTTAAGTGATAATTGGTTAATGAATACATATATTATGGATATAATTAAAACGGTACTCACACGATAAAAACAATCCAGTTATAGGTTTGGATTCTAACATAAACCAACTTAATATTAATAAAAGAAAATTTTTAAGCTAGGGCTGGTGGCACTGTGGAATATTCCAAATTAGATAGCAATCATGAGTCTAGAGACTTGTAAAACTCTCTTACCCTATATGCTCTTTCACTAATGGCTTTAATATTAGCTTCCTTCCATTCTCCAGGTATTTCACCAATCACTTCCCGGTAATTCACATAATAGCCAGTGATCTCAGCTCCACCAATAACTTTTGGCTGTTTCCATCCAAGAACCATTGAATCACGAACACTTTCAAGCACTGTGATGTCATATGGTGGAGATGGAGGTGCTGTTTTATGATGAATAATTTATTATTAGGATAGAAATATTCAGTTATTCAATCAAACCTTTGTATAGAGTTACTCATAGTTTATCCTGGAATTTCCTTTCTTCAAACAAAAAAATCATGTAACTAATTGAAACACTTCTGGATAGGAAATATAGACTTCTCTAAATTCCATATTCTGTAAATAAAAATATTAAGATGAGTTGTTTAAAAAGTAATATATTATGAAGTGAATATTGTAGCACAGAATGACTTTAGCTCTACTTCACAACAATGACATTAAAAAAAATAGACATACCAGTGGTATGCTGATATATGTATATATGCGTATATAATGTGTGTGTGTATATATACCAATACACTTTTGCTGAATCCAAGCATATTGTTCACAGATGTTTTGCTTCTTTTCCTCTTTTTCCCCACTCTTAATTTTTAATATCCATAATGCTCTAATATCACACCTGTATACACACCTACCTTCTACCCAGTAAGCGGCCATCACAAGTCACAGCAATCCAACTCACATACAAATGAAAATATTTGGAGCTATATTTTTGAGGACAGCAAGGAGAAAAAATAAATCTCGATCAATCTCCATTGACATCTAATCTTTCTTCTCTTTCCTGCAATGCCTTCCTGATCTTGAAAATTCATGAAAATGCCATAGGCGATCGTAACTTGGAAAAAGTTTACTCAGAATTCTGTTTTTCAGTTGCTGCATCGTTTTGCAAAAACGTTTTCTTATTTTTTAACTAGAAAAAAGAATTACCCAAAGATTCCCATGATTTCACAGTAAGATCTATGAAAGAGACTTGCTTAGATAACAATAGAGAAAAAGAGTTTTTTTTAAAAAAATACAGTGTTACCTAAAGCAAAGATTTTTCTGCACATGCCAGATTAACATACAGATCATTTCTTCTTTAGTCATACCTCTCTGCTTCTCGGTGACATTTGTAAAACAAGGCAAAATCTATTAGTTTCTAGTAATTTTTTTAAATACTTTTAATATACATCACTTATTTAGGTTTTAAGTATGGTTTCTGTTAAGTCTGGGCGGTGGGTCCCAAGGAGAGATGAGACTCGAAGTAGTGACAACAGCTCTTTATTAGGAAACCAGATACTGAGACAAGACTCCCAGCCGAGACAGCTACTTTTATAGAGCTGGCTGCGGCTAGGCAGCCTATGACATGCATTTGAGCTTGCCGCGTTTGGTTTTACCCAATCGCGGCAGCCGAATAAGAACCAATCAGAACGCTTAGTTTTGTCCAATCACGGCCCGGCTTTTCCGGACCAATAGGAATGCAGGTCTACAAGCCTGCTAGTGTGGAACAGTTTCTAGGTATAGTACTGGAAGCTGCACATAACCTGGCAAAATAAGAGCAGGAATGTTTTTTTAATAAATTCAAATCTAAGCAAGAACACTGGTTTTGAGATTATCTTTCCATTAAAAAAAGGTAACATCAAATTAATAGTCTGAGTCATCTCATGTAAAGTATATGAACATTTTCAATTCTTTTGGTATTAGAAACTGAACCAGCTAGAGAAAAAATACTAAATGATCATAAATCACTTCCATAGAATTACTTAAATGAATGTAATTTGTTTCTACTCACTCGTACACTTTCTCATTGGCTAAATAGTTGCATTGTTGGGCAACTTTCTCTTGCTTTTTATTTATGTTATTATCTTGTGGCTTGTATTCTCTTTTATAAATCGTGAACTGATAAATAATTTAGATTAGATGTATTTGTAGTATGTTCCATGTATATAATTATACCAGGATAGTTCCAGTCACCATGGCCATTGGTAAAATATTATGGTAGTTAGACCTCTAAACAGCAGCAACCTTCAAACATGTGGTGTACAAATTTTTTTGTCAATATCTTTAATAATGTATTCCTGATTATGGCAGGTTGATGATCTGTGCTAGATAGTAACTATCTTTAGTATTTCCAAATTTAAACATTTTGGATTTATTGTTTTCTGAATATGAAAGATAGTTATAATTAGAGTTCTTCCCCTTAGATATTCTTTTACAAATGTTTTCTGCAATGTCCTGGTGATTTGAAATATGCAGATATGCAATGTATTCAATATTTCCTGCTTTTCAGATAAAAAGTTATCAGTGCACCGTATTTTTCTAACTCAGAAAATGACTGATGTTATATTAATTAATAATTGTATGTACAAATTTATTTTCTGTTGTGAAGAACTGGAAGAAATTTTTTAAAAAATCTTGGAAATGTGATACTACTACAAAATAAGGCCACAGGAATTGAATGTTTAAAGGGCATCAAAAGTTACCACAATATTTTAGATGCAATATATATTGTTATCTCTTAATAATAATAACACAGTAAAAGTAATCTAACCAAATTAGCAAATAAATGCAACATGCAAGCTTGATGTTAGACGCAACATATAAATGTGTCATAGACGTAGTGACCGCTATACTCTATATGTAATGAGCTTTGATGGAAGCTGAGCATTTATTAGATGGAGATGATCAAAATGTCGCATTGGCAAAGATGTCTATTTGCAACTTGGATGATCACAGACTGTAATTGTTTGAAATGAAGGAGCTAACGAATAAAATCACTGCATGTGATCAAAGCTCACCTATATCGTTTTTCTTTTGAATTTTCTCCAGTGTTGAACGATTTCCAGGAACAGACTTACGTGGGTGCTTGGTAGTTGTCTTTTGTGATGAAGGAGTAGGAACTGGGTCACTGCCTTTACTGACTGATGGACTCCTCTGCTTACCAGAACTACTGGGCATTTTTTGCCTATTGGGTTTAGCATTGCAATTTAACAAAGCATCTGTGTCAAAGATAGGCTGGGAGGACTCATGCATGCCTTCCCAGTTGACAGTGCGGCCTGTTAGTCCATCAGCTTTATCACTTAGTCCAGGACATACACCATGAAGCAATCCTCCCCCTATAATTGCCAGAAAATAACAAAGACATTTGAAATTAGAGTTCATTCCCAGTTCTCCATTATTGAACAAAATGAAGAAATGGAGACAAAGCAAGACAACGAAAGAACATCAAAGCATTAGCTACAGAAAACGTGTGATATGGTTGGATTATATGCATTTTAATCTAAAACATGTAGTCATGCAGTTAATATTTCTACGAATGGTCCATCAAAAGACCTTCCATTATCTTAAAAAAAAAGTTCTATAGTTTTTGGAATGAGGGAATGAGGGAATAGTTATACGATCTATTTAAGCAACCTCAGAATAATGAATCATTGAGTTCATGTTTAAAATGGAGTCAAACAATATAAGATTATTGGTATTTTAATTATTTTACATTAATTAAATAAGTAAATTAATTATTTCAATTTGTAAATAAAATTAAACATGCAAGATTTAAAAAAATCAGATCATGACTACATGAGAAGAGTGGTTAACAAGAAAGTAAATTAGACAAATGAATTCATCAACTTAATCTGCCAAGCTATAACATGTTAGAGATTAGACAAGTACTTCATTATGAGATCAGTTTGCCAGATGATTTCCAAGTAATAAGAGGGTGAACGTACTGTTTATACAGAGTTACAAGGAACACACCCAAAGATATCTGAGATGGTGAAGATGAGCAGTCTACAAGTGCTTATTGCTTGGATGACTATGAAACGATGGAAGTGAAATATTAAACATTACCAATGCATATTCGGTGTGGAATATTGAAGTTAATCTAGTTATAATTATAACGTTGATTTGTGCTCTTCCTTTAGGAACAGTGCATTGCTTACCAATAGCTGCCTTGACTTCAACGGCTTCTGAGTCCTGTGAATATCCACTTAATCCAGCTGCGTTAACAGCTCTAACACGGAAAATGTAGCGATCTCCAGTAGTAAGTCCATGACAAGTGAATCTTAAGTAAATCAATGTTTAAATTAAATTAAATTAAATTAAATTAATTAAAACACTGTGAAACTATACAGTATTTCACTCTTTATACAAACAATTTCTTAGATGAAACACAGGACAAGTTTCTTAAGTAATGCAGTTATTATAAAGAATATAAAAATGACAAGGTCCATTAAAAATTACTTAATAATTATTCTCTTATCTTCCTTTTCTCCTTCTTCATCAAGGGGACAGGGGATAGTGGGACTGCACTGAAGGAACTTGATTCTGCATGAAGGCTTAAATTTATGGAGGGGGAATGAACAAATTGCTCAAGCCTCTTATATAACATCTATAGAAACGCCTCAACAGTAATCCTTTAAAATGTCCCAACAGCTATATCTTACCACAAAGTGCCAAACTGGTCAATACGTTGAATAATTTTTACTTGTTTATGTGAACTTAAGCACAATCCTCTTAAAGTAATGTACTCTGAAATGGGCCTCTACTTATGATACAGTACTTCACAAACAATATATATGTGTGGGTATGTGTGTGTGTTGTTTGCGATATATATGTGATAATATATGTTGTTTTATCATTCATGATTTGTTATGGTTGACATAATGGTACAAATCATTGGTGTGATATTGAGAAAAAGTGGTCTCTTGCAGGTCTTGGAATTAGCATATTTGATGTATAGTGTATATACAAGATTTAATAGCAGTTCTTGAATATACAATCAGAATTTATATGTAGTTGTTTAGATTATTTAAATTATTTGTACTGCGATATACAAGACTAATAGAACACAGGGAATAGGAAATTAGGATATACAATACATCAGTGCGAAGAAAAAGAATTTGGCAACCAAAAGTCACATAATTTTACAGAATTACAACTCAAATATTTCATTCATGCACTTTTCAGGAGGGATACAGTTACTGAACATTCATGCAATATTTTTTCTTTTTTGCTCCTTTTCAAATATTATTTCGCAAATGATAGTTAATTGTACAATTTATTACCTTGTGCCTTTCACAGGATTATTGTTGCATGGCACCCAATCACCAGACCCTACTTTACTTGCTTCTATGTAGTATCCCACCAATTCCTTTGCATCTTTAGATTCTGTCCAAGCGACAACTACTGATGTATCTGTATTTCGGGTGGGTATAATGTTGCTTGGTGGGCTAGGTATATCTAGAAGGAAAGATAAACTATTAGAGCGTAGGATTCCCACGTTAACTGCAGTATAGTTTTTTTAAATTTATTTATTTAAACTGAGAACTCCAATGTCATACCATTTAAAGCAAACAACATACAAAATATAATATATGGTATAAAATATACATAATATATTTTATAAATAACATCCATATGGAAAGCCAGCAGTATTTAAAAGAATACCCTTCTAACAGGTGGACCATATCCAGCTTAACCCAAGGCCCAGAGGAACAACCAGTTTTTCAAGTTGTTCTACAACAGCATTAGGGTAGGAGCCATATGATCTCATTCCATGAGGGAAGACACCATGACAGAGAAAGCATGCTTCCAGATCTTGAAAGATTAAAATGTTTAATCAAGGGGACCCAGAGTACCAGCTCATATAAGATAGCAGAAACCCTGAGAACTGAACAGTGTCTCAAATAGCACTGGAGTAGTAATATGTAAGACAGTGATCATTTTAATATTGGAGTGAACTTCACTGTATACTTACCAAGTTTGTCACCAACCACAGTGGCTTCAGTGGCCTCAGAGGGCTCACCAATTCCAGCTGAATTACAACAGCGAACACGAAATTGGTAGGATTTCCCTTCAGCTAAGTCAAAAAGTGCGAAGCGAGGAGACTTTACTGGGATCTCAGTATTCACTCTTTGCCAATTTTCTGTTCCTGCAACACACTAAAATAAAAATGTCAGGATTGGAAAAGACCAGTTTTTTCAGCCAAATTCATAGACTTTTCTCTAATATGAGCAAACAAGCCCCCCCTTTAAATAATGCTTAATGAAGTTCCATTATTACTCTGGAGAATGATCAATCATAGCCTAATTCTACTATGCATTTTAGATGTACATACTCAGCATAGAGTTATATTTTTTAAAAAAGAAAATATATAAGAAAATTATGAAGCATCCATCTTTTGATCACTTTTAAATCAGTTGGCAAAAACAATATGTTTCTCCCAAACATTGTGAACAGTTTTAATCTTTCCTTTCAAGTTACTTATCTGTTTTCTAGTATTTCTGTCACAATCTAAAGTAAAATCTGAATGTGCAGGACTTTAGCATTTTCCACAAATCTAATAGAATGAGATCATTGGTTTCAAAGTATTCAACAATGCTCATATCACACACAAAATCTTGGGTACTACTCAGAATGTAGACAATCCATGTTTATTTCTTGTTTAGTTTGATTAATTGACTAAACGTTCTAGGATGCTGTAATCTGAACGACCTAAAAAAAGTTCAACTTTTATTATGCCCAGATCTAGCCATCTACTCATTACAATGACACTTTAATTTTTAAAATTCTTCCTTGATTTGATGAAATCAAGATTTCTCTGAGAATTTTAGACAGAGGCAAAATAATATCCATAGTATTAAATTATTTTGATTACTGTGACTCGAACTTATTCTGCTCTCTTTGAAATTTCTTTTATATTTCAAATTATGCCATTTGATGAATAAACCAATCCTCAAAATGCCCTTCTTGTTCTTGTACTAGAGTTGATCACATTGGATCACATTTTCCTGGTTTTCTCCCTTAGCTTCTGTTTTGCCTGCTATATCAATATTCTTGTGGACCTAAGAGCTTCTTTCACAATGGTGCTTGGAGGATTGGGAAAGAACTGCTGTCAGAATGTAAACTCAAGACAAATTACCAATAATCAGAGCAAGAAAGGTTATTGAAATCTTAGGAGTGACTTTGAAGGTACCAAGGACCACAATTAAAAGCAAGTATAAAAATATATATTTGTAAGTTTTCTTTCTTTCAACATTCTCAATATTAAATCCAATCAGTACTTCAACAATTAGAGAACTAGTTAGTTCCCTAAGTATCACTCCGTCCATCCATCCATCCATCCATCCATTTATCCATCCATCCATCCATCCAATTTTCTAGTAGCTTGGTAAAAAAATCATGAGAAAACAGTGCATGGTCATCTTGGTTTTACCTTTTCAACAAAGTACATGACACCTTCATGGCCTCGTTCATGTGGAGGTTTCCAGCTAAGTACTATATAGTTCTTAGTTGCCTCTGTAACACGGAGGTCTAATGGTGGTCCAGGAACAATACCTTCTGCTTGAAGAAGCAAAAGAAAAAAAGGAGAATTGGCAGAAGTTTATTTTAAAAAGTTTATTCACTTTTTTTTCCAATAAGAGCCCCTCTGCATGCTGCATCTGCATTGATTTAGCACTGGTGCTGTATTCTTGAGCATCTAAGAAGTGGCTCAGCTGTGATGCAGCTCAAATTGCAACACTCCCCCTTTGCAATAATGGTACTGGAATGTCTTGGTGTCTGAGGTAGACCATTTCCTGCTTTCAGGGATTTTGCCTCACACTTGCACTCTGCTCTTGAGCTCAGAGTTCTTTAGCAGATTTCACACACAACCAAATTTAATCCTAGTATTCTAAACAGTTTTGTAATCCTTGTAAAGCACTACTGATTTCTCTGTTTATGTAAGCAATATAAAGCCTCATCCTATTGTCTAGTATCTGTAATGACCCTTTCTCACCTTATAGGTAAAGATATGTTCTATGCTACAATTTACAACCATGACCACAACTATAGACAAAGCTCCTGGCTGCAAATTTATAACATCATATATATAGCATTATAGATTTCAATGAGATCCATGTTTTGATGCTAAATGAGTTTTCCTTCAGTCCAACAGCTCAAATTGTAGTTATTATTGCCAAATAAATGAACATAGCATGAACTGAAGTACAGGGCTGTAACTGAAAACTAGCAATTATTTTTCTATTTTCTACACCGGGCAATTTTTTTCTTCTAGAAGCTTCCATTGACGTCTGTCTGACTTGCAGTATTTATACTTTTCTATTGGTGAGATCAATAAAAAACACAGATTGGCTCATGATGATCTGTGTTTTCTGCAGTTATGCCAACTTCAAAATGCTTTGAGTGGCTTACGTTATACCACTGAACAATAGAAAGCAAATGAGGCTACAGAACAATTGAATGCCTTTATGTAAGCAATCAACCTGAGACTAGAAAATTTCAGTTTGAGAAATGTATTTTCTCAAAGAAAATAAAAGTAAATAAGCATTTTCTGTCCAACCCAGCAAATCTACTTATGTGGCTAGAAAATGTATATTTTAAAACCTAAAATTAATAACTTGGTATCTGCAAAACTTGCTATTCCAGAAATAGAGTATTTCTGAGAACTTTGGAACCTTGCTTTTAACTTTCAAACAAAGCCAATTTGATCATTCTAGGAGTGGTCTGATGACTTTCTTAATGATAACTCTTCGAACCAGAAATGATTTGTGGCTGTCCAGATGTAGTCCAGCTCTCAGAACATGTCCAACAAGAGAAATAGAATATTTTGAAGAATGACTTAAACATTTTACACTGTTCTGAGTAAGGTTTTGCACATCTTTTCACACAATTATTTTAAACAGCATAGCCATATTTCCTGATTAAACTACAGTCCATATATAAAGTTTCATGTGAGAAGCCAAGACAAAATGGCATGTAAGCTTCAATGCAGATATGATCTCAAAATAAAATATTTAATTTCTATCCAAAAAAAATGTGCTACCTGAAGGTTCCTCTTCAGTGACAATAATCTGTCCAGTCCAAGGGGCAGAAGGATGACCTAAACATATTGACAGTGATTAGTTGAGTTAAGTATTACTTGTCCAATTATTTGACTTTCCTTATGGTAACGAAATAACTTTAACATTAATATTTCAGTCTGGAAAACAGAAACCATTAAGGTAATAAAGTCCAATCTCTACTTACTTCCCTGATTTAGTTCATAACTGCTGTACATACATAACTCAGTTGTATATAGTACTTGGAATAGAGACATGAGTTATCTCCTTCCATTAGTTACATCATGTTTTCCAAAACTGGGCTTTTCCAAATGTATTGGACTACAGCTCGCAATGACATCACTTATTTGGGCCAGCTTCCTTCTCATAGAAAGAATTCAGATGCCTCAGGTCTTAATACAATGTTTGAGTGCAAATTTATTTATTTTTATTCGTTTATCTTATTCAATTTTTTATAGCAACCCATCTCAATCCAAATTTTAAAACTATAACAACAGTAACAAATTATACAAACAGGCAACCAAAAATTATCATAATAATTACATAAAAATGAGCACTCACAGACTTTTCTAAGTGTCCCCATGTCCTGCACTAGATGTCCTGCGCCACGTGTCTTGTGGTGTCCACATGTCCTGCACTAGAACTACCACAATCACCTCTGGTCATGAGTGCTGGGGAGCTACAGACCAATGCATCTGGTAAACATCAAGTTGGGAAATATTCTCAAAGTGCTTATTCACACAGCAGCTTTGCACTGGTTCTGAATAGACCTACTTCCTGTTTCTCTACAAAAGAGCCTCCATCTTAATGCCAGCATGCTGAGACATATTGAAGCTGCGCCAAGGTGATCCAGCAGAAAGAAGTGTCATGAATCAGTAAATAGAATCATAACTGCTTTGGGAACATTTTATATCACAAGGCAGGGGAGTCTTTGGAGGGCTGACAACGTCTGGACTCCAAATGGCCTATTGTGGGATCTAGTCCACCCATCCCACTGTGGGACTCTGTACCTCTCCTTTCATTGCTGGAGAATTGCTGGAGAATACAGATCTTTGACTGTAGCTTCACAGAAAGCCTCTACTTTGGTGAGCTTTTTTCCAAGTTAGATGAGAAAAGTAAGAAGAAAGGGACAAAGGACTAAAGGGAAGATTAATTCATAAGGGAAAATTATAGCACAGAATTTCTTTATGGGTAGGATTATGGCTCTGGTTCTTTTACTGAGTATTTCAGATGAGCATATGGTTGCAATGTTATAAAAATACAAAGATGTTTTGTTCTCCAAATTTTATTTTGATTAGTGAAGGTTTTGTTTATTATTGCTCCCTCTAGTGGAATGCTCTTACTTTTCATTCATATTGTCTAAAAATTAAAATTTCAAACGTCTTGTTGACATACATTAGGAAGTCTCTTACTTTTAAGTCTGGCTCTATCAGCAGGATCTAATGCTGCCACAGGTGCTGAGATGCGAGATGGAATGCTGATACCAACATTATTCACAGCACGGACACGGAATATATATGAGCGCCCTTCAATTAATCCTGTGACAGGAAAGCGAGCAAACTTCACTGGTGTTTCATTGCACTGGGACCAGTGAGTGGTACCAACTTCACATCTGGAGGGGAAAAAGCAAGAAAGGTAAAATGACATGGAAATAATAAATACATCTCAGTTCTTTCCAATATTTGCTTTAATGCACCTGCTTGCTTCCTCTTCCTCAAGAACTGCCTAAAGGTATGGGAATTCGGTAACTATTTTTATGGCCACTGAGTGTAGATGTATTGTCCCTTCATAAAGCAAAATGAATACATTTCAAAGATCTTTGTAAACTGAATACATTGGAAAAGATACAGTCCTTATAAATCCTTCTGGATATCCCCATAAACATATATATACCATCTAGGATGTTGGATTGTAAAGGTCTGAACTAGCAAAGTCTTTCTTATGTTAATATACTAGGAGTTATTGACCATAATGATACTAGTTACATGATTCTACTCAATCCTCGTGCACTTTTAATCAGTTATTTAAATGAGCTTAGTCTACTTATTTTACTTGGACTTCTTTTCATGCTCAATCTAAACATGAAGGACTGTGTCAATGTATTGACCTGATCTGTATATCACTACCACACAGCTTCTTCTCAGCACGCTTAATTTTTTTATGTACATAAAAATAATGTTCTGTTTCAGACATTATGTTCAATGTGTGTTTACAGTTTAAAGTAGGGTTTCTCAAATTGCAATCTAAGACCCCTGATGATGGTCACAACTGTTTTTAAAATTTGATAAGACTTGCATAGACAAAGTGAAAGCATTGTCAAAAGTAACTCCAGATTTTGTTTCTATTTTGTCTACGCAAGCCTACAAAGTGTAGCTGTAACATTACAAAGTTTGAAAATTCCCATGATAAATAGATTAAAACTTAATGAAACTTTCTCTCAGTGAAACAGAGAGAAAAAGATATTAAAAACTTATATGTATATATGTATTAAAACTATATAATGAATTTATTTTTTCTTGCTTTAATCTCAGTTAAAACAATTAGTTTTGTTCATAGGTAAGACGTGTAATGTAAGTTCATTTATCATTTTACATAGCCACAATACAATAAAATTTGAAGGTGAGAGTTACAGGGATATCAACTGAAGGTGAAATAATGAAATCCCACAATATGCAATATTCACTATAATCAGTGAAACAGAGAGAAAAAGATATTAAAAACTTACATGTATATATGTATGATTACATGTATTACCAGTGTAGTAAGTCATATTCTGGAATATGTATTAACTTGAGAAAATAACACATCCAATATTATAAGAATCAGATGCACTTAAACTTCTTAATCCAAATCTTCCTTACAGTCATATTGTTATCCCGATCTATCATAAATACTAACTTATCAATGAAATATCCTAAAATAGAATGTCCTCCATCAACAGCAGGTTGTTTCCAAGAGATGATGACATAATCTTTGTTAGCATCCAAACACTTCACATCTAAGGGAGAACCAGGGACTCCTGCTATATCAGCATCAGCATCTACATGGAAGAAGACATGCTTCTTTATTAGAAAATAAGTTCTGTTACCTTATTAGTACAGTTTTATTTTTTTACTAATTTATCTATGATGTCATAATAAAATACAGTCTCATTAAGAATAATAAGAAACTATTTTTGATTACGCATTCCTTCCCTCAGTGCATCTATTCAATCCCACAATATCCATGTATACACACTAGATTGCTGACTGGTAATATCTATTATTAAAACTTAGAACATCAATATTGCGAGCATAAATTATTTGACTTTCATACAAACTTTATTGTAAGATTAGAAAGAAGAAACTTTTGCCAATTAGATAAAAATGTTATACAATGTAGGTTTTGGTCTTAAGCTGATTGCTTAATATTGAAGTCATACACTCACACACAAACATGCTAATACAATGAAGAAAAACAGATAAGTAGATTATATTTTACAAAAGCTAAGGTACCCAAAAAAGTTAAAAAGAAAAAAAAAGAAAAAAAAGATCTATGGAGTTTTTAATTCCCCCCTTTATGTCTGCTAATTTGCTGTACTACAGAGCTTTAAGCATCCTTAGAAGCCAGGGCTCTGATTGTATTTGCAGGCTGTACAATACATGATGTATTGTATGTATGGCTATCATTCTTGCTTAAATTTGGTTAGTCTTTTGGGGTGTGTGTGTGGGGGGGGCATACATACACACATACACACACATACATACACACATACTGTTATTTTTTCCATTGCTGCATGGAATAGAATTCCATTTCTCCATGTCTGTTCCCAATCAGATATTGCTGGAATTTTAACTCGTCTATTGGCTCATGTTATTTGTGAAATTACAAATAACTATCTCTTGGGAATGTTCTATATTTGTGATGACATATATTTTTGATCATGTTCAACAAGAGGAGTGTTATTTCCCAGGACCTGCTGACTTGGCGCCATTCTGGGCTTGATCAGAGAGTCAAGAATTTAAAGAGTTTCAGAGTTGGCATTACTCTCTTCAGCTGCTTTCAACAGCTGACACTGTGATATTGAGGCGCTCCATGGACTAGTGAAATGTGATCATCCAACACTTGTGCCACAGAAATTCCAGAACTTGTTAAAAGTTTGAGCTCCCTGGTGAAATGCATCATCTGTACAAAAATCTAAAAATAACCCGATTTAAAAAAAACAGCATGAATATCTATAGTTAACAAAGTACAAAACTACTGTATGTATGTATATAAATTTAGAACTAGATAAAGTGATGCTAAAAGAATTACAAGTCTTCTTTTCAAAAAAATCTGTGATTGGCCTTCATAAGAAAACATTCCATAAAGATTCTGATAATTCTGAGCATAGTGCGATTATTAGTATAGAAACCATAGTTCTCAAGCATATGCTTATGTGATGACACAAAAATAGTGATAGGGCTATTTGTTGAAAGAATCAATTTTGGGAAAGCTCATTTGGATCAGGTAGTAAATACACACATCTGCTTTAGTTCAGAGATCAAACAGTAAAGTTCTGAAACATCTTCTCCATCCTAACCTATTTTTGATTTTTGATTTTTGATTCTTGATTTATTTAATTGATTAAATTTTTATGCCACCCATTTCCATTAAAACGTGATTCTGGGTGGCTTTCCTACACAATAGAAAATTGGAAAACAACTAAAAAAATGTGACAATTTTCTAATAAAGACTGAACTTGAAAATCATCATCATCATCATCGTCATCATCATCATCGTCCCCAAGTCAGCCTAATTGATGGACAGTTGTGCAGTGGTTAGGAATGTACCACTTCTTGGTTCTTAGCCTCCTCTCTGATTCCTCCTCAAGAGCCAGGCTGGAACTATTATTAAGGGGCCGTAAATAATTTTAAGCACATTCTTTGCATGCTTTTCCTATTCTGTTTTAGTTAATATTGCCTGTTTAGATATTATAGATTAAGTATATACATTTTTTTATTCTCTATTGAGGATTCTAATTATATTATTTATATTTATTTATTAGTTAGAAGTGTATTCTCTTTTGTCTAGAAGGAAAATATGGGCTGATAGCATTCAATGCTATTCAATTTTGTCTCTGTCAATGAGATAGGGAGAGTTCAATGAGTCACATAAATTAGTGAGTGGGCTTCTGTAACTAAGGAGGAACATGAGTATGGGTCTTTACAATCATAATCTAACACCTTAAACATTATATCACATTGGCTGAATTTCAGTTTTAATAAAGCCTAGAAGAATAACGTATAGGATCAAAGTGGATAGGACACAAGACAAACATAATATATCTTTAATAAGCGGCGACATTTTTATTAGTACAAATATCTATTGTGCCAGAAGAAAATTCCTATATTAAATGATACTTTAATGATAATTAAAAGTATAATGGTAATTAACAGTAATCAGAGCTATAAATCATAATCATATGAAATGTGTCTATATTAGAGAAGAGAATATAATACTGAAATTTCACTGTCATTGGTGCCACCTGCATCACTGTCTTTATAATTACTATGGTATGTCTTACCTCGAACAAAAACATAAGCACTGTACTCCTCATAATAGTCTCCCATTATCACACGAAGGGTATAAAGGCCTTCATCTTCTTTATTAGCATGAGTCAAGGTCAGTGAGGCTCTTTCTCCACTCCAATGCATCTGAACCCATTTTGATGGAGAAATCAAAACTCCTAAAAATTAAAAAAAGGCCCTGAACTCACAAATGGAATTGTTCATGTTCAAATAAACTTCCTTTACCAAGAAACTACCTAATAGCCCTTTCACAATGATACATTTGACTGAGTTTAACGCATTGAAGCCACCTTTTCCAAAACATTGCACAAAATTGTGTAAGTCTTTTTAGTTTTCTTTCCAACCTTACATACCATATATGGAAAAGTTCAATCAATAATGTGTGTGCTTAGGAGAATGAAAATAATCTAACATTTCCTCACATGTGATATTAAAAATGCACATTTTCTTCATATATGAGTGTCAACTGGTTTAATAATTGTGGCTTGGCCTTAGGAAATTAATCTCACTCCCAAGTCTTCTTATTGATTTCAGAGCCTTCCCAAAATGTTTTCATCCTCGAGGCAAAGAAAAGCTATTTTCACTCAACTTATTGAAATGGCTTGGCAGTTAAATCTTATCTCAAGTCATAAAAGTATCTTCAAGTGCCACCCATGAACACAGCGTAACTTAAAGAGTCAGGAGAGATTTTAAGGTGTATATAACACTAATCATTCTATATTTTAAGTATCTGCCAATTGAGGGGCTCCCCTCCCACTCTGTCTAACAATATGACCAGTCCTCAGTTTCAACAAGAAAACAGAAGAGGCTTTCACTAACTAGTTAACATGATATAGGAAGCTTTTTCTGCTATACAGTACAAATAATTTATTACAGTCTTTAATGAAGAAAAAATCTCTTAATCTGAATAACCAATAGCTTTATAATTTATTGTGCTATGATAGCTTACAAGCAAGTCATTAGTTAAATATCCTGGTTTATTGTAGTATGTAATTTGGCCACAGTCTGAGAATAAAAGTAATATTAGTATAGGTAGCTTTCAGTGTATGTCCATTTGCTCAGTGACCATTCAAAATTACAGAGGTACTGAAAAAAATGTACAATTGATCCTTGAAATTCTGGCTATCACAGTTATGTTATTACAATCTGGGTGTTCAGGTGCATGGCTTGTGATTATGATGCTGCAGGAAGCTGTGGTCACATGATTGCCATTTGTTTCCGACAAACAAAGTCAGCGAGGAAGCCAGCAGGGAAAGTTAGAGTTTTTGCTCCAGTTTTTTCTTCTACTTGCAGCACATCTACCCTGCCACATGCAACCTGCACCAGCCCTCGCATGGCCTCCTCTGACTCATATGTGGCCTGTGCAAGCCATCCCATGGCTTCTCCATGATACCCCCATGCTCCTTATGTGGAACTCATGCCTCATCTCACTTAACAACCCACAGGTTCTAGATTTATGAGGGCAAAAGGAACTGCCAGGATTGGTATTACTAAATTGAGTGGTCACATGACTTGATACTTTACAATTGCATTGCTTAGTGATAGAAATCCCAATCCCAATTGGCATTGTAATCCAAGCACTACCTCTTGCCATAGCTTTCTTTCTATTGGGTGATCCACTACCCCCCTTACAACTTCAAATGTATAGAAATATCCTAGGCAGACATCATCTAAAACTGAAACAAAGAAGTTTATCTTTTAGTGCATGCTTACCATTCCTGTACCACTGGATTTCTGGGTGAAAACGCTTAATATCAGGATGAATGACAACTGTGCAGCCCAGACTCATTGTCTCACCTTCTCTTCCAAAAGAAACATCAAATGCATCCACAAAATGTATTTCAAACCTGGAAGCATAGCCATATGGACTAACACCAATGCCAACTGTAAGAAGGAAAACTATGCTTATTCCTTTGTTAAAGCTGGGTTATTTAAAGTCAGATCCTAAGCCCTCTTCTGCTGAAAAGGTAATTTTTCAGATCCCCAACAGTGGCAGCAGTTCTAAAGAGAGGCATACCAATCTAGGAAGTATATAATAGTAAGTACAAGTTGATCAGTTTTCTTTAAGGTAGGTACAATTTGGTCAGTTTTCTTTACTATAAGATCAAAGTTCCCACTTAAAAAGATATGCCTCAAATTCTCTTCACCATTCTCTTCATTGTATTATTTAAGTGATGCTTAAGTGATATTTCATTATTCTATAAATTAAGTTGATTTCTTTTTATCTTTTGATCATGATTTAACATGAAAATGGATCAGTGGTGGGATTCAATTTTTTTTACTACCGGTTCTGTGGGTGTGGTGTGGTGGGCGTGGCAGGGGAAGAATACTGTAAAATCTCCAGTCAGAGGTGGTATTTGCCAGTTTTCTGAACTACTCAAAATTTCCGCAACCGGTTCTCCAGAACTGGTCAGAACCTGCTGAATACCATCTGAAGTGGATGTTGTTTTCTATAGGCTGGATATTACAAGTCTAAGTTATATAACTGCTAAAAATGAGTTTGGCACTCAGTTAATTCAAGCTGCACATTATTAGTTTAACAATAGTCCTGACAAATTCAAAAAAATGGCACTTTGGTTAAAACATTAACCAGTGAGAGATTGTACTGTTGTCTTTATTTTGAAATCACCTGAATAATAACTTTAGGGAACCAGATAATCTTTCTGAAAGCAATACTGGCAAAATAGGTTGACTTCAAATGGCTGCATTTGTTACTTTCTGCCTCGGACATTTTTCTTTTTATTTTTCTTTCTATTGTCAATTTTTCTTTCTATTATGCTAAATAGCGAACTCTGATTTCCACCATAGCAAATATACTATAGAATCCTAATGATAGTAAATTATTGTTTTCCTGTGTTGTTCTATATATTTTGTTCACCAAATAACAAAGTAATTCTTATGAAGGGCGTTTAAAGTCATGGGCTAATGAAAACCAGATTAAAGCAATGAATTCAGCAGGACTGCCAGATCTGGGCAGCAAAGAATACTGAATGGATATTAGAGGGTTTTGTACATCTTTACTAACATCTAGTGATCAACTGGAATTTGCAGGCTCCAACTTTTAGAAGTCTAATCCTTTAATGGAGGGGGGGATGGGGGATATCTCAAACTTGATGATGCTGTGATCCCCTGAAATAATGATCTAATTATAGATCATGGATGACAGGAAAAAAAAAATGTTAGAATTGCATAGTATCAACATGTTATAACTTTTTGCAAGATACTTTATTATAAGTTGATATAATAAACTTATAAGTTTTTTTTTGGGGGGTTGTTTTTTTTTTTTGGTTGGTTTTTTTTTTTTTGTTTTTGATTTTTTTTTTTTTTTTTTTTTTTTTTTTTTTTTTTTTTTTTTTTTTTTGTTGGGGGGGTTGTTTTTTTGTTGTTTTTTTTTTGTTTTTTTTTTTTTTTGGGAGTGTGGGGAGTGGGGTGTTTTTTTTTTTTTTTTTGTAGGTTTTTTTTTTTTTTTTTAGAAATTTTTTAATTTTTTTTTTTTAAAAAATTGGGGGGTTTCCGGGGGGTTTTTTTTTTTGGGGGATTTTTGGGCTGGGGGTTTATGATGCTTATCTTAATAAGATAAAATGCTTAGAATCTTAAACTAAATTCTATCACATGTATTACCAAAGCTAATAGGCAGAACTAAGCAACATTCTCTGCCTCCGACTGCATCTGATATTGCAGTGTATGATAAAACATTATGAAATATTAATACTTTCAAAAATAATGTATTTCTTTAAATAATCTTCTCAAAACACTATATGGAACATTAAAAAATTATACTAATACATGTCTGAATGACCCATTATAGTTTTCTTCATAATGAAGTTTATCAACAACTTACAGCTTAGGGGGAGTGTGGCAGTTCCAGCATGGAAAAAAGTTTCATCAAACTCTCCTTGCTTATATCCTATAGTTAAAAAAAAAAAGCAAAAGAAAATTTCTACTGTTATTTATCTGCAGGCCCCAAGACAAAATTTTAGCAAGTGGTACAAAAAAATGCTAAGCAATCAATATTTGTACAAACCTACTTTTTACTACTACAGAAGCATAAGCTGAAAGTTCTCCTTTGACATTCATGGCAGAAGCACGATACTGAGCAGTGTCATCAAAATCACATCTGTGGGGAATGAAGGATTTAGGAATAATGTCAATGTCACAAAAAAGAATGATACTCCTATATTTTGCAATTTTTTAAAAAATTGATCCTCTGGTCTCTTCCACACATGAAGGCTGTGCTGATTTTAGAGTATTATCATTTTGGCATGTCCCCATATGCATGAATCATCCAATGGGCTTTGCAGCTTCAGAAATTAATCGGTCGACTCCTGCTCCTGTCTTCAATGCTGTGAAGACAGAAGATTGTCTTTCTTTATCAAAGCTGAACGGGCAGTTTCCCATTAATAGAAATGACTGTCTTGTTCTTCCTTTTGGTTTCTTGTCTCCTGAAATGAAGTTGCCATGGTTGCATGGCATCATCCTGCATTAATTTATGATCCTAGAGGGACTATTTTACTATGACCGTACAAAGTCACCCATTTTTTTGTGTGTGTTTACTTGTTTTCCTTGCCATGAAAAGCAAATAGGGAAGGAAGAAAAACAAAGGAGTAAGGCACCAGCCAGCTACCAATTTAGGCTTCCCAGCTGGTCACCCAGAAGGGCTACCAGCTGTCCAAAGGAAAGGAAAGTGAGAGTCTTCATGGAATGATCAGAGCAAAGCCAGTCACTGTGTGGAAGGGGCCTTTCTTCTATCTTAGTTAGGCAAATTTTATTCAGATTTATTTACCATGTTCCCTACCCTCCAAAATTGCTCATTCAACTAGATGAAAATGTTAGCAAAAGAGAAAAAGGTTACATTGCATGGTAGGATTCAGAGTGGGTGAGTATGAGTAAGTTTCATGATGATTTTAAAAGCAGATGTGATGTAGCAGGGGCATTTAAAAAATAAATAAATTAAAGGAGCTTGTTGTTCTTTTGCCCCATTGTCCAATATCTCCAGTTTCCAAATTTAGCCCATTTTCCAATATGATTTCACCTTCATTGCACTATTTTCTAAGATTTATATAATACGTTAATGCCAGTAGCTAATTTGACTGTTCACTTTTACTTAATGTTTATTTATTGATGCAATCTCTATAGCCACCCTTCTTAAACAAGTGACTTTGAGGGGCAAACAATCATAAAATATTACACTATATCTGAACATTTTCCTACATCTCAAGAGCATTCTGATTCTTAAAGCATGAAAACGAATAGCTTTTATTCTACAAAATTCACCCATATTTTACCAGTTTGATATTTTACCACGAGACAATAATTTAATTTCTCTGTTGAATTCAGTTCTTCTACAGTATTTTCAAAACTCTGTTTAGTAAAGGATAGATGACAGATAGAATCGTTTGAATGAATGAGGAGCAGGATGGGAATAGGAATATGCAAGGTAGTTAGATGGGGAAAAGGGAAATATTACATATAATTGAAGGGTTCAACAAAAACAAAACAAAAAAATGAAAGAAGAGGCTGTTAAAGGGTTTGGGGGTTTGGTTTGGGTTTGAGTTTTGTTTTGTTCTTTCAACCTTACCTCAGGTTCTCAATATTTCCGCTTGGGAACAAATCTCTCCACAAAAGCAGTTTCCTGTGGACTCCTTTTTCTTCATGGAACAATTTGACTCAGTTTATACAAAAGGATTGTCTTTTGCCAATGAAGAAATAGGATAATGTGCTACATAGCACCAGGATGTTATATCCTATGCAGTTAAACTGTAATCTTAATTCTTAATAACATTTTGATTGTATTAAGACCTTAATCTGATTAGCTCTATTTAGGATGTCAGCCTAGGCATGATCATAGGACTGAGCTGGAGTTCATGGAAGAGGAATGTTAATTTACTTCAGTTGATATTTTGTTCATCATTTGAGATGAAATGTAAGAAGTGAATCTTTATGACAGGTTGTGTGGTTTTCTTACACTTAATGGGCAAGAAATGAGGTTATCAATCATCAGAGTGGCTTGAATTCTTGAAGTCAGGATAACATCAGCCAAACCATTTGCAGAATAAAGTGATATCCCAGCAGCAAGTTCTAAGCCTCATGAAAAGACAGCAAACCTTAGTCATTTAATTGTTTCTAATATATATATTTTGCAAGATAATAGGTGAAGGAATTGTGATATGTTTTGTTTCATGTGCCAAAATAACTTGTTTGAATGCTGATATTATCCAAGATATTATCCGGCACCACAAGCAGAAAAATATCTTAAGTCAGATTGACACATGCAAGTGGAAGATGCTTCCATCCACTCATTGAATGATGGGTGTGGTCATAATTGTTTATTATTTTCCATCTTCCATGACTTTTAGCCCTTCTACTAGGTAGCACATCATTCTGTGTGGGTCTCCTGGATTTCTGTAATTGAGAGAAGCTGCAGTACTTTAGGTTCAAGTTAATACTTGTAGAAATAATAGATGTTAAATTTCATTTTGTACACATCAGCTTATTACAGATGATTCCACTAGGGCCATTTTTTAAAAAAAGAATAGGCAGTTTGCATTGCACAGTTTCTCTAAAAAGTAAAATCTTCATTTTTCCACCAAAAGAAAAAAGTTATGGGCAATGAATTCCAGTTGTACATAGAATTACATGAATGGAAGAGTGTTTGAATGAAAAAAAATATGAATCAGTTAAAGCCCAGGGTCTGATAAAGAACTATTTGTTTTAAGAATGTAAACAGAGGCATGTTTTGTCTGAAATTCATTTTTAGTCTTGCTGCTAGTATTTGTTAAGTGCTTAAAATTATATTCTAGTTAATAGAATAGAATAGAATTAGAAAATTATTATTAATTACATATTATTAAAATTATTAGAAAATTATTTTAATGGCTTTCAGAATAGGATTAGAATACTTCATGAAGATAACAGCAAAAAGAAATCTAACTTAACAGACTCATTTGCTAATAATGTTGTTATGGAAATTGCTGACAGATAATGGTTATGCCTTTTCAAAATATTATTTTATTTTATTGCTTGAATACATTCTAGCATTATGTGTGGCTATTTAGTTGAAATTTTAGATATAGAAGGAGGATCTAGATATCATATGCTCACACAATTATCTGGAAAACAGTTAATCTGTAAATAATAGTTTCAGTTAAAACAATATCTCAGCAAGGAAACATTATTTCTTAATGATCTTTGATCACATTCCTTATACTGTAATAACATTGTACAAGAGCTAGTGGAACATATCAATGAAAACCTGATGTTCATTCATAAAGTTGTATATCCTGTTAAAAATCTACATTGTGATATATCCGGACATTGCTTGGGGCACCAAAAATACTTTGCTAATGAGTTTTTAGTTTAACTGCAGTTATAAAATACCTTACATAGAGTAATTATGAAGGCCATGATTACTTCTGACAAGATTTCAGTGTAGACATCAACATTTCTAGAAGAAAATGGCTGGTATACTCTAACATGACATTTAAGAACACCT
This sequence comes from Notechis scutatus, assembly GCF_049901735.1. NCBI lineage: Eukaryota > Metazoa > Chordata > Lepidosauria > Squamata > Elapidae > Notechis > Notechis scutatus. Next base: position 160,839,350 of record NC_142011.1, on the reverse strand, counting down.
TGACAAGGTAGAAAAACTGTTGAGCACCAGGACAGCAAGTTTACCATTGTACACTTCTGAAAACACAAGCTTTAGAATCATAACTCAGAATTTGGTGTAGGCTAGATGAAGCAACTTGCAGGGAGACTTAACCAGTGATCCCACACTAGCCCACCTTCATATCACCAAAGTCAGACCAGTTATTGAACAGGACAAATTCAACTAGATTCATCATCCTATGTTACCTGCATTGATCAGACAATGTTATATTGATAAGATAATCAGATCCTGGATTACATGTTTCTCTTATTGACTACCTTACAAATCTTTCAAGCTTTGGGATAGCGATTTAAATTACATGGATTCTGCTTGCTGGATGGGCAAGCAACCAATACATATCTAGAATCTAGATAAATTTCCACTACAACAACACTATCATTTTATCTCTAGCTTCTTCCACCAGTAGCCATTTTTCAATCTTTAATTCTGGCACTTCACATCCTTCAAGAAATGCTTTCCCATTCCCAATTTTTTTCTATTGACAGACAATAGCTTGTTTGGGCATTTGATCTTCCCTTGAAATTAACAGAAAATGAAGACATGTTAGTTGATTCCAATGCTAAATCCTATCATCCTCCATTCTCTGTGAGATAATATCTGCACTGACAAGCAGAGCCAGATCTAGTCTAAAGCCTGAGTGGGCACCAGCCTAGGGGCATCAAATTTTAAGGGGTGCCACAATTTAAAAGACTTCCAAAAATGCAATAAAAAACTATAAACAGTAACTGCACACCAGCATCCCTGCTCATGAATTAAATATAATTTTGCAGTGTAAATAGGGTGAAAATGTTTGAGAAAATAAATTGTCCAGGACAGAATATCATAAATGTTAAACTCAAAAGCTCAATGTAAAAACAAAATCAAAAGATAAGTAAAATCTTAGGGACCACCAGAATATGTCTTTGCCTAGATTACCAAAATTTATAGAGCCAGTTTTGTTGGCAAGTCTAATATGTTAATTGTTTGCTGAAAACCAGGGAATAGCTAATTATGCTTAATATAATAAAAGGAAGGGGAGTAAGGAAAAGAAGGCACTATATTAACCTGGTCTCCTTTGCCCTTAATATATACTGCCCAAAATTATGAAAAGGGTTACTTCTACAGTAAAATGTCCTATAAGTATACATTTATTTACTAAAATGATATGTCATATTTCTCCTTTTAGCAAATAGATGTAGATTCATAGGCTATATAACTTATATTTCAACATTGTGTTGAATCCATATACACATTTTCATTTATTGTATTACCTAAATGCAGACATTTTAGTTTAAATCTTTTCTATATTAAAATAATTGATATTCCATATATTCTTAATTTTTTGGAGCACCAAGAAAAGATAAATACAGGGAAAAGACAACAAAAACTCTGAAAATCTCATCCTCCAAAACAAACATCCTCCACAATGCTTTCACTACTTATTTTTACAATAATATAAGTTTATACCAGCATTTGAGAACTGGACATATGCAAAAATGTAAAGTCTATATTAACATCAAGAGGTATTTCTTACTCTTAAAGGTATTTAAGAATATAGTATAATAAGAATACCATATTATATAATTTATTACTCCTGCTACCAAAACACATACTAGGCCGTAAAATGTTATAAGGAACATACCTAGTACAACAAAACCTTCTTTGGATACATTTTATATTTTCCACAAACTATTAGATTTGTAAGTTACTTTTGTAAACTTTCTGCTATGTTGGCATACTTAGTCAATAAAAAAGATTAAATATTTGTAATTTAATTAGTACCTTTTATTCTACATAAGGTCAAATCAGCAAATGATTGAGTTATTATACATTCTTTCCTATAATAATTTAAATAATAATTAATCTAATTTCTAAATAAAGGTACATTAAATTGGTTTTAAGGCTGTCTGCCATAGTTTCCTATAACATGTACAGTTGTCAAACTTCTCATTACTACACCATTCTCCTTATGCTAACATGTTTTTTTAAAAAAACAATTACATGCAATATAATAAAATAATCACAAAATCTTATTTAGGTGATTCAAAGCACAGATATATTGATAGCTTTCATAATTTGTTATTGTCCCAGTAGGCCAAGATAGCTTTCAATCATCCAGTTCTTCCTCCCATATTTTCCAGGGTTACACATCCCATAAACATATACACGTTTTGTTCTTCTAGCAACAGCATCCCAAAATATGAAGCTTGAGCAGGGCCAGCAGAGTTCCTTGTGTGCCCTGCAGTCATGGGAAATTAAAATTTGTGAAAGCTCAACAGGACCTCTTGCTCCTTAACCATGAGTTTTTGTACTTGGTTAAATAAGAAATTGCAGAATTCTACTTGAATTGGCTGAAGCCATTTATGATAGATGGTCTTATGTGGAAAAGATATAAAAATATTTTGGTGGTGTTCAAGACCCAGATTATATTGAGAGATTTAAAAGGTTCCTTGTAAGGACAAGATTTGAAAAAAAAACTTTTAATTATGAATTTTAAAAAGTCCAATAACACAGACATATTATGTTTCTTTTTAAAGGCCAAAATCCCTTAAAGATTAAGAGCATTACCTGGCATTGAAATATTAATTTCAACCATTAGAAATTACCTAGAATTTAATGTGCCTAGAATTCAGTAAGTTATCTAAGTATATGTTAAATATAAACATTAACATATTAATTAATTAATATTAATTATGCTAGATAAGTAATCTTAATACAGTACTGGTAGAAATTTATCAAGAAGGACATACAAAACATAAAATCAGCTTCAGGGTATCTTATACTTTTACAAGGAGTTTCGGAATATGTATCACTTTTTATAAGATGGTTCGGGGTCTGCAATAAAATAAAAACCAGTAATTTCTATTTCAACAGATTCTTCCAGTATGATATTGCTACCGGTAGCACCATCTTCAAAATACATACTCATATACTATAGGAAATTATTATATACTGTAATTCTAAAGAAAAAGGGAAAAGATTACAAAAACTATATATTGTTCTCTTACTTGTTAATTTCCAAAGAGTGCATCCCATACCGACTTTTGATTTCATATTTACCAGGATGAGTATGGATATTGATGGGAACATTGTTTTTATACCTATGGAATAAAAATGGATTTCTGATAAACACATCAAACATGAAGAAGAAATGAAAAATTATAAATTTCATAAAAATAGATTTAACAAAAACGGAAGAATGAAACTAAATTGAACTCCTTGTTCACAAATAAACCAATTGATAATTATTTAAGTATCTAACTGGAATATTGCAGGGTAGAAAAAAAATGACATATTCATTTGTATATATTTATGAAAAGGAATACGTAGTAATAATAAAAAGACTGCTGAGGCTTTTTTTAGCTTTGAAAAACATTTGAGGGGGGAAAATGTCCAGAAGATGGCAGCAAATATTTCCATCAGCATGGAATATGAAGCATTTGTTGGTAGTACTATTGAACTTTAAAATCTTAATTAATGAATATTCAATTATTTACCTTACCACATTCTCTTTTGTAAAACTCTTTTTAAAAATCTGATCTTGGTTTGTGTTTCTGTATTGTTTGGGATGGTTTATGATTCATGCTTTGCAATATTTGCATAAGAGAGTCCTCGAGTTATACTAGTTGTTCAGAGACCATTTGAAGTTACTTATGACTGGTCCTTGAAGTTATGACCAGTGCTGTGTTCTTGCAGTCATGTCAGCAAAACTTATTACTTTGCAGCTCATCCACACTTCAGGTGAAGGAGCTGAAACAAGGGGTGCTTCAGCTCCTTCACCTGCCTACCTCCACCCTCATCTATGCCTTTTTGGTCCCTTGCACTCCATGGCCCCTGATGCCCTAGCTGACCTTAGCTTTCTTATTGCTCCTGCTGCTGACCAAGCATGCCCAGTGTGGCCCATGGTAAGGCAACTGTGGGCTGCAGGACACATTCTTGCTAAGATCGTACCCAGCAGTTTCTTTGTGAAACCAGGGAATGATGGCTTCAGCTAGCCAGAAGTTGCCTAATGAATGGCCAGGGCATACACACCTTGTCAGCATTAAGAGCAAGAAGTCAGCTGAGGTGGTGGCATCCAGGGTGGCAGGGATTCAAGATATAGGATGGAGAAGACTACTGTGGTGGGCCACTGAGACTGACTAGGATGATTGTGGCTTTGACCATACTGCTGGACTTCTGGAGCAATTGTTGCTTTGTGTCACACTGGAGACCGGAAAGACTGGAGTTTGCACTGTGTTGCTGGACCAGATTGTGGCAGCTGAGACTTTCAGAGGTGACTGTAGCTTTCTCAGGGGCTTCTTGGAGACCCAGAGCCATATTGTACCAAAGAGCCCGTAAGCCTCAGCATGGCAAGGAGCCCCAGGACCACATAGTTCTCAGGTCAATGGAGGGTGCAAGGTGGCCAAAAGAGATGAGAAGGAATAGGTAGTTGGAGAGAGTTGAAGGGGAGGCAATCCCTTACACCTTGGAAGAACTGAGGCTTGGAACTGGGAGGGATCAAGGCTGGAATTGACTCTTAATTTTGAAACCAAAATCCCTCTTTATGTATTATTCTTCCTTATTCATTACATTACTACATTTTCTCTAGATATAATGATGATGATGATGATGATGATGATGATGATAATAGTAATAATAATAATAGTAATAATAATATTAATTTTCCATTTTTCCATCAATTTTAGTATTAAAATGGACCAATATATTTTAGATCAATAATTTTACTATTTTATTATTCTATTACCTTATATAGATTGTATACTTGATTATATTATTTTTTATGTCTCAAATTCTTAACTTACAGTTTACTTGTACAGTATTGTTTTGTGATTATAGTCTAATCCATGATTTTGGTTTATGACAAAAAATGTAATTTGCAGTACTGTTCTATGATCAGCATGGTTCCTTTTGATAAACAGCTGTGACATCTAGTTGGATAAGATCCAAAATTATTATATTTAGCTCTTCTAATGAAAGACACAACAAAAAATATGTCTTCTATCCCTCTTCACATTCAAAGGTGTTGCCTTTCAACAGCTTGTGTCATGGAAAATGTAGATCAGCACACACTTGTTATATTAAATTTAAATGGGACCAAATTTTACCTCAATTAACAGCTGCACTAAAGCAGTGGGTTCTTAAGGATTATTTAGTTTAGCATATTAACAATTAGTACACATGTACAGGAAAAAAGTTAAATCAAGAATAAGCCTATGCTAGATTTTTTAAAAAAAAAACTTCTACATTTTTCTCCAATTTCCAGCAACAAAACTTAAGTTTCCTCACTTTTCAACTACAAATTATTTTGCAGTATAACAATACTTCGTTAATCTTCAGGGGTGGGATTCTACCAGTTCGCACCTATTCGCTAGAACTGGTTGTTAACATTCTAAGCAGTTTGGACAACCAGTTGTTAGAAGAGATTACTGGCCTAATCCTGTAAGGAAGGCAGGAAGGAAACATTCTGGTGTTGCTTACAGAAACTGCCTCTCCATTAACCCTTATTACATTCTTGGCAGGACTAGATTTCCTGTCTCAGGAATGTCTCTGGAGTTTTTTCTCCCTCCTTTGCTGGTACTTTGCTTGTGTGGAGTGACCATTTAAAGTTACAATGGCACTGAAAAAAGTGACTTATGACCATTTTTCACACTTACAACTGTTGCAGCATCCTCACAGTCATGAGAGGCCAGGCGAGCAGATGCGTGCCTCGATGTGAGTGATATTGAATTGGCCAAACCCAGCCAATAACATGACCACCAAGCCATGTCTACCCAGTCACATGACCACCAAACCACGCCCACCACCTAAGCCACACCCACAGAACCGGTTGTTAAAATTTTTGAATCCCACCCCTGTTAATCTTGTATTAACAATTATATGAAAAAAAGTTAAGCTGAAGTTGACTTTGAACTAAATTACTTGGACTAAAGATATAAAGTTATTAAATATAACTATCTATTCTGAATACTCTGCATAGTCTAATATTCTGAATATTCTAAATAGCAAAATACTAAACTGAATGAACCTATGATTTTTTTTACATGAATAGGAATTTACCTGGTGCATACAAATATCAGAACAGATGTTCTTATTCTGTTCTTAATTACAATACCTTAATAATTTAAACAAATATATGTGACTGAGAGAGAACAGAGTAATTGGTTGGATTAGATTCAGGAACTATGAGGTCAGATAATATTCTCAACAAATAGAGACTTAAAAATGACTCCCCTCCGTCCTTCCCTCCCTCTCTTTCTATCTCTACGTGTGTGTGTGTGTGTGTGTGTGTGTGTGTGTGTGTGTGTGTGTATGTATTAATATGTTTACTTTTGAAATGTTTGAAATGCAAAAATAATTTTTTTAATAAGCTGATTTGCATAATATCGAGTTACCTATAGTTTTTATGATGCTTATATGAAAGCATGCTTTTTTTTTATGAAAGGATGTTTTTATGAAAGCATGATTATACAAAACTTACTTCAGCCCTAATTAAAAAGCTACCCTGATTCTTCACTGTAGTATAAATATAATGTAGCTATTTGTCTTGTTTTTTCATCTCTAAATATGTGAATATATCTCCTTCTTCAAATGGAATGTCCCAGAATAGATTGCATACATGCATAAACAAAATGACCTGGAATTGTTGATGTAGACAAGATATAGCAACTTCCACATATTTAAGAAACTTTAAGAATGTTTTATTTCAGGCTGCTCTTAAATACGGAGTACTAATTTTCAGAAGAATCAATATTTTTCTTCAAAACTAATAATTAAAGTCTCCCCAAACTCTGCTGTGGGGCCTTATCATGAAATGGGAGGGTGTTCCTGGGCGGCATGGGCAAAGAATGTCACGAGTGTATGCCAAGATTATACATTCCGGCAGGGTCACCCAAAGTATGAAGGTCATCCCAGCTGCCCAATTTAAGCAAGCTGGCACCTATATTGGGAATCAGTTATAGAAACATGAGGAGGCAGATAATCGCTTTAAAGACAATGGCAAAGACATCAATTCATACTACATGCAAAAAGGCAAGGGTAAACAACTGCTGTATTTTTACTAAGAAAATCACTGGATAGACAATAAAATGATGAACAATAAAGTGCCAGATGAGCCGAGGATCTTTCAGAGTGCTAATGATGAAGGCGAATATATGTGTCCTAGGATAATGTTGCAGAATCCAGTCTAGGTCAGTCACTGGGACCAGAGGTTTAGTCTTCCGAGCTTTTGGACTCGTGCTGGACCATCCTTTTTAGTTGTTGCCACGCACAACCAGGCACCATATAAATACCACACACAGAATAGCCCAAAGCACATACTCTGCTAGAGAGAAGTGTTGTGGCTCGCCAGCAGAGCTGGCAGCAGACTCAGACAGTGAGGAGGTTGGGGACAAACATGGGCCAGTCCTGGAGTCTGGGGAAGGCTCTGACAAGTGCTCTGCATTGGAGGCAGAGATAGGGCCAGGGCCATCTGACAGTTATTAGCTGCCTTCAGAGTCGGAGTTCAGTGAGGCAGAAGAACAGCTGGAGCATTTTGCCAGTGTGCACATGCACAGAGCTGCCAGGAGAAGGGAACAGTTAATGAACAAGGGTCGACTTGGGAGTAAGGACACAGGTGGAAGGTGAATGGTCCCTCCCATAGGGGATAAAGAGGAGCGAAAGAAGAATGGGGTTTGCAGGAGACAATTAGTTCATTTAATTTCTTGCCAATTAATTGCCAAGTAATTTCTGCTACAATGTGGTGTTTGGAACAGAGGTGGTTTTCAGCAGTTTCTGACCAGTTCTATAGAACCGTTAGCAGAAATTTTGAGTAGTTCGGAGAACTGGTGGTAACCTTCCTCCAGAAGTAGGGAGGGAAGGGAGATTTTACAGTATCCTTCCCCTGCCATGCCCACCAAGCTGCGCCCAGAACTAGTAGTAAAAAATTTGAATCCTACCACTGGTTTGGAAGATATCGGCCTAGCAACTCTTCAAGCCTGATAAAGGTCTGTAGTTACGGAATCTCATGAAAGACTGTTTGCCAGGACTTTATGGAGAGGAATTCACTTTAACCTAAATAAAAGGGGTTTTATCAGGATGAGGAGTCTGTTTCATGATCTTGGGAAGCCTACGTCAGAACAAGAAGTTCCCTGAGGATGGGCTCCAGCATGAGTCCAAAAGCTTGGAAGATGAAACTGAATAAGGAGATATTTAACCAGGAAATAAGGAGAAACTTTCTGACAGTGAGAACAATCAACCAATGGAACAGCTTGCCCTCAGAAGTTGTGGGAGCGTCATCACTTGAGGCTTTCAAGAAGAGATTGGACTGCCATTTGTCAGAAATGGTGTAGGGTCTCCCGCTTGGGCGCGGGGGGGCGGGTTTGGACTAGATGACCTACAAGGTCCCTTCCTACTCTGATTATCTGTTATCTGTGGTCCCAGTGACCGACTCAGATTGGATCCTGCAGTACTAATGGTCTTTATGGTGCTACTGAATTAAAGCCTTTGAGGTGTCAACTTGCTGATGTTGCCATACAGAAAAAGAAAAATTATGGTGGCTGTGAGGGCATGATTGGGAGACTTGAAAGATCAGGTTAGGAACAAATAATATACATAAACAAACAATCTGTTAAAAAACAATGCAAGAGTTATGTCAGGTTTCTATGTATGTACCAGAGCACATAATTTTAATAAAGAAAAGAATTATACTTTTATACGATGCACAAGATGAAAACCTAGAAAATGCATTCAGAAACTCAAAATTAATGTTTTCTAAGAAGCAATTCTTTTACGATTACAGAAGTTTCAGATCACCAATGTCATGAAATTGCATTATAGTAATTCAAGATCTTTGCCATTTTTCTAGAAATTGAGAATAGTATACATATTTCCCCTACTCTTCTCCATTTCTGTCCAGCTTATCTCTTTAAGTAAGGCTGGATTTCCACATTCCCACAATATTAGTGAAGCAGAATATGGTCCAGAAATCAGGGATTACAAGTTCACATCTTTTCTTGTTTTGAAAATCAGCAACAGCAGGATAATCTCTGGAAACTGGGAAAATATTGGGAGGCAGCATTTAATCTTCTCCTCCCATCTCTTTTTCTAATTTAAATTATTATATTTCATTAAAGCTATTTCAAGAGTGGGGAATGGAAATGGGGTGAATGATAAAACGAAGTCCTATCTCAGAACACTCTAGCTCTTCCCTGATATTCAGAGCATCCTTATACTCAGAGAAATAGGCACTATACTGCCCTTCAAACATTTTTGGGATGTAGCTCCCATTATTTCTAATCATTGCTCAGGTCTAAGGTATGCAAATGTAAATTATCTGAAAGACCAAATCTACTGTCAAATTTAGCAGAAACTTTTATTACGTTTGGATCAGTATTGTCGAAGTTGTAATAATTGTCATTTTTTGTCAATGTTCTTCAAAGTACCAATTCTAGAAGCAACCTGAACTGATGTATTAAACTGAAGTCAACAACACAATATCTGACTTAAATTTTGTTTTCTTTCTTCTTGCATCATTTTACATCATGAACAATTCTGGAAACCCTTCTTTTCTGTCACTTTAGAAGCTACTGCATCTGACATGTACTGCATCCAACATGTTCTTCTTCATCTTTAGCTTATTTTAAGGAATACCATTTTATTTATGACATGAAATAAAAGTCACACACTTTTAGTATCTGATTACCAACATTCCAGAAGAGGGAAGTCATTTGCTAATTTGGAACTGCAACACATTTACTCTTTTTTATGGGTTAGCAGTTCAAACAGACAGCTGAACTCACAAATAATATGGGTTTTCCTTATTTTTCCTAGTAAAGCTAATAAAACAACATGATTGAATGTAATATAATTCACTATGCAGTATAAACATTTATTCAACTGAGAACACTAAGGGTTCACAACTTTTATCACATTTCCATGTTGTGTAAGTGCTGTTTGTTTCAAGCATGTGAATGACATCTACTTAACAAATGATAAGCGAGAGTTATCAGATTTCATTTCATATCCCAAAGCAAACACCTGCCTGATGCTCATTCTTTCCACTGATAACTAAGTACTAAAAATGCAATTCTCTGCATGTTTCAGTCAGTAGCAAATCACACTGAATTCCTAGATATATAGGACCAAAACTTAAATATTCAGTGTTACCACAATTTAAACAATTGGCAAATCAAATAAATAAAAATAAATAAATAAAAAATAAAAGTACTGCGTCACATTACATACACATATCTAAGTAGATATATTTATAGCTAATTTAATTTAACGTGAATTCAATTCTTGGATGTAGCTTCTATAACAATATTGGAGTGATGCAATTCTAAATCATTCACATTCTCAAATTATATTCCAGGCACGCTATCTAGTCGAAAACAACTGAGAAGAGTAATGGGATCAATATATTTATTTGGGTTAGACATCATTATGACAAAGTAACCATGTTGTCGTATTTCTGACCTTGAAAAAGTTTTTTTCTTATTTCTTAATCAAGTTGCATTCATTTTTAAAATATAGAACCTTTTTGTACACATTCCTCCTAAAATATATAAATGTAATGCCTTTCACTGTCAGATTTGCAAACTTTTCTTCATATAAATGTATTTGGAGCACACCTTTTTATGAAATAAATGCTTTTTAATTGGCAAATTGTGCCACAAAATATGGTAGTGCCAAAATCAAACTGTTAATGCATATTGTTTCAAGAAGTGCAGTCTGATAAATTTATATCAAACATGAATTTCCTCCTCATTCAAACCACTAACACCTGAATTTTTTTCTCACTTGAAAGCTCTGGCTCTTTTCAATAAGGCTGCCAACATCGGTATTTACACCCAAAATAAATAGATATTGATTCCTTTCTTGAAATGAGTAGATATGTATACTATTATTCATTTAGATTTAAATTGCAAGTCACCATTAAATGGCTTTTAGCCATAAAACATACAATATAGAAACATAAATTGATAAATTATGGAAATATTATTCCTTGTGTGGTTTGGAACATTCTCATTTAGAATTAATTGTTGCATTGAGGCAAAAGTTAATTGTTGTGTTTAGCACACTTAATAATAGCCATTATTCTCAAGCCCTCTGCAAGAATAAGATATAATGTAGCAGGTATAAGTTCTCTAAGATATAGCAGGGATAAGATAGCCCACAATGAATACATGTACTGAATTAAAGTAAAAACATGAATTTATATAATAATGTGTTAATTACTTTAAGCATGCAAAAATTCACTAGATAATGTTAGGAGTTGAATTTGATTACTTCTCAATACAATATGTATAATAAACTTTGTTTTTATGCTAACCTATTCTAAATTCATTACTTCATCAACTGACAATGCTGATAAACAGACAAACATACCATGTAACACGAGGTTCTGGCCAGCCTCTCACAGTGCAGTGCAACCTGGCATTCTGTTTTTCCCAGACAGTGTGTGAACGAGGTTTGATAACAAATTCAGGAGCATGTAGCAGACTATCTTCATTTAACTTTTTGTGGAATTCCATTGTCTCTATTAACTGTAAGTACAAACATTTCACCTTAAAAATCATCCTCTAGACATACACTAGCCTTAGCTTTGATGTAGACTATTATATAAAATATATTTGTTGAACATCTCATAAATATAATAAAATATTATCATAATTTTCAACATGCCATTTAAGCAATGTTTTCTTAAAGAAGATGACCATGGAATAAAGTGAAAACATTATTGCTTTCTCCAGATTCTAGACCAGAGCTCTCCAAACTTGGCAACTTTAAGACTTGTGGACTTCAAGTCTTCCCAGAATTCTCCAGCCAGCTTGAGGACCCCTGTTCTAGACAAATCTAGAATTGACTGCCCATTACTTCCTAAGTGCAGAAACTAATGATACCCTACTCCCTCTTCTCTTCCTTCCACTTCCCCATCCCACTCTCAGTCTCAGGAAATTGCAAGTGTTCCCCATATCCGTGTTTTCCAGCTTTGATTCAAATGGATGTTTTCTATTATTTTAAGACCTTCAGAGTTGATGGTTTTTGGAATTTTCTTCTAATCTAGATAAAAACTTGTCTCCAATGGCTGTGCTGCCTGGCAACCTCCAGTGACTAATCATTATACTGCACAGCAATTGGGTTGCTATGTTTTCTCCTGATTGTATCTACCTTTAAAAAAATCTATAACAATAATCTTATTGTTTAAAATGCAATGTTTACAGTTTACAATGAACCATTCTTAACTCTGGAAGCTCATGATCTATTTTCCAGTGGACATCCTTTCCTTTCTACCCAGTCCAGGGAAAGCAAAGCTTCCCTTTTTATTTTTCAAAGAATAGTAAAGCTGCTTCTGTAGTTGCTGCTTTGCTTTTTGAAGCTAAACTATCAATTATTTCTTATTACAAAGTGTCCATGCAGGAAGATGTAGGAATGAAAAAGAAACCTGTTTCCTGCTGCTTTCATCTTGTGGGGGGAGAAAAAGTCTGGATTGGGGTAAAAAAAGATAATGTGAGAAGAGAAGGTATCCATGTACACAAACAACTGGGAAATATAAGAAAAGGCACATGGAATTGCAACTAGTAAAAAGGGAACAATCACTGAAAATAAGAAGTGGCACCGAATCAGCCAATGAGGTCTCTTCTCTGCATGGATTGAAAGGGAAATAACAGAGAAATGACATTCAGCCATGATCTGGACTGAACACATAGCTCCATTGCCAACTCTCTGCATTTGGGTCAGGCATTTTTGAAGTTGGCTTAAGAAAGAGGTGAGAACAACACAGAAATCATGCTGTTAAAGGAAGCAATGAGGCCAAGTAAAAGAGAAATGTGAATTTATGGAAATATTAGTATCTAATTTGGAATTTTGCTCCTTTTCCTTACATGAAGTGAAATATAGAGGGGTCAGAAATTGGCCACAGCACGTGCCAGTTGGGACAATAGATCTGCTGGTTGCAAAACCATTTTGGTATGCACAGTCATACTCCAAGCCAAAAAAAACAGTCTACAGCAGTTCTGGAGCTGACGTTGATTTATTTATTGGCTTCAACAGGAGGGAATTCCTTTTATTTAAACAAAGAGAGTACTGGGGATGGGAAACTGATCCTTCTACATTCTTGCCCTTCAACAGATGCCAAGAAAGATGCTGGAGTTTTTCTCAAAGGAAACAGATAGGATTCATACTCTGCCCAATCTTTATAGACCTATAATTCTCTTATTTTTATTTGTAGAGATACAGGAACAATACCTGAAAAATATATTCTACAATGTTTCATATTTAGATTCTGAATCTTGCTAAATGTTTAAGTCCTAATAGTTCAGAAATTATGTTTTTCTCCCCCATTTGAAATCAATCAGAAACATAATAATTAATAATGGCTTACCTTTGTAACCTTGTCCTGTATTTTGATATTTTTAACAACACTAAACAACAACAAAGCCTCACATCATTAATGAATAAGTAATTTAATACCGTTTTCTTTAAAGCCAATTTTTCAGCTGTCTCCCGTATTGCTACTTTTCTTGATTTTTTCTCATGGTGTTCTTCTTCTACAAAAGAGGAAATTTTCTTTTTTGTTGTAGTGATCCCTTCCCCAGTAGAAAAAAGATTCCTTCTAGCAATATAAGCAGCACTTTCCTTAATTCTTTCTTCTTCTTTATCTGTAATTCCACTAATGTAGTTTTCTCTGCAATAATTAAAAAAAAAACCATTGCATATTGGAAAACAAGACATTATATGTTAATCTTAACATAATAAATTAAATATAGTCCACCGAATATATCAAGACAATGGCCTTTCTATATCAGTTTTTCCTAATTTGTGCTGTAGACATAAAATTTAGGAATAAAGGTTATGGATGACACAAATTTTAGTCCAATTTTCTGCATAATATGTTGTGGGGTGGAGAAGCTGTTTTTCATGATTTTCTTGAAAAATATTAGTTATCATCTTATTGTCTCTTTAGTTTAAGAAAATAAAGGTAAGTATTAAAAGATACCAATACTTGTACAAGATGCCGATGTTATCAAACTAGCTTGATCCTTTTTAAATACATTATAGCTATTAGTCTTTTACATCTGGTATAAATACAGTATATTTCAATATCAAAGTAATATACTTCTGCAATATAAATCATAATTAAGACTATGAATGCAGCAAACAATTGCTTAGAAAGCTAGCACCTGGGATTGGAAAAGGCAACAGTAATGGGCTATTTATTTAGCTTTTCAGTTAGCAGCTGCAGTTACTGATTATAAAGCAAATCTTCACATGTATCTACAGTATATATCCAATCTTGTATTCTTTTAATACTTTATCAATATTTTAATATAAATGCCAATTCATTGAAATGTGCATATGAGTTTTGTGGTCAAATCCATATATATAATTTATCACTATATAATTAACACATATAGTCACTCTGAATATCAAAGGTATGAAATGGCTATCCATATCATTCTAAACATTAATTCAAATGTTGAGCAATTAGAATAGGTACAGAAAGCATTCTTGAGATGAAGTGCCAAATGTTTAGGCTGATCCTGAATGCAATTCTTAAAGATTTTAAACTTTAGCCAGAGAGTGTAGATTGGCAGATTTTCATATAAAATCAGATGACTGAATTATACCTTTGGAATATTAGCACAGTAATAGTTATATTTTAGATGATGACATTCAGTAACTCTTGGCTTGGCTAGGGGTTATGTACACTTAAATCCAAAATACCTCTGAAGGTCATTTGTTTGGAAAAGGCTTCCTTCAGAACACCAACAAATCAAAGTAGATGTCAAATATTATTAATTTTGAAATGTTAATAATCTAGCGATAGGAGTGGGAAAATAATTGCAGTGAAAATAAGTAGAATTCATAAATTTGACTAATCTATGGTAAGGATTATTTTTAAATCATGTCCAAAATGCAAAACCTTCTAAAATGTTTTTGTGGCACTAAATGTAAACCAAGGGTGTACAAGTCAGCAGTCTAAAAGTGGATGTCTTTCATCACAGCATTCTAGTAGAACATTCCTAAATTAGCTTTGGAATCCAATTATTTTGGGTCCAAATCTATCTTTATCAGTTGGCCAGCAATCAATACAAACTATCAGCTCCCTAAAAGGAATTAGATTTTTTTAAAATTACACGGTCTGTCTCTAACAATTATCTCATAATGGAAAGATGCAAACTGATCTAATTAATAATTTAGATATGGTTTACAAGTATAACATGAATCTGTATCTTTCAGATAATAAATAGGTGGCAGTGGTATCACACAGTCCAATACTTTCCGGCACAAAGAAAGGTTAGACTTATTATGAATCAAATTAAATGTTTATTCCTTTAAGAAAGACTGGCAGAGACTAAATTGACAAGACAACAAAATTATATATTATGATATTTGTTTTATATGCTAAGATTTAAAGTAAATTCTCTAAATCTAAAAATACTTTGGAAACAGCAACAAATATATCCAGACTGAAATCACATTGTCAGATAATTGTTGAAAACAATTATGCTGACATTGTACAGAAAACAAACATTGAAAGAATTCAAGAATTTCAGTAGCAATTTCTGTTAAAAACATAGCCTCCTCTGTAAATTTCAAACCCATCAATATTCTGTGTAAAAAGTCTTAAATTCAAGTTCAGATATACTACAACTCAAATATATCATCTAATACAGGGGTGTCAAACTCAAGGCCAGATTCGGCCAATGGGATGCTTAGATATGGTCCCTGGGGCTGGCCTAGAAACAGCAAAGGCTGGCCTGCGGTGCCTCTGCCAATGAAAATGGACCTTGGGGCCCCCTGCACCCCATTTTTGACCATGATGGCCTCCTGCACCCCTCTGCCAGTGAAAATGAAGCACAGCCCCCTGGAGTTCTATTTTCACTGGCAGAGGGCTGCAGGAAGCCAATCAAAACAAACTAAAAACAAAACAAAAGAAGAACTGTTTCCCCTTTTGCTTTTGCGTGCAAGAAGGGACAGGAAAGGAGAAAGGGAAAGAGGAAAAACAAAGAAAAAGAGAGAAAGATGGGAAGAGAAGAAAAAATAAGGAAAAAGGGGAAGGAAATAGAAAGGAAAAAGAAGAAGGAAGGAAAAAGGGAAGGAAGGAAGATTATAATGAGAATGAGGGATGGTCTCAGAGAAGTGCTGCCTTAGCACTTGGCCACTACAGGTGCCCCCAACATGAGTCCTGTGTCATGCCCACCATGGCCATGCGCACTCCTGACCATGCCCACCCCCGGCCCCCCAAGGTCAAACACAACCCTGACGTGGCCCTCAATGAAATCGAGTCTACACCCCTGTTCTAATATGTTTATATTGACAGAGGACCAATTTTTCTATTAAAAATGTCACAGAAAATGCAAAACAGTGAGATACTTAAAAGATAGCATTAAGTATTTAGTTCAGTTTATCTTTCTGTTTTCTCTCCGTTATTGATTCTCTTGCTTTTCAATTGTTCATTCATAATTGAAATACCACATATAAGTAAACAGATTCTTAAGGATAAAGACTCAAAACTTCAGAGGAAACATAGATAGGACTGCACTATTATTGACAGTTAATGTCAGGGAGATTATATTTTTAATCAACCTCACCATTTGTGCACTTTTATGGGCAATAGAAAGACTCATTAGCAATGTATTTATATGGTGAAATTTAGCATTGAAGCCATTATAATGCTGTAAAAAAAAATTACTCTCTATCTCAATCATTATTTTTTTTTGGCCCATTCACAAAACAACAGTAAAGACACATACCTTCCACTGAATACAGGGACAACATACTCAATAATGGTGTTTTCTTTTTCATCTGACAATATACTTTGTTTGGCTCTTTTTGCTTTAGGACTCAACTTTAGAGTATGATCTTCCAGACTTCTGAAAGAAATGTCATATTATTAAATTTTTAAAGACATCTTCCTTAATATTATCTACTGTAATGCATGTTGAACATAATGGAAGCTGAACCTTAGTTGAACATCCTTAGCTGATTAGTAAGAGTTTGAAATCTGTATGTGAAAATTGAGAAACAATTGTTTTTTCATCCGTAATAATCAAGATATAAGGTATTATTAATATTTTTATAAATTTCCTGATGAGTAGCCCTATCAATCTTCAGCAGTAAAACAAGAGACAAATCTGTAGGTCCTTAAACCCTATTCAATTTATCACAATATAACAATTGTTTGTGTTTTTCATTAATTTATAACATAATTATAAATTACGGATCCACTGTGGGGTTTTTTTTTGGGGGAATTTTTACATGTATCTTGTGTGTTATATTTTAATTTAGATTCCTAACTTATAGTTAATCTCAGAGGTGAGCTGCACTTTCATTTGCAAGGGGTTCGCTGGTCGTGAGTGTGCATGTGCCACTTTGGGGCTGAAACACAGCTTCAAACAGGCAGCTAATCGACTGAGGCAGCTCCAGTCAGTATAGCAGGGCAGCGCAGAACTCACCTGGATAACCTGGGTGAGGGAAAAGTTAGCTATTTAGGGAAAGCATACCACAAGTGCGGGTGGGTGGGCCCAGCCAGAGATCCCAGCTAGGGGTTCGCCTGAACCTGCCGACCATCCAGCAGCCCACCACTGGTTAATCTTACTAAGAAATAGAAAGTACCATTGATTTTAATAGTCAGCAAAGAATTGTCTTCCAACTAACCATCATCTTTCTAGGATTGGAAAATCTGTGGGGCTGCAAACGTTCTAAGGAAAGGAATAGTATACTATACCTGGACAAGCCAAATATTTAAATAAATGTGTTTTTTTTAAAGAAGTGGGATTAAGACAGTGGTGGGATTCAAATTTTTTTACTACCAGTTCTGTGGGCGTGGCTTGGTGGGCGTGGCAGGGGAAGGATATTGTAAAATCTCCAGTCAGAGGTGGTATTTGCTGGTTCTCTGAACTACTCAAAATTTCCGCTACTGGTTCTCCAGAACTGGTCAGAACCTGCTGAATACTACTTCTGGATGAAGAGGAACCTGTTACTTCTAAAAGTTAAGCTCAGGTGTCTGGAAAGGCACTCGGAGCATATTATCATTGGGTATTTTGTTAAGTATTAATGTATTATTATTTGATTTCACTTTAACAAGGCAAATAAGGCTTTTAAAGTCTAAGCACACTTAGTCCTCTTTACGTAGCTTATCCTGAAGGTTATTTTCCTATTTGTGCTGAGCTCTCTTTCCATTAAATACATATTTGGCAAAATTTGTTATTGTAGGAGATAATGTTTTGGAGGAGAAAAAAATGCCAATCTCTGTCTTGCACTGAACTTCTTGGAGATCTTCTTTTGGGACTAGGCCCTTTTCCATGGCAGCTACTTTTTGGACAAACCAGAAAGCAATAGCAGCAGACTTGTAATACAAATGGGGCCACAGGCCTCTAAATGTTAGAAACCATTGCTTTACTCATCAGCTACTCACCGCATTATAAAATCTATCAAGTCAAGCAATTTAAAACATTCACCATGAGGCAGCTGAAAAGTGTAAACTGCTTCTAAGCCTGCAGGACAAGCTAATTAGGAATCAAATGTCTACATTCCCCCCACGCCTTTCTCTACATCTCAGCTGATGACTAAAGACATAATATACCAAAAGGAATGTCTTCAAGTTACGTTCAGTCTGCTGAATTGAGGATTTCACCTCTGGCAAAGAAATATTGTAATATTTGGCCATATGATCAAGAAATTACTGTAACAACCAAAAACTTAACACTTTTCAAATGAATTTTTATATTACAGAAGAAAAGAAACATTTCTACAAGATGGTAAAAAAGTTTAGAAAATAAAAGACAGTAAGACCAAATTATTATCGTTGGATTTCAAGTAAGGAATTTATCTTTTTATCCTTCTCACTACATAATCTTGTAAACGAAACTAGCCACGAATTCTAGCTATTAAATAATCCAGTTGATCTTTCGGCATCTACCATTAAAACTGCTTTCTGAACCTGAAATAACACAGCCAGTAAAATAATGAATGTGATTATATGTTTAGGAGTAACAATAATCCAATTATACAGGTTGACATTGGGTTTACCCACAAGCCTAAATCCATCTAACATATAAATTAATCGCTTCAGAAAAAAAATCCTTTTCTTTTAAATCTGCTGATAGATTGCACTGTATTTCCTTACTGTATTGGATTTCAACTGCCAGCATTTATTCTGAAATTATCAGAATAAAGTATGAACTTAAATTATGGTAAAAAATAATTTGTCTTTATCTTTAAATAAGACTACTATAGTCACTGATAGCTGATACAATTCAAACAGTAGTTAAATTACCGTAAATGGGTTCTTTTTATTTATGTTTATTTGGTAACACAAATAGATGAATTATCTTTAATTTCTCTGACTATAGCATTATAGAATAAATCACCGGGTTAAATATTATGAATTCAAAGCCAGAATAAGCATAACACAACAAGTATATGCAACATTCCTGTAACACTTTTCTCCTCCAGAAAAACAGCAGTGGGATTATGAGTCTGAGCTAGAACTCAGCAGAAGCACTAAGTAGAAAGTTTTCCCTCCAGCTATTTTATTTATCATCAAATATTTGATTAAATTACTTTTCCACCCAGAGAAGGATGTATTCTTTCTATAGACAGAAAAGCAGCTGTGCTGAATGTTCTGAATAAGGGGGAAATGGCTAAGAAGATTTCGAGTAATGTTTCTCCATTTCCTCAGTCAAACCCACAGACTACATAACTAGTTAAAGTGCTATCAACAGATTGGTTTATGACTCTGATAATGTAACATCCATTGTAGTGTACAACATGGCATATAAATGGCTTTACAAGCCAAATATACAAAAACAGAAAGAAACATTTTGTAAAAAGGTAATCTGAGAAAGCTTATTGTCCCAAAAAATATTTATGATCACAAAATTTGATACCCAGGAAATGAAAATGGATGGAAAGCTACCATACTACATAAAATTGTATTTTACTCTACCCGAGACTGTATGGGTCATATCCAAGACGATATGCTTCAGCTTTCTTATTGATCAGTTCAGATCCATGATGATATGCTTCAGCTTTCTTACTGACCAACTCAGATCCTAGACTGTAAGCTGCAGATCGTTTACTGTGAGCTGCAGATTTGTGGGCATGAGCTTCTATTAATTCTCGGCTGGCTTCTGCAGACTTTTGGTCAGAAAAAGCTGACTCCTGATGGTAGGCTGATGCGCTTCTGTGACTGTAGGCGGTAGAGCCTTGTGTATAAATGGCAGATTTCTGCTTTTCTTCTTTCTGATATTGACTTAGTGTGGATTCTAGCTCTTTGTGACGATAAGCTCGGTCGAAATGCTGATGGTGCCTCTGATAGAATGGTATAGACATTTTTTGGATTTCTCCTAACTCAATTCACACTTTGGATAAACTGTGAAAAGAAAAAAAACTAGTTAGTCATTATTCTCAACTTAACAGTATGTTTTATGTTTTTGTAAAGATAGCAAAACCATCAAATGAATATTTCTCCATGAACTTATTAAAAAAAAATCTGCCACCAAGATATAACATTAAAAATGCTAACATTATACAATGTCAAGTTTTAAGAACAAAATATTCACAGGAATATAAATAAAACTTAGAATATGCACAAATAATGTCTTAAGAATACTAGTTACACAAAAAATACTTTTTACTTCATATTTATGACTGCTGGCATATTTTTTTAAAATACAGATTCTGATATCTGAATGTGTTTTATGTGGGGAAAAAAACTGGTAATGGATACTGTGAAAAAAAAAACTGGTAATGGATACTGGTTAAAAATATAACAAAATATCCATTTAATCTAATGTAAAAATCTATCAAATCAAAACTTAACATAAAAAAGCAGCTCCCATAAAAATAAGTTTTTTCAGTTATTGGCTCTTGCAAAACAAAGAAGCAAGATGGGAATATGTAATTGTTCTAAATCCTAATATAGGTAGAGTTTACATTTTAAAATATTCACCATTGTAATTGTGATTTATTTATTATTTTCATGCCTGTTGGTTCTCTTTTATATTAATCCAGATGAATGGAAACCAATAGTCTCTTCTTATTCATTGTACTCTGGAGCTGAAGATTTATACAATTATAATTTTGTTCAAGAGCAGTACATAAAATGTCATCCCACACATTTATAAACCTCTTGACCTTCATTTTGTCAGTCTTACCTGCTTGTGGACCATTGCTTAAAAACACTGTTCGCTCTACACATTGCCATCAGCTTTACAATATATAACAGGCTTGTGAGAAAGGATTTCAAAACATCTTTGTGTAATTTAATTGACATTAAGTTAATTTTGCATGATGGCAAAAAAACAACAACCCAAATATCGATAATATAATTCTTTAAATAATAGAAACTATCCAAGGAACAGATTCTCTGATTATAAACCTATCCAGTTGGAAGAAGGCCTTATGAAGATGTTCTGCTGGGGTGGCAATGTACATCCTTTTCTTAAATTAATCCTGATTTGTGAAACATTCATTCTTGGGAGTTTCTTTAGCCTATTCTCTTTTAATTTTTTAGGAAAAAATGTTGATATCTCTTTCACCAGTACATATTAGATGTCTATTTTGGTCTATGTAGGTGTTTCTGTAGGTGTCTGTGTTGTTAATTTTAGTTTAGTAAAATTAATTTAAAAAAAAGAGTGAATTTTTTTTCCAATAAAGAAACAACTACTGGTTGACATAGTTACATTCACCAGAACATAGATAGAAAATATCAGTGCTAACAAGATACTATAAAACTTCTTATATTTGAATGCATGAAAGTAAAATGCTTTTGAAAAGTACACTAAAATCTCTGTGTAAGAGAATATTAGCACTTTGGTAATCAGAAAAAAAAATTGAAATAAGTTCTCATAACACAAATCCAAATGTAGAGGATAATTGTTGCTCAGCTAATCTTTTTATTTTAGCCATTACATCAAATATGAAAAATAAATGAAAGATTTTAATAGCTAAATTAGTAAAATATTAAGATTTTTTTATTATTTGGCTTTAAGATTCCTTTGGTTTGTTACCACAATTACCAGAAATTTCCCAGGCTACTGCTAAACTCATAATAATTGCACAAATGTAACAATTATCTGTGCAAGAGTTAGAAATGAAAGAAAAAGTGGCATTTTGTCCACAGTTTAACATACAAAGCAAATATGTTTGAGCAATATTTATATAAACTTACCAGAAGCCAGGTTCAGTATTACAGTATTTCAATCTTGTATGAGGATGAATGAGAGGAAGAGAGAAATCCAATTAAAGATCAGTCTAGCAAAGTGGAAGACAAGACTTGTGTTGAGGATGGGCTCTCAAGTCCAGAACAAAAATAATGCCAGCAGTCACTGGAATGTCAAAGCAACACTCACAACCTTTTAAGGCTGCGAAGGTTGTTAAAAATAGCAATAGCAAAGAGGCAGCTAGAACGCTCACAATCTTTCTGCAAATATATGATGACAGCAGCTTTAAGCTATAACTTTTCTGTCTCCAAATCATAACTAAGTCCTTTCTGACAGCTTAGAAATGATATAAGTGTGGTTGTGCTACTTTTTAAATAAATAAATCTAATTTAGAAATGTGGTAGCACTAATACCCTCCCTCTAAAATAGAAGCTAAATCAATTGGTGACAAATATCTACATCCCCTTTTCCCATACAATGTTGGGAAATTGTGTTTTCACAAAGTTGCGGGATTCCTAGCTGTCTCAGAAAGCAGCACCAATTAACTCTGAAGTTAAATCGACTTGACATGTGCATGAGGGAAGATGCTGTGATCATTGTTTTTGCAGTGCTTCCTCAAGTTGACAGTGTGGATTCCCTCCTCATGCTGCTTCTTTTTTAAGATTCCCCCCTCCCCTCCTTACCAAAACCAAGATGTCACAGTGCTTTGGTTTCCCCAATTCCTGCCACCCAACAGATGAGCAGCTTTGGCACTCCTCTAACAGTGATCGTGTGTTTTTTCCCCCATCCCTTTTTCTTTCTTCATCCCTTACTGTATACAACTAAGCCTGCACAGAGAAGAGCAGGAATGGGGAGTTGGGGAGTTGGCTGCCTCCTGGTTTTGGCATTCTACTATTAGTTGGTTGGAAGAAAAGTTGGTCAGAACAAGAAGGAGAATGAAAGGACCACTGCTTGGTACTATGCAGTCGGGCAGAAATGAAAACTTCAGTGATGGGGCAAAGATGGTGGCCTACAGAACAGGGCTAAAATAAAGCCCTTACTAGCATTTTAATTTTTTTTTTTCTTCAGTTTGAAAGCTGAGGTTCACAGTATCTATTAAGATAAGGTTCCAAATTAAGAACATAGTGTCAAGTAAAACAATTTATTTAGGAATAAAAACAAATTAGGAGCCTTAAATCAAAGGTTGGCCAGTTTATTTAAATTTCAGCTATTTCCTGTTTTTAAAATTTTTGCCTCATAAGGATTTATTTGTTCTAACATGTCAAGACAGCTTGGCAGTACCTCCTAACTTGAGATCTGGGACACATCGTCTGAAAGACAGATACATTGAAGTAGGATTGTAATTGTGATCATCATCATCTTCATCATCATCATCGAGTTTAACTATCTGATTAAATATGTCAGAGCACTATGCTGCAATGATAACTTATGACCACAACTTATGACCACAACTGTACAACTGGGTACAAAACTTAGGTTGCTAAGTGAGAAATTTGTTAAGTGAGTTTTGCCTCCATTCTACGACCTTTTTTTGTCCCATTTGTTAAGTGAACCATTGCAGTTGTCAAGTTAGAAACATGGTTGTTAAGTGAATCTGGCTTTCCCATTAAGTTTGCTTGTCAGAAGGTTGCAAAAGGGGATCATAAGACCACAGGGCTGCTGCAACCGTCATACATGTGAAAAATGTCATAAGTCACTTTTTTCAGTGCCGTTGCATCTTTGAACAATCACAAATAAACTGTTGTAAGTCAAGGACTACCTGTTTTCCAGTGGCTGGTCCAGCTAGTTTGTCCTGCTGGATTTTTTTTCTCCATGATTTTTTTGTCCATGATTTTGCAGTTGATCCAACACTGTTTCAACACTGTCTCATGAAATCAATGAACTACCCTAAGCCTAGAAGATCATGTTTCATTCAACCCTTATATCTCCAAGTAGGCATTCTTTCAGTTTCTGCTCACTTGGCAAAGCATAATCTTCTTCCTTTCCCATCTCCTAGCCACATAATTGCAAAGCTTCCCTCTTCCTCTTTTTCTAAATTTTAGGCCCCTTTACAGTGGTCAGATTCAGCCAGTTCACACCACTTCGGGAGAACTGGTTGTTAACTTTCTGAGCAATTTGGTGAACTGGTTGTTGGTAGAAATCATTAGGCCAGAGAACTGGTTGTTAAATTATTTGAATCCCACCACTGCCCCTTTATACTATAAAATAGGAAGATTGCTACTTTATTTCTGTAAAGCTGAACTATCAGTTCTTCCTTATACAAAGTTTCCATGAATCTACAGAGGAATTTAAGAAAACAAAGTACAGTTTGTTCTGTAGTTGCTTTGATTATTGTAGCATAAGATCAGCAATGCTACATGAAGGGCAAAAGAGAAAGAGTTTGCTTTAATATTAATATGGGAAAGGATGAGAAAGCAAAGGAAACCATAGGGACCAATGAAGAAATAAACATCCCTTAAAAGAAGCCACTAGGAGATCATTGCTTGCCTTTCCTGCATGGATGGAAAAGAAGGAAAGGACAAGACTCTTTCCATATTGCATCCACCCATGTTCCACAGCCCCATATTCCATAGTACTCACTGCCCAAAATACCCAGCTACAAACCAGTAGCTCCTAGCTGCAGCATTCACACCCCAGAGCACCTCCCCACAGCTCCTGCTTACCTCACCACAGCATCTGTGCACATGTACACACTTATTTTATTTATTTATTATTTATTTATTTATTTTTGTCAATTGCTTACAAGATAATAGGTATAAGTAAAAACATAGTTAAGAATACATGGATACATATAAGAAAAATTTAAAAAAAACCTGTGACCTACTGGTCTGGTTGTCTGGGATTTCACCTCTTCCCACATTGCAGTCACATGAGGTTCTCACTTAATGACCCACACTGTCCTGGGATTATGATGGCAACCAGGACTGCTGAGTTTGCTATCACTAGGTGATGCAATCACATGATATTACACTTTTATGACATCATTTAGTGACAGTGGAAATTCCAATCCCAAATGTCATTGTAATCCAAGGATTACCTGTAGCTGAATGTCATTATTGGGCTTTTAGCAAAATAAACACTGATAAAAACTTGTGAATCCTGACTTAGCTAACCTTTTACATGAAAAAAACTTTTCTAATTAAAAAAACAGTGGCATAATATAAACAAGCATTAACTTCTTGTGTCATCATTATTTCCATACAGTGTACTTTCCATCTCTTTGTGTTTCTATTTATATAGCTGACTTCAGTTTAATGAAGTTTCTCTTTGACAAATAATAATGTCTACTGTAATCTACAAATGAATATTTAAAACAGGAGTCAAGATCCCTGAAATTTAATTAAATAACTACATATTTGGCCCTCCCTCTGTAATGGTAGAATACATACTAATAATCTCAATATAAAATATTTGGGAAGGCCTTAAAATTTTGCACAACTTGCAATAGGAATTTTAGAAATGTAGCATTTCAAAATATTAAATACATATTTTTTATATTTAGTAAAGACAAACATTTTGATCCAGGAAGGAGAATGTTTAAATTCATTAACAAAAAAATATTTGTTTTATTTAGAGGCCCACTCTTAGCATATTACGTATATGATTATAATCACAGATGAGATTTATAAAGATTCCTTCAATTGCTTTATTTGAATATTCTGTGAACCTATTTTCTTTTTAAAGGATCATAGTTCCCTGTACACAAATATAGCACAGCACATGCAATTCATTCCAAAGTTTCTAGACCCCCTCAGGGAATTACTGTTTCATTATGATGCATCATTAGTTAAATATTTACATTTGTGGTTTTCAATCAACCTTCTCTCTGACTAAGAATTGTATCTGGGGAATATTACTGGTACTTGTTAATGCTGCCATTAATTAGAAGAGTTTTAGTCTGTGTGTGTGTGTGTGTGTGTTTTGTTTTTTTACACAGCAGAATCCTATCTACATTTAACTTGAAAACAATTCCATGTAAAAATTTGCCTTATGGGCTGATGTATGTAAAATCCCCTAATTTTCTTTCAAATAGTAAACAAAATAACTTCAAATGTAGTTTTTAAAATGGTATTTTGCTCCCCAAAGTTACTTAAAATGATTGTCAACTTGTTGCCTGTCTTGTTGCCTGTTAGTGTTTATAGTGTTTGGATGACAGACTATCCAATGGAATCATGAAGTCAATACGCTTTCTAACATGTAATTTATCTACACAGTTAAATTATTTTAATCATTATACACTTCAGAAAAATGCTTGTATCAAATTAGGTAATGATTTCACAGTCAAAGAAAGCAATTGAGATATCCAATGCTTTGTCACACTGTCTCTGGATTTAAAGTTACTGATGATTTGATGGGCTAGTTTGGTGTGTTGGAATTTTGACAGAAAACTATGTGAATTATTCTTACAAAATAACTACTATGGAAAAGGAGGGCTTTGTTGCATCAACATTGAATAATTGAATAAAGTCATATATTTAAAGCCTTATAAAAGACTAGTAGGGTCAAGGCCAGTCTGATCTCCCCAGGATGATGTTCCAAAGGGCAAGACGAAAAAAGGGTCTCTTCCTAGACCATGACAGATGGCATTCCCTTGTAGACGGGACCTTTTCTGCTAGACCTAATGGGATATCCAGGGTAGAGAGACCATTTATCAAATGAATATGGAGGAACTTGACTGAGGCATGGTGGAAACGCTTAGGAATATTCCCCCAACCCTACCCTTTATCATGTGAAATGGGAAACAGATCTTCAGGAAAAAGGAATACAGTATTATAACAATGTATTTAAGCTATGGTAGCTGAAGTGAAAATCGCTTAACAGTTATAAAGGTAAAGGTTTCCCCTTGCCCAGTCATGTTTGCCTCTAAGGGGTGATACTCATCTCTGTTTCTTAGACAAGAAAATGAAGACACTTCCTTAGTTATGTGGCCAGCATGACTATATGCCAAGGCACACAGAATGCTGTTATAGAACCATCAAAGTGGTACCTATTCATCCAGTCACGTTGCTACCGAATTGCTGGGTTGGCAGGAGCTAGGGCAAGTAATGGGAGCTTACCCTGTCATTCAGCACTCGGGTCTCGAACCTGGGCTATCAGCTTTCCAGCTGACAAGCTCAGTGTCTTTAACTCCTTATCCATTGTACCCCACCTTTAAAGGTTATAATTATGAGGAATTCAAAGGAACAAAAAGGATTTTTTTCTTGAACTGCGTTTATCCCTTAAATATTGGTAAAATGTATGCTGGTTACAATCTTTGCCTACAATAACTATTATATCCAAAGTTAACTGTCATTGTAGAAATTCAATTAATATGAGTGCTTTGATGAGCAGGACAAACAAAGCATGGGTCTGTCCCATGTTTACGGCCTCCTTATAGATTTTGAGAATTTTTTTTTAAGAGCGTGTCTATTATTTTATCAACACTATTTTCTCATTACTGTTTTTCTTCATATGAATGCCTCAGTTTAAAACATTTCTTTTGCTAATTTTTCATTAATATTTAATTTGAATGATAAATTATACTTTTGTTTCAATACCCAAAGAAGACATCTGTTTTCCTTAGCTAGCAAACTTCAAGGTTGAAAGGCTGAGAAATTATCAGCATATAATTTATTCCATTTGTAGCATCTTTCCCCCTTTGTACTGGCAAATCAGGCCCTTGATTGTGGGGATCATACTGATGTCACACACTTTGATAACAGAATTCTCCAAGAATATAGGCAGATTTATTTATTTCCCACCTTTATCATTTTTTACAAACAAGGCAGCAAACACATTCAACACATCTTTCTCCTCCTATTTTGGTTTAAGATATTATTAAAAACATTGGATGTGATGTAATCATCCCGACAATCCTGGTTGTCACATAAATTATGGTATAAGACACATACTATCAGAATAGGCAAAGAAAGACAGATGAAACCATAGGGCATTGTCTGACAGGTGAATCCATATTTCTAAGATAGAAAATACACGAATCATATATTAACTACAATGTGAAAAAATATAGAATAACCATAAAATGAGTGATTAGCAAAATCATAGGAAATTTTAGAGCCAAGTAGTATTAATCAAGAGTAGTCAGGCAAAGGCTCTATAATGGAAATGAGGTTAGAGAAAGATTGTACTTAAACTTTTAGGGAATAAAATGACAAAAACATTTGGAAAAAAAATGTATTGAAGAACTGTCTCCATTAAAAATTGAAGTATGACAGGCTGTCAAATAGCAAATCTCCAAGAACAGATAAAATAGCAACTGAATTGCTGGGAGAGAAAGAAGCCATGAAAGTGTTAACAGCTCTATATTCAAAAATATAGAAGACAACCAGTGTGATGTAGTGGTTAAGGTTATGTGGTTGGCCTAGCAACCTACAGTAAAAACCTCTTTTAGACATGCAATGGATGCATGGATGACTTTGGGCCAGCCCCTCTCTCTCAGTCCTGCCAATTTCACAGGGTTGTTGTTCTTGGGAAAGGAGGAGGAAAAAGGAGTATTAGGTGCATCCACCTCGAGTTGACCCTAAATATAGCGGGTAAAAAAAAAAAAAAAAAGACCGTGTGATGCAAAAAACCAGAAGAGTTTGATGAGAATGCTTTTATTATACTGTACACCTAGACATCTTATACCTGAGCTTTAAAAGAGAGACTCGTCATATATTAGGAGCCACAGATTTAGTTAGAATAGATGGATTGAGATGGAAGGGACCTTGGAGGTCTTCTAGTCCAGCCCCCTGCTCAAGCAGGACAACATATAGCATTTCTGATAAGTGACTGTCTAGTGTCTAGACCTGGGGTGTCAAACTCGCATTGTCACAGCAGCAACAAGTGACGTATCGTGACTTTCCCCCCCCTTCACTAAACTGGGCATGGGCATGGCCAGCGTATGACACATCCGTCCCAAGGGCCAGAAGTTTGATAGCCCTGGTGTAGACTCTTCTTAAAAACATCCAGTGATGGAGCACCCATGGTTTCTGGAGGCAAGCTGTTCCACTGGTTAATTGTCCTATTAGGTTTCTCCTTAACTCTAGGTTGCTTCTCTTTGATTAGTTTCTAACCATTGTTTTTTGTCCTGCCCTCTGGCGCTTTGGAGAATAATTTGACCCCCTTTCCTTTGTGGAAGCCCCTCAAGTACTGGAATACTGTCACCCCTAGTCCTACTTTTCTTTAAGACTAGCCAAAACCAAAGCCTGGTTATTTATTTATTTATTTATTCAGTCAGCTCAAAAGCTTACAATAGAAATAAGAATAAACATAGTTTAAATGTAAGAAATAGTAACTAATAATTGGGGACAATAGGACAGGGATGGTAGGCACGATGGTGCTCTTATGTGCGCCCCTTTACAGACCTCTTAGGAATGGGGTGAGGTCCATAGAGGTTAGTTTGAGGGGAAAGGAGTGGGGGTTTGAGCAGGTGACAACAGAATCAGATAGTGAGTTCCAGACATTGACCACCCTGTTGCTAAAATCGTATTTCCTGCAATCAAGTCTGGAGTGCTTTATGGGTCATCAAACTTAAGAGTCATCAAACTATATGTTCCAACAACAACTCCCAAAACAAAACAAAAAAGCAGATTACCCATATCAGTAAGGAAACTTCAATCCAAAAAGAGATCACTCTGGCGGAAAAACAAATCTGGTCACGTTGCCAATTTCAAAAACCGATACAAAAATTTATGCCACCAGATAAAGACCGAATGCACCAATTATCACATTAAACTAGAGGAAAACCTTCTAAGCACCAATTCCACCCGTGCTTTTTACAATTTTGTAAACAACAAACTAAAAGACTCAAGGTCCATCCTTCCCTTGATAGGACCTGATGGTAAAGACTGCAACGACGACACCATTAAATCCAACATCTTTAACACATTCTTCAGCTCAGTATTTGTAAACACAATGGATCATGCCCAGTATTTCCTAGCCATACCACAGATAACAACAATGATCTAATACATATCGATTTCACAGAAGACAATGTTGAAAAATCACTACGCAATCTAAAACCATCTCTATCTATTGGACCGGATGGAATATGTGCCTACTTCTTAAGAAAGCTATCCACTGCCATAGCCAAACCTCTAAGCATAATCTTTGAAAAATCTTTCAGAACCAGCTCCTTGCCTAACCTATGGTCACAAGCCACAGTCATCCCCATCTTCAAAAAGGGAGACCCAAGCCTAGTTGAAAATTACAGGCCAATCTCCTTATGCTGCGTCACCTGTAAAGTCATGGAATCAATTATTAACCAATCCATTATCCTCCACTTAGAGACAAACAACCTACTCTCCAATAAACAATTTGGTTTCAGAAAAAACTATCCTGTAATCTGCAACTCTTACACTGCAAAAACATATGGACGACACAACAACTCGACCAGGGCAAAGCAATAGATGCAATCTACATAGACTTCTGTAAAGCCTTTGATTCAGTGGTACACGACAAACTACTCCTAAAAATAAAATCCTATGGTATCTCTGGACAACTGAATAACTGGATAGAAGCATTCCTGGCAAACAGACAACAAATGGTCAAAATCGGGAGCGTCCTATCAAATCCAGTACCTGTCAATAGTGGTGTCCCCCAGGGCAGTGTTCTAGGACCAACTCTCTTCATACTCTACATAAATGACCTCTGCGATCATATTAAGAGCAATTGCGTTCTTTTCGCTGATGATGTAAAGCTGTTCAATACCACAGACAATACTGCTACCCTTCAAAAGATCTCGACTATGTATCTGAATGGTCAAACAAATGGCAACTTCAAATCTCAACAAATAAATGCTCTGTCTTACATATTGGCAAAAAAAATCAGAAAATAAAATACAAGCTGAATAGTCAAGAACTTGTTGATGACCCAAGCTCTGTAAAGGACCTTGGAATACTCATCTCTAATGATCTAAGTGCTAGAGCCCACTGCAACTACATAGCCAAAAAGGCATTAAGAGTTGTTAACCTAATCCTACGTAGCTTTTTCTCTGGTAATATCACACTACTAACCAGAGCATACAAAACATTTGCTAGACCAATACTCGAATACAGTTCATCAGTCTGGAACCCTCATTACGTATCTGATATTAGCACAATTGAGAAAGTCCAGAAATATTTCACAAGGAGAGTTCTCCACTCTTCTACTCATTGTAGAATACCTTATGCCACCAGACTTGAAATTCTAGAACTAGAAAACCTTGAATTACGCCGTCTTCGGTCTGACTTAAGCATGGTATATAAAATCATACATTGCAATGTCCTACCTGTCAATGAATACTTCAGCTTCAACCATAACAACACAAGAGCACACAATAGATACAAACTCAAAGTAAACCGCACCAAACTTGATTGCAGGAAATACGACTTCAGCAACAGAGTGGTCAACGTCTGGAATACTCTACCCGACTCTGTAGTCTCTTCCCCAAACCCCAAAAACTTTAACCTTAGACTGTCTACTATTGACCTCACCCCTTCCTAAGAGGTCTGTAGGGGGCGTGCATAAGCGCACCAACGTGCCTACCGTCCCTGTCCTATTGTTTCTCTTATTCTTTTATTTTTCTTATATGTACCCATTTCATGTATTCACAACTATGTATACGCTTATACTTATTATCTTGTAAACAATTGGCAAATCAAATCAAATAAACAAAAAATAAAAATAAATGGGGCATCCCTTGGATCAAGCTTCCCGTACTGGGAACGAGTAAGTGGGAAGAGCCGAGGGAACCTCCTAGAACCGAAGGAAGATATCTCAAAAGCGGGAAAGCTCAAAACCCCGCAAGAGGAGCTTCCCGCTCCGTTCAGACAAAGCTGCGATCCCCTCCTCCTCCTCGAGAGTGCGACTTGAAACACGTCAGCGGGGTCTGCGCGAGCCTCCTGACGTCACCGGCGCCCTACCCACTACAACTGAACAGGAAAAGAGTTTCAATTCCCTTACAAGGTCATCAGGCGCACTCGCGCATGCGCCCCCCAAGTTCTCCTTCCCATTTTAGCCACACCCCGTCTCCTGGAATGCGGCGAGCCGATCGGACTGTACCAAATCAATAATAAAATAACGGAGGGAAGTGTTGGACCAGCCACTCCTTTCCTGTCGGATTTTTGGGTTCCAGCGCGTACCTGAACATTAGAAGAAAACAAAACCTGTAGTTGCCGCCTGCCTTATTAGTAGCAGGCTATGTTTTTTTTTTTTACCGACTGCACCGTCTAATTAAAGATTTTGCTCCCACTTCCCTCCCCCTCTTGGCGCCACTGTGGTTTCTCCCGCCGTCGCGCTCTCCGGAAGTGCCGGGGCTGTTCGTTTCCTCGCTTCGAACGGCCGTTCGTCTTTTGCCGCGATCTATCGGCGCCGAATTTCTTCCGTTAAGGATCGAGGTGAGGGAAACACGGCGGCGGTTGGGCTGACGGGCGGATTCGTTGGCGAGAGGGAGCTGGAATAAAGGATGCGGAGGTGGGTGGGTGGGTGGTGGGGAGAAAGACTGGAGGTTCCCCCTGTGGTTCTCTTCTTTCCCTCCCTCCTCCTCCTCCTCTCCCTTCCCGCCCCTCCCGTTTTTCCGTTGCCGTTGTGAAGTTCGGTTACTTTTCAACGGCTGGGCAGATCTCGATGGCCGGGGTGTTCGGCGGCGAGTCCCGGGACTGGGTGGGCTGGCTGGAGAACAGGAAAAGGGGTTAGGAGCCTCACCGGTCACGGCCGATCTCCCGAAGCCTGCAAACCTCGGCTGATCTCCGGTCTGGGGCCGGGTTGTCCGGCGGAAGGCTGAGCCGTTGGTTTTACCTGGCCCCGACCGAAAGTGAAGGGGGGGGGAGAGGAGGGGAGCGAGAGGCAAAAGTTGAAGCCGTTTCTGAATGCTTTGAAGAGACTGGTTGGATCTTCGCTGGGTGGATTGGCTCCCCGCCCCCCATCATCCGCAGCAGACCAGAGCTGGTTTAATTAAGGGCGATGGGAGCGATGGTAACTGGATCGGATAAAACGAGAAGCCTGGAAACATAAAGGAAGCGGGTGGGGTGGGGTGGAAGGAACCCGCGAAGGCTGCTCTTGCCTTTCGCAATTTGGTGTTGTAAGGAAACGGTTGGAGCTGACCAATCTGTCCGGAGAAGGTCCCCAAACTTGGCCACTTGAAGACTTGTGGACTTCAAGTCCCAGAATTCTCCAGCCAGCTTTGCTGGCTGGAGAATTCTGGGAGTTGAAGTCCACAAGACTTCAAGTGGCCATGTTTGGAAGCCTCTGGTCTGGAGGATGGAAATTTATGGGATAATTTCCTGAACCAAATACTTTCTGAAGTGCTTTGACTATTATTCTATTCTAATTCTTATTCTAGCTCTTATTCTAATTCTTATTCTTATTCTAATTCTATTCTATTCCTCCCCCCCAAAAAAAAAAAAAAAAAAAAGCAAAGCAGATTCGGTGCTGCTTGCTCTTCTGCTTGGCCGGATTTCCCAACAAGCGGTATTGTGTAGTTGGTGGTTTCCTCAAACCCGTCTTGCTATGAGATGGTGCCGATTTTTCTTTTCCTATCGAAAAGCCAAAGCCACATCTCTTGCTTTGGGGGCCAGATCTGTCAAATGCATCCGGAAGGCCTGATTCGCAGACCCCTTGGGATGCATGGTTGAGGTGAATTTACTCCAGCTATAGTTACAGAACTCCATAGTGTAAGTATAGTAGTAGGTGGATCCAACCAAAGCATTGCATTTCAGAAAACTTCAAAAAGCCCTCAATGCAGTGCAGAACCTACAATATCAGAGGAGATGTAAGTTACACGTTAATTTTTGGTTGATGACTGTCCTGCTTATTAACCATCCAAACTTACAATGGTGCTGAAACAGTAAGTTTATGACTTAAGATAGCCAGAACATCCATGGGATCACAGTTTAGGATGCTTAGCAATCAACTGTGTGAATTTATTTAATGGTTATAGCTTCCTGTTTGCAACCTGGGCAGCTGGCTTCTGACAAGCAGAGTGGGGAAACTGCAGGAAGTCGCAAGATGTGGTCATATAACATTGCGCTTAATGAGCCCAGCAGGACTGACATAAGTTGGGCTCAGTATTGCCTTTATTTTGTTAATTGGAATTTAAAAAATATTTCCCCTAATAGTCCTCTTACAGCTTCACAGGTTGGGGAGGATAACACTATAAGTCCCAGGTTCTCCTTCCAGTTTGGCAACTTGTGCTGGCTGGGAACTGTGGGATTTGCCATCCTACATCTAGCAGGCATTAGGTGGAAGAAGAAGTACTCTGTAAATTGCTACATAAATTAGTCTGTGTGGAGAACTCACGTGTGTACAGTACGCTACCATGTACAGGTAGTCCTTGACTAATGTCCCCAATTGACCCCAAAATTTATATTGCTAAATGGAATAGTTGTTGAGTGATTCCCCCCCCCCCCATTTTATGATCTTTCTTGCCACAATTAAGTGAATCATTGCAATTGTTAAGCTAGTAACATGGTTGTAAAGCAAATCTGGCTTCCCCATTGACTTTGCTTATCAGAAGGTTGCAAAAGGTGAGCTTGAGACACTGCAACTGTCATAAGTATGAGTCAATTGCCAATGTCTGAATTTTGATCTCATGAACATGGGGCACTACAACAGTCATAAATGTGAAGAATGGTCATAAGTCACTTTTCAAGGTTGTCATAACTTCAAATGGTCACTAAACAAACTATTCTGAGTTGAGCACAGCTACTTTTATAGAGGATGTTTCTCTGATCTATTCTTTTAAGGAATGAATAACTAATAACACTTGAGAATTTGATTTGTTCCAAAACGAAGACCTAAAATATGGTTTTTGTATTCAACTTGGGAACAGATACATTCTTCTCGCTCATTGTGATCGTACATGCATAGTATTTTCAAGCTCAGAAAAATGATAAAGCTGATCTGAATTAAAATTCATAGAATTTAGCACAGGAAGATGTTTATCGTTTCTGTGAGAAAATGACTGAAAAAAATAAGTCTGGAAAACCTTGGGCTCTGAAAATGTGCTGATGGTGGTGAGGAATTTGAACTATTTTCCCAGCCCTTTTAGCTCATTCTGCTTTGCACATTCCAAAGGAAGCCATGTTAAAAAAAGATTTGCACTCTGCTAGTTTCCAGTTACAGTACTGAAATTGGCAAACCCAATTCTAAAAACAATTTAAAAAAAAATAGTTTCTAACAAAATAGTTTCTTCTGTATTCCGAACCCTAATCTCAAAGTCTGTATAGTGAACACAATCTAGAAAGACAGTAGGTGGTTTCATGCTCACCTTACTCTGGAAAATAAAGTTTGAAATGAATACAGATAGTTCTTGACTTACAACAGTTCATTTAGTGACCATTCAAAGTTACAACATCACTGAAAAAAATGACTTATGTCCGTTTTTCACACTTACAAGGGTTGCAGCATCCCCATGGTCACATGATCAAAATTCAGGTGCTTTTGGCAACTGACTCATATTTATGACAGTTGCAATGTCCCAGGGTCATGTGATCCTCTTGTGTCTTTCTTACAGGCAAAGTCAACGCAGAAGCTAGATTCGATTAACTTAATAACTACAGTGATTCACTGTTGCAAGAAAAGTCATAAAATGAAGCAAAATTCACTTAACAAATGTTTCACTTACGACCACAGTTGATCCCAAAATTTATGTTGCTAAGTCGAGGATTGCCTATACAGATTGTTTGGGTTTTGTTTTGTGCTATCCAGCACATTTTAGGGGAATGCTCATCTACGAAATCTAATGGCAGATCACTTAATGTTCGTAGACTTACCTACACTCAGAAGTTCTTATGTTTTGAGTATGCAAAGTAGGACAGGACTTGTGTGAAATAAAAGGTTGTGAATATCTGTCCAAAGTCAGTGCTTCTCTCTTGTACCACCACTTTGAAAAAGGAATGCACACACTAGGCTTAAAATGCTGGTTGTTTTCAAGGAGGAGAAATCAGAAAACCATGTGGTAGAAATAGTATCATTTTATTATAAGCCTCATTTTTATAAATCATACTTCAGTGCTTTTGACTCTAGGTTGCTGAAAAGATCTGTTCGCTCAGAGAGGTATCAGTACTGTCATTGGGATTTGGGAGGTTTCAGAAACAAAAAATAATTTTAAAAGGAAAAATTGAGGAGAAAGGATATCACTAAAAGAGGCCAGTGAGGACTGAGCATTCTCATTTGGTATAAGCTAGACTGATTAAAGGAAAGGGGGGGAAAGTGGTGACTGATGAATGTAATGGACACTTTTGAATCCTGAATAGAAGTATACTGCATTACATTTGCCTTCTAGAATTCTGATAATTTAAAATTGGCTAAAGTATTTGATTTATAAGAAGGGTTATTAATCCCCTGGCTATTAATTGATTAAGATACAGTACATCTTACATCTTTGGTCAAGTGCAGGGGTGTCAAACTTGCAGCCCCTGGCCTGGATGCATCACACACTGGCCACACCTGGTTTAGTGGGAGAAAAACCCGCAATACATCACATGACAATGTGAGTTTGACACCCCTGGTCTAGTGCATAAGGCATCAAGCTAGAAAGCAGGAGTTTGATTTCCACCTTAGTTATGAAACCCAGCTGAGTGACTTTGGGCCAGTCATTCTCTTTTAGCCCACTCCACTTCACAGGGTTTCTGAAGTGGGGAAAATAGCAGGAGAATGGTGTGTTACATATGTTTGCTGCCTTGAGTTATTGGTAAAATAATAAAGCTGGGATAGAAATAAAAAAAAAAAAATATGTTTTACTACTTTCTTAGTTCTAAAATATTTGTGTTGGAGTTTTAGTTGCTTTAAGCAGTACGGAAAAGGGTTCCTAAATTTCCTAAAAGAAAAACATTCCTTAAGATTGTGTATATAAAAAAATAGGAATGTTTATTTTTGTCTTCTGCCAGCTTTCTAATTTTAATTAATTTATATAGCCTCAATCATTATCAGATATTTAGAGGTCAGGATCCTCTGAAAATGGCGCCCTGAGTGACTGGAAGCTTTTTTTTTCTCTCTCTCCCCTGCTGACTAATAGTAGATTTTGCTGCAAAAACTGGTTTTTTGGCAGCATGCTGCCCAGATTTTAATGGGGAGCAACTAGGAACAACCCTAGATGACTTTCGGATGATGCAATTACTTACCTGTAATGAGAAATCTTAGTGGTTGAAGTTCATGGTCAGAATGGCGAGAGAGTGGAGTCCCCATCTTTTCCTATCACTTGTTCAGATTCTTAAGCTGCATCTTTGCTTTAACATCACTTTTTGAAACTCTTTTCTTTTGATTCTGACTTACATTTTAAATGCTTAACATCTGATTGAATGCTGAACTGCCATGCTGGATTATAAACATAATTTTTAAAACTATTTTTACTTTTTTGGGAGGGAGTAACAAAATACTTTCGCTTTTGCCATATGGAATTTGATGGGGTGAAGATTTCTTCTTTTCTAGTGATTGCAATCTGATGAACTCTGGATTCTTGCAGTAAGGAATTTGTATTTTACCAGTTTTTATAAGAACTTTGCTGTTTTACTGTACTTTATTTCTGAATATTTCTCTGGTTGTTTTTTTTAAGAGAGGAACTTTTCCCTTTGTCTCTTCTATTCATTCTCTATGGTGGGAAAAATTATTTCAGTCCTTCCTGCGGTTAGCCAGTGATGGAACAGACCATCCTTAAGAGGAAATGCCTATGTTCTTGGACTACATTAAAAATGAAAATAACAAAAGCCTTCTTGAAAGCCTTCAAAATAAGAATGCTTTTTAACTTATAAGCTGTCTTTGAAAATTTAGATAATAGGTTTAATAGCAACAACTATTTGTTGCTGTTTAATGTAGCAACAATTATAAATCAACTTAAAAGAGGATACTCAGGTGTAGTCAATCCAATGGATTGGAAATTAATTTGTTGCTGATAGGGTTGGAGGAACTTTGTTGGAAACAAAAGTTTGGTGAGGAAGTCTGAATGGGTGATGAATCCAGTCATGGTGGTTCAGTAATGAATTGGACTTTCTTAAGAAAATTCATGGACTTTTAAAAAAAAGCATGCTGTGAAAATATTTACAACAGAGATCTATAACTTTGGGGAATGAAATGAAATTATATGGAAATACCCTACTTATAATTTTAAGGAAAAGTTATATTATCAGGAATCATTCAAGGATATTTGATCATGGGCAGATCAGAAACAATGACTGTAATGGATAAGCCTGAAATTGAAGCAGTTGCAGACTTTAAATAGAATGATAGATTGTTAACAGAGTGGTTTTGAAGTTTGGCGTTGGGCTTACCTATGAACTTTTTTTTTTTTTTTACTGTAGATAAATGGTAGGTGAAATTGCTAGGGTAAATAGCTTATATATTGTAGACTATTTCGCAAGGAGGGAAA
This sequence comes from Notechis scutatus, assembly GCF_049901735.1. Taxonomy (NCBI): domain Eukaryota; kingdom Metazoa; phylum Chordata; class Lepidosauria; order Squamata; family Elapidae; genus Notechis; species Notechis scutatus. Next base: position 160,800,857 of record NC_142011.1, on the reverse strand, counting down.
ACTGTTAGTGTTGAAATATATTTATTAATATTTAACCAGGGTGGGTGGGTTGATTTTTATTCTTTTTTTTCTTTAATGCACTTTTTTGTTTGCTTTTTGTTCTGTTCTGTTCTACTTTGTATTTTTAAATTTTACGTAAAAAATAAGATATTTGGAAGTTGTAAATTTCTAAGATTAAATTTATCTTAATTATAGTAACCAGACTTTACATTTATGTTAAAAAGGAATTTTCATGGTTTTCCAAAGTACTATTTGTAGTTCTTTATATAGCTGGTCCTCAACTTACTATCACAATTGAAGGCAACATTTATGTTGCTAAGCAAAGCAGTTAATGATTTTTGCCCCATTTTATGACTTTTTTGCCATAGTTGTTAAGTGAATCATGTGATTGTTAAGTGAATCTGGCTTCCCTCATTGACTTTGCTGGTTGGAAACCAGATGGAAAGGTCACAAATGCTGATCACATGGCCCTGGAACAGTACAGCTGTTTTAAAAATATGCCAATTGCCATGCAACTGAATTTTGATCATGTGACCATGGGGTTGTAAATGTGAGAACTTGCCATAAATCACTTTTTTCAGTGCCATCGTAACTTTAAACAGTCATTAAACAAATGGTTGTAAGTTGACAACAATCTATAGCACAGGTGTCAAATTTATGTCACATTGTTGTCATGTGATGTATCGTGACTCCCCCCCCTTTCGCTAAACGGGTTGTGCATGGCCAGCATGTGACACATCTGGCCCGCAGGCCATGAGTTTGACACCCCTGATCTATAGTGTGCTTATTCGTCATAAATTTTAAATATTTTTAAAAACTCTTGAATGTTTTTTTTTAATTTGATGGTAGGGTGATTGTCCAGAGATTAGCTTTATCACATGATCGGATTTCTAGTGTCAGTTCTTGTAATAAAGTCCATTGCAGTTATTTTTAAATTATTTTTTCACATCAGTTTTTCCTCAGCTATTTTGACATTTAGAAAATTTTTCCTGTATGCAGCATATGTTACTGTATGGTGCTGAATAAATAATATTTCAGCTAAATAAAACAGTAGTCTCCAGGATAATTGGAGCAGTAGGTGTGTGCAATTATACCTGGAGAGATTTTATATCTAACTGTATATGGAAAAATATGAATATTTTTAATTCTAGTAATTTTGACTTAGATCATTTAATATCTGAAAGAAAATTGAAGATACTTGAATGGAAGATTCTAAACATTATGCTTGTTCTAGCTATGGAGTAATGAATGTTTGCTGGGTGACTTGTGCATGAGCTTATTTTTAGTCAGACAGTAATTTGGGTTCTTATATGTCAGGGGACTGTTGTAATAGATGGAACACAAGTTTAAAATTGTGAAGTTAATCAGTGGATGATATCAGTATTACCTATTTATAGATCTTTCCTTTCAATATATAACCACCAGCAGCATCTTTTCCTGCTGTCTGAAGTTTGACTAAACTATTGGGCTGTAATCTATTTTGAATCATGGTAAGGTTTTTCTCTAGTATATAAATTAACATAAAATCCAGATATGTGATTTTAAAAAGTGTTTTAATTTTTAAATAGCTTTTAATATTTATTTTCTAATTCAGTTAGAAATTCAGCACTTTGATTTAACAGCAAAGGAATCAAAACATATTTTAGTGGGCTGCTGAAAACAGATTGATCTTCATTTATGAACTTGTTTTCAGTGGAAGGGTGAGCATTCCCAAATCTATACAGTTATAAGTTATCGGGTCTGTTAAATTGCAGTCTCTCTCCTGCTTTCTCAAAGTGTAAATAAAACAAGAATGTCACAGGGTATGTAAGTCTGAAGTTCAGGGAGTAACGTGTCATTTAAATTTGATTTTTAAATATTTGAATACAACCTGTTGGCTTTTTCTTCACACTATTTTTGTTTTCCTATCATGCTTTTACAGTGAAGAGTTCTCCGTTTAGAACAAATTGTAACTGTGGTGGTGATGAATTGTTAAATTAAGCTAAACAGCCTTGAAGATAGATAGATTGTTGCTTCTTTTCTCTACTGTTCCTTACTTCGGTGACTTTTTTTGTCTCCTAGAGTCTAGCAGCCAACATGTCAAGCAAAAGAGCAAAGACAAAGACCACTAAGAAGCGCCCTCAGCGTGCTACGTCCAATGTATTTGCTATGTTTGATCAGTCACAGATACAAGAATTTAAAGAGGCATTCAATATGATTGATCAAAACAGAGATGGTTTTATTGACAAAGAAGATCTGCATGATATGCTTGCTTCACTTGGTAATCACTTTTTCTATTTTACTTCAGTTATGTCTCTTCTAGCAAATTTGCTCCCCCGTTTAAGTGTAAGGAATGTTTATTTAATACTTTAGAGCTGCGCCTTGAAATATAACCCTCCAACTATTGATGTGGCTCAATTTTAAATGTTAATTGATTGTAGGGAAAAATCCAACTGATGAATATCTAGATGCCATGATGAATGAGGCTCCAGGACCCATAAACTTCACTATGTTTCTCACAATGTTTGGCGAAAAATTAAATGGTACTGATCCAGAAGATGTAATCAGGAATGCCTTTGCATGTTTTGATGAAGAAGCAACAGGTAAGAAGCTACAAAGTATCAGAAATAATTTCATAGCTTTTGACTACAAATATATAATCTTGGCTACTTATGTGTAAAATTATATACAAGTTCAAGGCAAAAGAATGAAACACCTTCCAACACAATGGCAAAATAGGTTGCTAAAAAGCAAAGCTGTGACATTTAATTTTTAAAACCTCAAAAATTAGGGATATTTTCTGCAAAGGAATGGTTTGGTATGGATTATTCTAAAAATGGAAACTTTTCTCATTTGGGGAATAAATCATTTGGTTTCACAATCAGAATTAGAAATTTCTGATCCTTGCTTCTCTGATATGTTCAACTGCTTGATAATGATACCACAGCATCATTCACACTTTATTATTTCCAGTAGCCTAGGCCATTTACTAAAATAGTTTTATTTAAGATCTTAGTCCTAACTTTAAATTTGTTGTCAGCTTTAAATTTGTTGTCAGCCATAACTGACATAATCAAATTCTGTAAGACTTCAGACTTGAATCCACAAAGTTTATTTAGAGTAGAAAAAATGCTATTTAGTAGCAATTATTTGCTAAATAACTACAATCATTTTATTTGTTCATGTAATCACTTATTTCCTAAAGTATAAATAACTGCTGAATCAGTAAAAATTTAAAAGCACTTAGAGCCCTTTGTTTCATTTTTGCATTTTTGTGTATAATACGTTATACTAAAATTTCTTGTATTAAAATTCTGTCTTGAAATCTTTTCACATTTCTAGGCTTCATTCAAGAAGACTACTTGAGAGAATTGTTGACAACAATGGGAGACAGATTTACAGATGAAGAAGTTGATGAGCTGTTCAGAGAGGCACCAATTGATAAAAAGGGCAATTTCAATTACATTGAGTTCACACGCATCCTGAAACATGGAGCAAAAGACAAAGATGACTAAAACAGAACTCTTGCTTCTGCATTGCTCTTTAGATCTCATGGTTATCTTCAAGGGGGATTTTTCCTGGTAGAACCTGTTGCATGCAGCTAGCTTTACAGCTTTTACCTATCTCGATGTATTTATCTATACAAGGCCATTCTGGCACACCTTGCACCAGTTTAATAAGGCCAGCAATGGAAATTGTAATTTTGGTGAATGTGGAGGTTGAGACCAATGAGTTTGAAGGCCCAGGAAAAATAATCTCTGTTTTTCTGGTTTAGCTGGATTTTTACATTTTGTAATAATGCCATTTTGAAATAAGATTGCTATATCAATAAAATACCTCAAATGCTAAATTGTGAAGTATAAGATTTTATTAAGAGTTGATAATCCAAACATCATGATTTCTCTAAAGAAGAATAGGAAAATGATCTTATGAAATACTAATATCACTGTATCACTACTTCATGTAGATTCAACTGTGTACCTATTGTACTTTTAATTTTTTTTCAGGATAAACATCCTGCACATATATTTGCTGAGTAGATTGGCCTAGAGAACCATGACATTACTACTTCCATGGATCTTCAGTTTTTATCTACCTTTGTTCAATTCATTATTCTTACGAAGCTTTCATTTTTTTATTTTTACATAGGTGAGAATTTATAGATCATTACTATTCTGGATTCATGAACATGAATCCAGAATACTATGAATATGAACATGAACACTTTTTCTCAGTGTGTCACTGGACAATAGAGTCAGAAAAAATGAACTAGGCGTTTAAAAAAGCATAATGCTTTGATTTCTTCCCTAGCTAGTTATAAGTGCTTCTGTTATACTGATCTTTTCCCTCCTTTTCAGTATCAGCAATAGCTCCTCTAAGCTTCTGCTTTTGAGAATTTTGGTATGTGCTGATGTCCAGCCAGGAATGGAGAAGCACCACTTATCTATTCTGTTTTATAACCTGCTTTAGAGTGCTGTTCTATCAACTAGAACAGGGGTGTCAAACTTACAGCATCACGTCATGTGATGTATTGTGACTTTTTTCCCCCTTTGCTAAAACAGAGGTGGACTTGGCCAGCGTGTGATGATCTGGTCCATGGGCCGTGAGTTTGACACCCCTGAGCCAGAATAATGCACACAAAAATAATTTCCATTTTTTTTTCCTAAGGACTGGTATCCATTTTAGTGACACCTTGGAACTTTTAATATTCACGCAACCTTTTAGTCATCAGCCTTGGCATTAAGTGTTGGCTATAAGTTGGCTAGAAATCACAACGCCTCAAATACTGTATGTAAGTTTATTGATAAATTGAAAAAATACAATTGAAAATATGTGGTATACTGGTTCTCATTTCTCATACTTGCCTCACCTAAATATATCTTAAATAACTCCAGGGTCCTTTTGCTGAAAAAAAAAAAAGCAGTGTAAATTTGGGAGATAGTGTAGCTATAAATTAAAAGAAATGGATAAATTATTTGGACTAACGGTTAAGATACTGGGATAGGAATGAAGAGACCTAAATTTTAGTCTACTATTGGCCATGGAAACTAGGTGACCTTTAGCCAGTCATTCTGAGTCCAGCCAACCTGCCAGGATCATCACTGAATAGAAAAATAAGAAGGAAGCATCAGGTATAGGATAGTACTCTTCAAATTGGAATATAGCAATACCATTAATCATGCTATCTCTGGCCACCCCTCAGTAATCTGATGGTGGCAGATCCTTTATTGCTTTTTCTACAGATTGTCAATCTCTTAAAAGTTTTTAAAATATTGAGAAGCTAATAGTGTGAAGCTGATTTCAAGAATTTCTCACACTAGTATTTTTAAACTTGATAAATAAGGTATGCTCAGCTTCAGATCTGACTACAATATGATTTGGTTATTATAAGTTATCTCTATGATTACCAGATGTTAAATGCTGAAGAACAAGGTTCAAATTACACTTTTGCTCTGAAGTTTGAGTTGAGGTTTTCCTGTCATTTATAGAGATGGTTTATATGCAAAGCCCTGCATTGTGTTTTAAGAGCAGTGATACATATCATGGCGTACTTAAGATTAACACAAGTATTTGATCATAATTTTTTTCTTGTGAGATCCTAATTTGACAGTTGCATGATGTAAAAACAGACATCAAACAATAGATGCATCCCTGAGCACACAGAAGGCACAAAGAAAACAAATTTACAAAGCTCTTAATATTTGCAATACTACCTTTCAGGCCATCCAGATGAGAAGCTGGTATTCTTAAAGTTGGGCCATGTTAGACATCATATCTAAATACATTTTTCAGCAGCAGTATGATCTTGCATATCCAAACAATGTGGATTAAGGAAAACAGTCATTTTTCTTTCTAATGTTATCAGCTTCCCCAGAATTTTGGGTTCCTGTAGGAAAGAAAATGTGAATGCATGAAATGTATAAAATGTGCGGGGGGGGGGGGGGGGGCTTTTATAGCCAATCTTATTTCCTAATGACATAGATATTACTTGATTCCAAGTACAAGCCTCTTTTAATACTTCATTGTTATGCAGCAGGTAACTGTGAAGGGTGGGAACAGAAACTGCATCTGAAAAATATCTCTTTTGGGAGATTTACAGCTTTATCACAAAAATTTGAAGTGGGCTGTTACCACTAAGAGAGACAACTGCCTCAAAATGATAAGCTTCATTGCAATTAAATTGGTGGATTGTCTTTGCTCAGGAGACGTTCCAGGAAAACACTGCTATTTTGTTGAAAAGCAGAGATTTCCTCGTTATTCCTTCCAAAATGGATCAAGTCTAAAATGTGTTAATATATCATACAGAATCTAAAATGTGTTAATATTATCATGCTGTTATTCCTCATAATTTGAGAGTGAAAATGAGGCCCAAATGACAGCAATCTCTGAGATCAGAAATGTTCTTTCATTTCCCTTAAAACTAAAATTTCCTATAGTTATTAATGTAATATAGAAAAAATGGCTATCTTCTTCCTGATCTGTCTAGAAATCCATCTAGTCTACATTTATTGGGTATTGAGTTTTATATATAACTTTAAACAGCCTGTTTCCTTGCAAAATTATTGTGCCATACCTTCTATAATTCCCAGCCAGTTAGGTGAGAGTTCTGGGAGGTATTGTTCAATGTATCTGGCAGTCATTGTAAGTGATAACCTAGCATGTTCACAAACAAAGCCTAACTTTCACAAGGTTGATAATCTGCAATCATTAGCCATCATCAAGCAGACAAAAGAAAACATACTTGCTTTGTAATTCCTTTACAGCTTCTATTCAATTTGGTTAGGCAAGTCAGGCCCTGACAACAGTGCAGGCAGACAAGTTGTGTAGGCATGCATGAAGGATTACATATGAATAGGCTGACAGAATAAAGAGAAGTTATTTTTGAAAAGGAAATGCATGCTTGTCAGCACAAGTTATGACAATCTGTTTTTGGATGAAAGGTTGTTAGTCTAAGTAAGAGTTTATTCATTCAGAATCATTCCACCAGGTGGCACTGTATAAATACAATGATGCCAGAGGCTTAAGGTTCTTTCTGTATTATCATCAAAATAGGTCTTGTTTTATTACTTTTCTCATCTGTATAGTTCTTTTTATATCAACTAAAGAACTGCTTAATTTGTATTTGAAAAATACATTTGTATTTGGAAAAAGAAAAACTTGTTAACTTGAATGTTGACCACATACAGTATTAATGCATACATTCCCTAGGCAGCTGTGAAAAATAATTTGGATCCATCAATCTAACCATCCTACAAGCTTTATGACGAACTTATCCTTAGCTTTGACTAAATATGTGCTTTGTTGGGAAGAATTCACTATAATATGTGCTGGGTTTCACCAGACAAAAATGTTTGTTTCTCCATATGAAGACTCATTGACTTCAGGAGTATGGGAAAATAATTAACATCTAAGAATTCCTTATTATCCAGGAATACTGTATTTTGCTAGACATGAGTAAAAAAAAAAGCTCATAATCTCAAATAGAATATTTTATTTCTGCAAATATCCAGTGTTATCACTTCTATTGTACCTGTTGGATGTAACAATAAAATGTAAATTTATAAAAATAAATCATAAATATCAGTAAAATGTAAACTACCAAATTTAGGACATATATAAAAAAGGTCCAGAGCTTTAATTGTTTTTTTGATCTTAGCTTTTTATTTTTTGAAAATTTTATTTGGGTTTTCACAAAAACAAAATACAAATAAAACATCTTTTTTGAAAATAGCATGGTCCCAGGTTATCACTTCTTCATACAGACACAAAACTCAATTTCATGCTCATTTTTATATTCTATTCCATATCTTATTACCATTTTATATTTTCTACATAATTTTTTCCCTTTTAATTTTCTCAACTTTGTTTTAATTTTCTCAATTCAAATCATTATATTTATACTTTTGTCTGTCCTGTTACAATTTCACATTATCTTTTCTTATTAAGCATTTTTTCCCCTGTAGTTACCAATTAGAGTATGACACCTTTATATCCTTTAATTGTACCCATTCAAGCTCTTACCCTGTTTCTCCAATAATACGGCCTCCCCCAATAGGAAGTCCCAGCATGTTTTATAGGCATGAAATGAAATTAAGCCCCTCCCCCCAAATTAAGGCCTATATTAAAACATGCGAAATGGGGGGGGGGGATGGTGGGGGGCTTGCCATTAGGAAGTACTTTTGTTGCACATCCGGATATGGTGCTGCCTGCGTTGACCCCGATACGAAGTGCCCCACCAACGCCGAGGTCAACATCCAAGCCGTCGCCGCCTGCCTGCCCGAAGATGCAAGGGGGGGAATTAAGTCACCCCCGAAAAGACAGCCTAGCCATTTTTTCGGGGCTCAAAAAAAAAAAAAGACCTGGCCCTATTATATGAGAAACACGGTATTTAAGTTTCAATGTATAGCTTTAAGATTATAGCATTCAATATATTATATAACTTCCAATCGAATTCTGCTTGGTACATTCTTAAAATAGACACTATATTCTTAAAAAGAAAAATTATATATATATGTAAATAAAACACATTCCATTCCAATTCAATTCTATCATTAATATGCATTAAAATCTTAACATCTTTAACATTTCTTTTCAATTGAATATCATACTTCCTTGGGAACACTTATAAACTTTCCATAGTTAATTCTTTTTTTTCCATATTTCTCACTTATATTTTTATAAATCATTACTAATAATTAAAAATGTTTCCTTTTAATTCTCTCAATCATTTTAATTCACTTATTTATTAACAAACATCCCACTGCATTACAATAAATATTTTATCCATCATATTTTCTAAAATTATTTCTATTTGTAATATAACAAAGCTATCTTATGTACCTTTGCAGAATCCCTTTTACAATTAAATTTTCACCCATTATCAAACAAACAAACTTATGGTTACAATCCTTATATCTTTTCCCTGTTTCTCCATTTCTTGTTTCTGTCTTTTATAACTTCTTTTCCTTGCCTTCTTCCCCCTCTTCTTCTCCCTCCCCTTTTTACCCCCTTGTCTCTCTACTTCTAACTCTCTCATCTGTAATCCCCTCTTCTGTTGCTTTCTAATATTATACTTATCTTTCAAATTGTTCTTCTTTTTGGTTGTTTTTTCTAATCTTAAACCTTTCACTCTCTTTCCCCCTTTTCTCCCCCCACTTAAAATTATTTGATCATTAAAGATGGCTTCTTCTTTGTCCAATCTTCTTGTTCTGCAAGCGTTTCTTGTTGCTTCTCATAGTTCCAGATCTCCATTTCTAAGAATTGAAACACAAAGCCAAAAGAACCTCTCCCTTCTTGTGCGTCTTCTTTCCATTTTTAAAGTTCAATTTTCAGTTCTTCTAAGAGTGATACCATTTTAAAAACTTTTAAACAACCACCCAGTTAATTTTAGTCATCTAGATGCAAAAACCAAAAATCACCAAGAAATCCAAATAATCCAAGGCTGTTTCTACTTGCTTCTTTTTTCCACTTTCTCTTCCTGGGGTTCTATTATTTTCTTACCAAGTTTCCATTAAAATGTATCTTTGAGGAATCTTGTTAAAATTTCACTGTAAGTTCCTTTTAATTACAGTTCCTTTTAATTACAGTTCCATTCCTTAATTCCAGGCAGTCTCCTCCATTTTTCCAGATCTTGCCCTTCTATTCTCTCCTTTCCAGTTTTTAAAAACTTTTAAATGTCCAGAAATCTTTATTATCCCTTTGACTTTTTTTTTCAGCTTAGATGCCTATTAATGTCAAAGTGGATTTTTTTTTCAGTTTCTTGCTTAAGTCTTTTAGCTGTCAGTATAAGGAAGGGAAGGAAAAAAAACCTAATCCTTTCCCTTCTCTCTCTCCTTCACATCTTCAAAATCTTCTTTGGGAACAATGTTGTTAAGTTTAAATTCCAGGGTACCTTATTTGTTGCTTTTGCTGTTTGACCCGGTCAACCAAAACTTTCTCTTATCTTCCTCCTGCACATTCTTTTCCGGTCGAATTCTTCTTTGTGGTGGCCATTTCTGACCACCACTACAACCGCCTTTGGGAAAGGGAGTAATGGCCAGCTGGGGAGGAGAGATGCGACTCTCCTCAACCCTGCAGGCAGTCTCCTCCCTCTTCACAACCTCTACGGGGTGGCTTAGCCCCGAAACCAGCCGGCTCGGGGCGCTCCAGCAGTGAGCACGGATCGAAGCCTCGGAGAGATGAGGCTTCAGTCTGTCACCAAAGAAGCTCAAACCGGAAGTTTGATCTTAGCTTTTTAATCTCATTGCCGATGCCCCTACTTTAGATGTTAGGTTTGTGGATTTAGGCCTTAAACTTGTAGTATCTACATTTATTATCTGCATCTTGCAACATTTTTTTTTCATATTTATTTAGGAATACCACTGAATTTCCTGCTCTTGGTCACGTTTAGTACTTTTGAATTTTATCTGGAACATACCATACATTGTGAGGATAAAAGGTACACCAAAATAATGTTGAGTTTCTTGGAATATTTAGACTTTAAACTATTTTCCTACATAATGTAGCACAATCAACATATATGCAGATTTCTCTCATCTTGAAAGAGAATCAGGACTCCATTTATAACTTCAACTTCAATGGAACTTACAGTACATTTTGAATAGGCAAAAAGTATAGCCCTATGTATTTATTACTCTAGTGAGTTTGGATTCCTGTAAAATCCCATGAATGATACACTAATATTGTAGCCTGGAAGCATCCAGTGATGGAATCTCTGGATCTCATCCCTTTTATTTTTAAATTATTGGGTGGCATCTTATATTTTTATATCTGATCTAGATCGCCATTCCATTAAATAAACATAAACCCTGTTCAATGGTGTACTGATGTGCAAACATCTCAGAAATGGAGTGTCTTTTTCATTAAAAGGGCTGTTTCTACCTGCTAGGGTATTTGTGCTTTGCGGTGCTGGATATAATTTTTGGATTGTAATTTATTTAAGTAATGCTCCACATAAAATCTATTAGAAGGATTGAGAGGGAAGAACAAGCTCAAGCGTTCACCTCCTCTCAGCCTTTTCCAGGAAAGCAGATCCTGCTAGTTCACACAACAGCAGTCTTTTGGGATTGGCTAGCTTGCTGTAACTAATGCCTTCTGTAACTAATGCCCTTTTGCCTTCTGACATACTTCCAAATGTCCCTGGCATGGAAGTGTTTTCAGAAGGGTACAGTTCCAAATGTGTGTGCATATATTACTGTGCATATATTACTGTGTGTGCATACATTACGTTATCCAGGGAGAGAGAGGCTGTGTAGGATCCAACAGGCCAAACTTTAGCAAAGGGAAGTACAGGTAGTTTTGCCCCATTTTATGACTTTTCTTGCCACAAGTGAATCACTGCAGTTGTTAAATTAGTAACACAGTTGTTAAGTGAATCTGGTTTCCCTATTGATTTTGCTGTCAGAAAGCTGCATAAAGGTGATCACATCACCCACTGCAACCGTCATAAATGCGAGTCAGTTGTCAAGCATCCGAATGTAAATCACGTGACCACCAGGATGCTGCAATGCTCATTGGTGTGATAGAGGTCCCTTTTTTCAGTGCCGTTGTAACACCGAACGGTCATTAAGCGAACTGTTGTAAGTCAAGCACACCCTCGAGCTGCGTCATGCCAACATTTAGGGCAATGGATCAGTGCAGCCGAGAGGCGATCCTCTGCTTCCCCGAACAAGGAAGTGAGCCTCAGAGGAAGATGGGAAAAGTCAGGCCAGCTGGGATTTCCTTCCAAAAGCCGCCGCGTTTCCGCATCGCCAGACACCCGCACTGGCTGCGAGCGAAACTGTCAGGATGGCAAAGCAACCGCTTGGCGACGCTTGGATGCGCTCAGCCCGGATGTGAGGTGTCCCTGACTCAACTTCGGTCACCAATTGCGGCTCGTCGGCGAAAGCGACCCTCGGGCTGCAGGCAAGAAGCTTCGGGGGTTTCTGCGCTGTAAGGATCGAGAGCCTGGCCGCCCTTTCGCAAGCGCAAGTCCAGCGCCGCAAGAGAGCCTTGCAGGAGGGAGAGAAAGAGAGAGAGACGCGCAATGCGAGAAAAGGCTGGTGCCTTGTTTACAGTCTGATTTCAGAGGAATGAAACACAAGACTCGCTCGTTGGAAGAACGGGGGTCGACAGAGTTTTAGGTCTCTTCTGAAAGGCAGAAGAAGGCCGGGGCCACATATCGTCATTCTTACTTATAGTATGCCTCCTCGGAAGTCCTTTCAGGGCTGCGGATCAGCTGGGGGGAATTCCGTCATTAACGAAAATCCGTAAAAGCCTCTCAGAAACATTGAAGGGGGGGGGGCGTATTTATTCCTTAGGCCCGATATGCAAATGAACTTGAGAAGGGTTTTTTTTTGTTCGTTTGTTTAAACGGATCACCGGGGTGGGTGGGGGGTAACGCTTGGAAGATTAGCGCTTTAGCGCGATCCTCCTACCCAGCCCCGGTTTGCCATACTGTAATCTTAACTCCATGAACTGGCGCGCTGCTAAGTTATTTAAAGAAAACGACGAGGCTTTGGTAGCAACGTGGTTATTCACCTTTGTATAGCGAGGACCCGAGAACAAGCGCGTAAAAACACGATTCTTCCCGGAGCGCCTATTCTCCCCACCCCCCGCGCGCTCCCTTCCGGAAGTGAACCACGTGGCCTCTGAAGGCCCCGTTTGTCTGCAGCTCAGTCAGCTGGTGGTTGAGTGGCTGGGAGACGCGGCTTGTTTGACTGAGTTACGCCGTGCGCTTCTCGGTTGCGATAATTACTGCATGACATTCACATTTAGTCATGATGAATGTGCTCGTTAAAATCCAGGCTAGGTGACGGGGCTGGCGCTTGAGCAAGAGGGTGCTTTTCCATCCCAGATGAGAAGCGTCTTCTTTACGGGAAGGAAAAGAAGACTTTTCTCCGTCCCTGAAGGCCCACGCATTGCAGCTCCGGCCATCTGAAGTGGGGGGGGGGGGGCGGGGGCGGTGGGTCTCATTCGGCTACAGTCGGATCCGTCCCAGGAACGCTGCTAGGATAATGTCGAGGAAAGCAAACGCGTCACGCACGTGTTTATTCAACGGAGATGAATGAAAGCCTTCAGACGGAAAACAGGTCACGGGGGTCGGACATCCCCCCACCCACCTTTAAATGAACACGTGCAAAATATACGGAACTCGTTTCATTAGTAGAAGTGGAGTGGTGGGAAAGTAGCGTAACTTCGGGATCGGCCAACTTCCCTCCGTGTAAATTGGAACTGACGTAATGTTTGTTTTTAGTTTCCCTCCAACTCACAGCCTGAACAGACGGAAGAAACCGCGCCGTTCAAGGCAACTCTCTTGATTCTCGCGTTACTTAAAACTCGCACACCTCCTGTCCCAAGTTAAGCCAACACAACGGTTCATCTTGTAGCTGGGCTCGTTTTAAGTTAGCAGATCGCATGTATCCCAAAGCGCGGTGATGTAGATTCTGGGGGGGAAGCTTCTAAAGCAGATTTGGGGTAGGATCCAGGCTGAGATGGTGGTAGGTTTTTTTTTTTTTAAAATAGGAATCGCTCCCCTCCCCCCGTAAACTCGGCGGAAAGCGTTTGAAGGGTTTACTCAAGCCAGCAACGCGTTATTCGGAGCAGGAGCTGCAGCGATCTCGGAGGAAGCGGAACAAGATTTGAGCCACCTGGCTTGCTACGTGCACGGCCGAAAACGGGGGGGAGGACGGGACGGGACGACTTGGCTCTCTCTTCTCTCTGGCGGGCCAGGCTCGTTGCGAGGACTCCTGGGATGGAAACCTGATTGTAATAAGCCAAGAAAGACCTGCACCGAGGCCTACCACGCTGACCAAACCGAAGACGGGCTTGGGGAGCGGGAGCCCTCCCCACCTGAGGAAATTGCCGAAGCAGGCTGTTGACGCAAACTTTACAAACGGCATTTACACCGTTTCGGGCAGAGCTCCCGGCGCCCGAAGAATTTAAATTATCCCCTCCCACCCACCCCCATGACTTCCCCTTTGCCTACTTTTCCGTTTTTGTTAAATTAGCGATCCTTTAAATTTAAAAGGACAGATTATGAAGCCAAGCGCTGAGGCTCTCCTCGCCTGCCCATGTGTTTACGCCGCGTCTAGGGAAGAGCTGCTCTCCCCCCCACCTTCTTTCAGTTTAGCGCCGGTATTTTGACAAGACTCGCCCTCTTCTCTCTCTCCCCCCCCCGCCCCAAAGCCGTTACCCAGCCGGCCAGCCTGCAGGAGAGGAGGGGAGGGGCAGTTGTGGCTCCTCTCCCGCTTAGTCAGGGCCGGGAGGTGGGGGAGGGCACACCTCGTGGCGGAGGCGGCAGCAACAGCAGCAGCTTGTGCCAAAGCACCAGTTGAAGAACAAAGAAGGAAGAAGCGGCGAGAGGGCTACTCTCAAGTTACTTTCTGCACCAGCCAGCCCCGTCCGTCCCGCAGCGTCAGACGCCGCCTTTGCAAAGGACCCCGCTGGAAGCCGCCGCCTCTCTCCTCCGCTCTTTTCTCCCCCCTCCCCTTCTTTTTTTTCTTCCCCCTTTTCCAAACTTTCTCTCTCTTTTCCTGGCAATAAAAGGAGGGGGATCTTCCACGAGAAGGCGGGAAGGGCACCGAAATGAAAGCTCAGAAAAGTAAGTAGAGTTTGTCCTGTTTTCTCTCTTTCTCTTCTCTGACTTCCAAGTGAAAAGGAGCCCCCGCTGCCTACCTCGTGGCGTTGCTAAACAATTGTCAGGCGGAAGAGTGCGCAACTCTCGAGTACAGGCTGTGGAAGAAATTGGGACTTCTTCCCCCCCCTTTTTTTTTAAAAAGAAAGCCCCCCCCGCCGCCCCCCGACCTTCTTTGTACAGCGTTAACACGAAGTTGAGGAGGAGGGGAGCAGTTGAGGGGGCTTCCCCGTTCAGACATTAACAAACACAACAAAACAAAACACGACCGCAGCGAAGTCGGTTTGAAGGTTGCCAGCCCTTCAGCTGCTGGCGCCCTGTCAAACCCCAAGTCTCCTGCCCGTTTTGTGTCCGAAACAAAAAGTTTTCCTCTCCGACTCTTTTTCTTCTCCCCGACCCGCTCGCGGCTCTTTCTTCTCGAGTCTGCTTTTTGTTTTGTTTTTTGTCGCCTTTACTGGTTCGTTTTGCTGTTGAACACGCGATATTGCGAGCATCTGAAAACAAATTCTTAGACTAGCAACAGCGTGCTTGAAGGAGTTTCTTTGTTTGCGCTTGTCGGAGAGGGAGGGGGCAGAGAGACGGGGGTGGAGCCTCTGCAAAAATCGG
Source organism: Notechis scutatus (assembly GCF_049901735.1). Taxonomy (NCBI): domain Eukaryota; kingdom Metazoa; phylum Chordata; class Lepidosauria; order Squamata; family Elapidae; genus Notechis; species Notechis scutatus. The sequence goes on along the minus strand of NC_142011.1, from coordinate 160,785,658 downwards.
TGAAGAATGCCCGGGGAGCGGATCTCCCACGCCTGAGACTCTCTGGACGTGTAAAAGGGGAAAAAAAATGCCGTTTATTTTTTTGTAAGAAGGCACAAAAGCAAGTTTATAGGTTATTGTCAGAGGAAAGGCTGGGCTATACGAGATAACTGATAATCACTTTAAAAAAAACTGGACCTGGTGAAATATCTTGTAAGGCAGAGGTCTCCAACCTTGGCAACTTTAAGACTTGTGGACTTCAACTCCCAGAATTCTCCAGCCAGCTGGCTGGAGAATTCTGGGAGTTGAAGTCCACAAGTCTTAAAGTTGCCAAGGTTGGAGACCTCTGTTGTAAGGTATCACTCTTTTTGTGAATGGAGCAGCACAGTCTTGTCCATGTTTATTCCTAATTTGCCCCATCGAGTTAGAGTTTCTTACCTGTGTATGCTACCTGTAGTTTATGTTACAGTAGTAGCTACATGTACACTATGAAAAAAGAAGTCAGTGGCTTAGAGTTAGGGAGTTCATTGGAAAGACACAATGTAACTCCTGTTTTTAACAAGGAGTTAGGCTTTGTGGGTCATTGGAAAATCATTTTTTTTTGTTTTTGAAATGTATCTAAAACTTCTTTTCCATGCAGCTGATCTTGTGTAGTGACATGTAACTAGGAAATGTAAAAAGGAAAGTGAGCTAACAAGTTAGAACCATTAAATAATAATGTAAGCACACCGTAAAATATGTGAGAGGTACAACTTTGTGTGTGTAAAAGTATGTGCTCCAACAATACCACGGCCTACCTCTGAAGTTAAAAGACAAATATAATTGTTTTTGAACTTTGTACAAAATATTTGTTACATTATTGAGCAAAAAATTCCACACTGGATAGTTTGTATAGGGGTTGTTTTTGTAACTGCTGCTGTGCTCTATTTGAACAGTGATGGTGAGCTGGTTTCCTGCATGCGGATCCATTGTTCCAAGATTTTTGGGAAGAGGAGGGGTGGGATGTGAGATAATGTGTTTTGTGCACGCGTGTTTAAAATCTGGAGCTCCTGTCTTGTCAACTTTAAGCATGCTTCCTGTTCTGTCAGGCCAGACAATGTTTAATAAAAATGTTAACACGTTAAGTGCATGAGAGAAGGTGGAAGGAGTGGAGGAGTTGATCAAAAAGAGCATGAGGAAAAGTTTTCAGGTACATGGAATATAAAGGAGATCAGAACAAAAGTTGGATAGTTAATGATACATGTGGTCTGGAAGTCTGAATTTTTTTTGTACTATAACCTAAGAAGATTTGTACACTCCAATTTTATATGAATGTATTTTTTTCTATTGTTGGTGTAGCTTTCTGTAGTCTGAGAAATATTAAAGGTGGGATAGATGAGTTAGTAGACTTAAAATTTCACTGATCATGTCATTGAAAGTGTTCTTAAAACACCTATTAACTGTACAGTATACCTATGTATCCTTACACAAATTATGATAAATCTGCTATTACCATTGTTTTGTGAAAGCACACAATGAGTTACATGTGACTAAGCTTTAGCATAATGATTACTATGTGTATCTCTGGGATTTTATTTCCTCATACCTCACGTCCAAAACTTTTTCCTTTGTCACTACAACTTGGGACCATATGCATCTGCAATTTTTTTGCCTGATGATAAAAGTTTTCTATTTTAGAATATGGTGAGATTTCATTCTGCAATGAAAAACATGTTGATTTTTGAAGAGCTATATTCCTATTCAAATCTCTAAACTACCTTCTCTAACTTTTAAAAAGTTAAAGATACACATGCTTTCTACAGTAAAGCTCACAGGTAGAATGCTACAACTTGTTTCTTTCTGGCCAAAATGAACTTGAAAGGATTATGTGCTTGTAAATATTAGAAAGTCAGTTCTAAGAAAGTTCTTATTTTTTTCAAGTAATATTTATTGCCTTAGCAGTTAATAACTTAGCACTGTATCCATATCCTTAATTTTGTGTCAGTCTCAAGTCTGCTATTTTTCTTTGTAATTTTGTCATTCTTGCATATTGAAAGAGTCAATACCACATATGTAGAATCTTAAGGTTTTCAAATTAAGAATTTGAATCCTGTATCTATAAATTCTGCAGGTGTTTTCTGAAAAATAACTGAACTGCTCTGCAAAACAGCTTAATAAAGAGTTTCACACACAAAGAGATTTGTGGAGAAAGCATTTTGTACACTGCTTATGGTGCAAAGCAAACTTATTTGATATAAGGCATTTTGTAAATTTATCAAAGCAGCTGATATCTACCACTTTCCCATGTAATACTTCCCCCTAGAACAGCAGTTCCATTATTTCATAAGGTTAAATTTTAAGTAGGTTTGTCATTTCCTTATTATGCAAAAATTAAGGAATTAATACTCTTATCATGCATAGCTTACAGATGTGGGCATGGCTTAAAGAATAATTTCATGTTAACTTTTTGGCCACAAAGAAGCAAACAGGTAAATAATTTACACATAAAAGGTATTTATCCTTGTTTAGGTGTATTTAGACAAGCTGTCATACTGTGCATGTTCTTTAGAAGAGATTTTTCAAACTGAGCCCTGCACTATGAGATGAAAATCAACTGTGCCCATAAACTTTGGACAAAGTGACCTTATAATGTACCTGCAAATTTTAACTCTGGGTTTGGGTTTGGGTTTGTTTTGTTAGACAAATAGTATTGTTAAAACTATTGTCTTTAGAAGAACAAATAACTACTGAACATTAAAGTTAGTTCAATGTATGCAGTACAATGTTAAATTACTAAATATTTCTGTTAGCTAAATATTTTTCGGTACTTAGATGAATTTAAAATAAGCAATTTTTTTTAAATTGAAATTGGTGCTTTGGTTCCACTATGACCAAGTAAGTCACGTTAAAATTGTAATCTATGTTAAATTAAGGGTGCAAATACTTCTCCCTGCAAGAATCCTGTAAAGAAACAAATAACAAAGTAGTAGTGATCCACTGAGACAGGCAGCCTAGTCAGGCCACCTTTTTAACTGTTCCTTGTTAAAACAGGAAATGCAGAGCACAGACTGATTACAGGGTAGCTTTGGTTTTCCCTTGTTAGTAATCAGCACAAACGCTCCAATGTAAACACTGCCATGGCAGCACCAATATGGCCTTTGCTCTAATAAAAATAAAATCAACTGGACTAGTTTGCATCTAATGCTCCCTGTAGTTTCCTGTAACTGCAGCTTCTGCACAAATACAGGGTCTCTTTTCTGGTAATTAATGCTCCTTTATTGAAATCTGCTTATTATCCATTCCACCACCACCTACCCAAAAAAGTTGCATAGCATTTTTCTCCTGTTGAGTCCAAACCTGTTTTGTCTCATTAACCTCTGAGCAGAGGGAACATGTCACAATAAGTAAGCAGATCAAAGAGCACTCAGTACTGCAGGTTTGTTCTTGCTTTAATTTTTATTTATACTGTCAGGAGTTTTACCGGTTCACCTTTTTTCATGTTTACGGGGGTGAGGAGAAGAGCAGCTTTTACATTTTGTTTTGAAGGCACCAGAATACATTTTCTGGCCTTTGAACATCTTTTAGTTTCAAGTTTGTTTGTTTTTTTCTTTGCTTTTTAAAGCAATCTTCTGTTCTGGCTAGCTGAAATAGTTGGATTGCTTGATTGCTTTTCTCAGCATTTAGGTGTACATTTTGTGTAATATGCTAGCATCCGTTGACTTGTTTTTTTTTATTACATCTCTGAATGAATTCCTGTTCTTTATCCATGTATGAAGGGCACTGATGGTGAGAGCAATGACTAAAGGCCCAGGAATCAGACCATTATATATTGGAAAGGAAGGTCACAAAGGCATCCGGAGAGAAGGGAACTTACTACAGCAATAAGTTCTAAATATCATTAACTATCTGGTATCACTGTACAAAGATGTTTCTAAAAGGAATTTTCCATTCTGTTGACACATTTCTATGCTTCTATAAGGCATAAGCTACCCTTTTAGATTGTATTCTACTATCAAAAGTTTTAGCAAATAGATACTATCAGACTGAAATCCAGGCTATTCATTGCTGGTAGAGCGCTGATTAAAAAAGAAAATCTGGCCTTGTATACAGGTAGTCCTTGATTTACGTGCCCAAAATTTCTGATGCTAAATGAGACATTCGTTAAGTGAGTTCTGTCCCATTTTATGACCTTTCTTGCCACAATTGTTAAGTGAATCACTTAACACTTAATCACCTTAGCAATTGTTAAGCTTGTAACTGGTTGTAAAGTGAATCTGGCTTCCCCATTGACTTTGCTTGTCAGAATGTAGCAAAAAAACGATCACATAGCAAATATGAACCAGTTGCCAATTTTGATCACATGATCATGGAGATGATCCAACAGTCGTAACTGAAAAACTGTCTTAAGTCATTTTTTTCAGTGCCGTGAACTACTGTAAGTGGAGGACTATCTGTAGTTCAAACCCTGATATAATGCCCCCCCTTTTTTAAACATTTGTTCCATTCATGGGAAGACCTTTGCTACAAAACTTTCAATTTTTATTGAAAGATACTATATGAATGTGTAACATATTGTAAATTATATCAAACACAATGAAAAGAGACCTTTGATTTCATGTATATTATGCTCACATGATGCATTGGATCACAGAGTGGTTAACCACTCTACGAACCCAGATCTTGTGTCTAGGTTCACTGTCTGACCTCAGAAATTTTGATTAGTTGATTAAACTAGGTTTAAGTTAGCAATGGTTAAGAAAGTTTTGTAAACATTACCACAGCCCGCTTCTGAATATGTTAGATAAACATCTGAAAATGCAAAATAAATCCATCAACATGTACAGTAAGTGCCTGAGGCCTTTCACTTTGCTTTCCACCTTGTCCCCATCCACTTTCCTCCACTGGTGGTTCATTATTGTTACAGGACACATGTTAATCTCTGTGTTCTCTTCAGGCTAGATGGCCCAACAGTTAGCTTTATTATTATAATTCGGAGAACATTGACCTATTGTATTGTAATCACCTAGTTTACTGACATACTAATGACACAGTATGACCACAAGTAGATCTTGAGCTCTGATACAATTGAACACCAGAATTCTCATTCTTAGCCCTGCGCATGATATGTTATGCTTATGTTGGTAGATAACATGCATTTCTTTACCTTGAAAAGTTTCTATTTTTATTGAACAGTATCTCTTAGAAGGTATAATAACAAACTGGGTTACCAGAGTTTATGTTCATAAATAACACTGGAAGTTGCTGGGGAAAAAGTATCCACCGATAAACAATGAGCGCAGTTTTCCCATCAATGTATTTTCTGCTTGAGAAAGCCCCAATTGTTATCCCTCACCATCAGACATTCTGAAAAGATACAGGACCATTGCTGGAAGAAGCAAAGCAGAGAAAGCGTGCAGAACGTGGCTTCTGGAACAATATCCAATCCTTTAATTGTAGCTCCAGTCTAGGTCATGTGAGTGGAATGGAGAATGGAAAGGATTTGGAACGAAGGAGGGGATAACAACCTAATTCATTGCCTAACTGCTTTTTCCATTAGGGATGCATTGGAATACTTTTCCCGATTTATTTATTTTTAATCTGCAATTCTCAGTCCGATGTGGTCCATTTTAAAATGTTGCCAGCTCTGTAACAAATTTGATCAACTTTGCTTAGTTTTCAAATCATACTGTGGGATAAATTACATAGTTATTTCCAGTGGTACATTGGAACAAGAAATAATAAAAGGTGACAGCACAAAAGAAGAACAATTAAGCCCTTCTCATAAGAGGTGGTTGAATTAATTAAACCCTTTAGTAATACTTGTATTTACTAGTTTGAGAAAATAACGTCACTAGATCAGTATTCAGAGAGAGGAGCTGTTCTGCTGTTATTCTATTGGAAAGAACAGGTCTTGATGAGCCTTTGTCAAGAGACTGAACCATTTTCCAATATATAGGATGAAAATCTATTGTGTTCATGGAGGTGGAGTTATGATAAGAAGTAATAATCATTTCCCCTTTTTATCCAATGCCAAAATATACTGAGTTCTTGTTGCAATAAAACCTGCTATCGCTGTTAAAGATGACCAAAGAGAAATTGAACTACAGATAGTCCTCACTTACCAATGGCCTCATTCAACATCCATCCAAAGTTACAATAGTGCTGGGGGAAAAAACTTTACACCAGTGTCCACATTTATGACTTCATAGTGAAGTCATTTATTATAGTCACTATGTGTTGTCCTGTGCCTGACCTGTGGTTCTCTCTCAATATTGCAGAGTGGAAAGATTGGAGAGGAAGCGATACAAGAAAGAAAGAAAGAAGGTACACAGTGGGGAATACACCAGGCTATTTGTGCAGTGCGCCCATGGTTGCCAAGGCCAGCATGTTGCTTTCCATGTGCATTCCCCTTTGTGTGTCAGCTTACTCTCTTGTAATTCCTTCTTCATTGAATGTAAATTATATATCAATGGAAACATTAATTTCTTCCTTGCTAATCATATCAGGGTTGAGCATTCCCAAAACTTGGGAAGTGATTAGGAGGCAAACAAAAACAGAAGCTTGTCTTGTCAGTTTCAAGCCAGCTACCCCAGCACTGGTGGGATTACCATTTCAAAGGATTGGAGAGTGGGAGAGAGGACAGCACAGTTGTGTCATATGAGTTCTCACTTAGAAACTACCTCACTTAGAGATACAGTTTCTGGTCCCAATTGTGGTTGCTAAATGAGAACCTATAGATACTTATAGTAGCAAGTATAGAAAGGCTGGAGGGGGAAAAAAACCTTCATTCTAATATAGACAAACTATTTTTCTTGAGGATTTCAGTGAGAAGATGAAGGAAATGTGGATATCATTCTGAGGCATAATTGACCATTCTCATGATATTTTTTTCTCACTGTATTAGTGCTAAATGCTAATTTGCAAGTAGAAATAGGGTTGAGATTTCTATTTGTAAAAGATATTGTGATACTTCATGCAAAATGTTGTTTAGAATGAAGTCTCATATCCAGCTTTTAATTTTAGTAAGTCTAATTACCAAGGTATTATTCTTGGATGATTTCATGTTAGAATGTTCATATAAAGTCAATGTGATGATGAGTAGCAATTTAGAAAGGTCAATTGTGAATGGGAAACAGTTGATGGTACCAATTTGTTTTTGATTTTTTCATTCTGTGGGTTTATTTTTATTCTCATAGATAGCATTAATAATGAGAGTGGTTTGTGTGCCACAAAAAATACATTGGGATCAGACATCTTGGGTGTTTCATTCTGGCTGTGAATGATGGGTTATCATAACTTAAACCCCCGCTTATTACTTAGTTTTTTGAGTTAGTTTGGCCTATTTGATTTTTCAACAAATGCTAATTAAATAACCACACTTTAATGTTCTGACTGAATTAGCTCTGAACAATTGTTCTAAGTTAGTAAAAAGTGGTAGAATTAATTTGGAAGAAAATTAGCCAGATGAATATACACATTGTTGGCCAATAATTGGTGTGGTTCTCAAAATAAAGCAAATCATGGCATGTATACAGGCAGATACCTGAGTTGCTCACATTTTCAGAATGAAAGATACTAGGACTTTCTACCTAGTCCTCATTGGTGCATATTACCACATTTTTATTGTAAAGGATGGTGATAATGTGTTTGAATAGAGAAATGCAGAATTAGGAGAGATACCATCACACCTTTTCATGTGCATCATAGGTGCTGCTGCAATATCAGGCAGTGAGACAGAAGACGATGACAGCATGGATGTTCCCCTGGATCTCTCTTCTTCAGCCTGCTCAATCAAGAGGAGAAGACGGGGTAACCTGCCCAAAGAATCGGTGCAGATTCTTCGGGACTGGCTGTATGAGCACCGTTACAATGCTTATCCTTCTGAACAAGAGAAAGCACTATTGTCGAGACAGACGCACCTTTCCACACTACAGGTATGTAAGCATGTTTTAATGAAGCTTAAGACAATAATGACAAGTTTGTTTACCTGCTGAATACTATATATTTTACTTTTAAGTTAATAGACATTGGGTGGCATAGCACAGTATTATTATGCAGTGTTCTATTGACTATTAGCTTCCACTTTACTTAAAAAGTGTCTTGGTATTTGATTGACAAAGGTGCTATTTCAGCCTGGGTTTTGCTATAGACCCACAAAGTTCATTGGCTAAGTGGGTTGGATGCCTGCTTACCCAGGACTAACCTTTTGCTCAGTGCCTAAAATAAGTATAAATGTTCAGTGCTTTTTATTAGGACAATTTAAGCTCCCAGCCTAATGAGAAATCCTGATTTACATGAAGCAAGCTCACGCAGTAACATTGATGGAAAGAATGTGAATTTCAGTTTTTCCAAATCTTCTAAATGCAGTACCCTTGAAACTCAGTGCCCTTTCTTACTGAAATACTTCTTTTTGCATATTTAGAAATCAGTTCGTGTCTAATTGACAGCACTAAGATTTACTTAAGAATGCAAATGATTGGTTTCTATTCCAAATTGTGAAAAAAATACAATTCTGAGTGTGTAAATTAAGTGTTGCTTGCTCCTTTCTACAAGTAGAAAAGGAGGTGAGTGTGTAATAATTCTCTACATAAGTTTTACTTGCTTTGTGAATATATATGTAGTTTCATTTTCTAACATTTGAAATAAGATTTGTAGCAGTATTTGATATAATCTGGGTGTATGAATTTAAATATATGAAGCTTTTCCAAGACTCGAAAGCTTATAAAAATGGCTTTTATTATTAATCTTAAACCATACAGGGAGGGAGGATATAAAAACACAAAAGGAGAATTTTTAAATACTCATTTTGTTTGTGGGATTTTTAACATAATTTTCTTCCAATCCATTGACTGTTACTTATTTTAAAAAAATACATTGTGTGTGCAGAACTTGTAGCAGGTTATGAGTATATTTATGCTTTTGGAGTGTGTCAGCTCAGCCTATTTCATAGGCTTTATTGTAAATCTGGTTTTGCCGTGTTGGCTCAAGAGTAATTGGTATTATTTCTTTGTAGGTATCCCACACATTTTCTTTGTAAGGAGAAACAGTTCTTGTACAGTAAACAAAAAAGGACTGTTGGACTTTCTTTTATTGCCCAGGAAACTGGCTTGATACTCAAACAAGGGCAAACTTGATGAGGTAATCCCTCTTTTGCCTGTTGACATAGTCAGTTGAACAAGGCAAATCAGTAACTCCTTTAGGGAGGAGTTACTGTTTCAGAGGAAAATGTTTTCCTGTTGTTAATTAACTTAAGTGTAATGAATTAGATTACTCTTTGTTCATTACTCCAAGATTACTCTTTGTTCATAACATATATTCAGACTTAAAACCAATTTTAGGTCTTTACCCATTACAATCTTCGAGTTTTCTGCTGAGAGGAGGGGCTGGCCGGATCAGGAAAGACTTTCTTTAGGGTGTGTCAAAACTTGTTTGCCAGCCTTTTTTTTTTTTTCTGGTCAGGTTTAGAAATTTAGCTTGAAGGGATTCAGGCATTTAGCTTAACTGCTTTCATGCAATACATAAATGGAATTGAATGAAGGTAAGAATGAAAATGTCATTGTATTCTCAGGTCTGCAACTGGTTCATCAATGCACGGCGCAGGCTTTTGCCTGACATGTTGAGGAAGGATGGAAAGGACCCAAATCAATTTACTATCTCACGGAGAGGGACCAAAGTAATTGATGGCCACCCAGTGGAATTTTCCAGCTCAAAAAACTGCATTCCCCTGATTGAGAGCTCCTTTCTCTCTGGTAGCCCAAGACCAAACAAGACTTGTAATGCTTCTTCTCCAGGATCTCTTTTGGCTCGTCCCTCAGTAATTTGTCATACCACCGTAACTGCACTGAAAGATGTCCCTTTCCATTTCAATCAGCCCTCTGGTACAGGTCAGACTACAGATGACCTTCAGTGGGCTTCACCTACCAACTTTACAGACAACTCTCTCCTATTCCATGAGGATAAGTTGGGACCTAGTTCGAATGCACAAAGTGGGCTTTTCAACACTCCTCCTCCAACTCCCCCAGATCTCAATCAGGACTTCAGTGGATTTCAACTCCTGGTGGATGTTGCACTGAAACAGGCAGCGGAGATGGAATTGCAGGCAAAACTCATGGCATAAATTGTTCTTCGTATTTTCTCTTCCCCCAACAGGGATATAACAGAAAGATGTGGCAATTGTTTCAATGGTATCAAGGATTTAACTGCATTATTTCTTCTAATTAATCTTATTTGCACAAGGGATTGCTGAAATGAAGCTTCCTATCCCTGTTATGGTCTTCAGTGGATTCCAGTCATTCCAAGAATTATAAACTTAAAGCTACTGTAGAAGCAAACCTCCCTCCTTTTATTTTAAGTTTCTTAGTAGGTTTTTTCTTTTCATAATGTGAGATGGTTCCCAAGATCATGTGATTTTGTTTTGTTTTCATTATTTGTCTCTTTCAGACTGTGCAATATTTAGTAATAAGATTAGTATTCATATCATTCACATGTGGAACAAAATATACCATTGGGCTGTCTTCAAAAGGTTCAGATTTTAAAACAAGTTTGGATTTGAATGATTATACTTTTTCATGATGTAATAAAATATTTTCTTTAATAGTTGATTTGCCCTGAGTATTTTGTTGAACTAGTGTTTCAAAGGGTAGAAAAATTGCATTGTAATATGGAGACATTCAGTTCTTTCAACACTGTTTTAAAAAAAAAACTTAAAAAGAATTTGATTTAAATTTGTGCTGCTACTGATTATAAATGGCTTGCAATGAAACGTGCTATAAGAGCTTAATGTATTTCCTTTAGTACAGTTTATGGCGTATTCCTGATTGTAGACAATTCTGCTTAAACAAGAAAACATTTAAATGCAAGTTCCTTGTTTATTTAAAAACAAAGTGATTTCACTGTCTTATTGATTAACCATTGGTTATTTTAATATGGTTAAGATACTTTTTCCAAAATGTCTTATAGCAAATCCATATTTATCTGAAAACTGAATTTAAGATGACCCTCTCCCAAAGGATTATTAAACACAAAAACATTTTATTTTCTACATATTTATACATTTTCAAGTGGAACATAATTTTTTTAGCCTTCATGATGATGGTAGGAAATAAGATTTTCATCCAAATGCACACAGATGATCACATGTTAAATCTGTTTTTTATCTCAGAGCACAGCAGTGTGATCTGAAAATGGACAACTTTCCTTTGCTGTGGTCAGCGCACTTTTTGGTTTTCATGCATCTTACCATTATGTTTAATCTCTGTAGAAATGTTGAAATAATCCACTCAAGATCTATTTGGGCTTTTGGGGATTGCTTGAGGAATTCTCCAATCAGCTTTGTTGTATGTCCCACTAATCTCTGAAACATGAAAATGGTGAGGAAGCCAAATGAAAGTTTTCAAATTTCCCTCCTCCCTTGCAGGATCTAGCAAGTTCCTTGGTTCTGCAGAGGAACTGCAGAAGATGAAACAAATGTAGAGACACCTAAAATGATGGTGGAAAAAAAGTATGAACCTAACCAATCACAGTTTTATCTCTAGGTATTTCATAGCAATAAGGACAGCAATTTCTCTGCTCTTACCGTATTTGCAGACTTGCATGTGTTTAAGGCTACCCATTCTTTTTGGTGAAAAATAGTGAAGATGCTCTTGGTGTCATGAAGCCACATTTACAACTTTTTTTATAGTTAAAATACAGTATTTCACACTTTCTCTAAGCTTAGTTCCATTTCAACAGGATCTGTCAAGAAGTCCAAGGCAATGTCTTGCAAGAAGATCGGATGTAATCTTAATTGAACAGATTCAATTAATGTGTATTGGGCCCTTTGCAACATGAGTTTAGCCACTTGTAACATGGATCCATGTTTGTGGTTGCATTCGGGAAGTGATCACTGCTTTGTTAAGGGAATGGGAAATTCTAGTCATCTTGAAGTAATGGTATACCTTCTCCTAAAGCCAGTGTTCAACCCAACCACATAGAACAACTATTAACTAATTTCTAACCTTGCCTTTTTAAGGAAGGCAGTTAGAATCCAACAAGAATCCCAAAGAAACAGATTTTCTTGACTTCTTGCAGTTGTAATTCAGGCCTGGGCATGGGATGGAAATTGCATTGGTTGTCCTTATGAATGACCTTTGTTTGACCAGGGTGCAAAGTGTCCCTTCTGATGTTTTAGACTTGTTGGTGGCTTTTGATACCATCAACTATGGAATCATTCTGGCATCTAGATGGGTCAAATCAAGCTTAAATTAAATCTCTTCAAACTTGATACTTACTCTTCGTTGATGTTTCATTGTCCTGAATCCAATTCCAATTTTGATTCTTAATAGGGTCATGCTCCTCTATTGGAGCAAATCCATGTTTTGAATGTCCTGGATTCATGACACTTGCTGGAACATTAGATAGAGACTGTGGCCACGAAGGTCTTTGCATTAATTTCAGACCTTTCTGAACTGGGACTCCCTGGCAAAAGTTAATCAATGCCTTTGGCACACTCCATTGTAAGACAGTTTACGCAGGTCTTGGAGCTGCTTTTAAGATGGCTTGGAAGTTTAATCTAATAACCAGAAGCCTATCAGCTAAACAAGGGTAGCATTACAGTGGTGTTACTCTGGTGGTGTTGGTTATATATTTTTTGGCTTAAAAGCAAACTTCTGATTATAATCTAAGGCTGTGGCAGCACATGATAAAAGTACTCAGCCTACAGGAGATAAGGAAAAAGAGGCACTTGGCAACAACACTTCTCAGAGAAAGCTTTGCCCCTTGTACTTTACTTGCAGAGTAAGGAATGCATCCTATTAAGAAAGCTTTGAAAACTTTCCTGTTATATAAAACATATGGGCATCTATGGTCTTAGGGCTGCCTTAGATTATCTAGATTCATTACTTTTTATTGGCTACTGTTACTCGTAATCTGCTTCAAATCCTTGTGTAAGTTAGGCAGTCTACAAATGATTTAGCTATGTAAATGTTACATTATTTGAATGAAGACATCATTATGTATTTGGTATCTCTTGCTCCCTTTCCCCCTCCCCTACAGATAAATATGATGGGAATGAGATCTTTGGTACATGTTCACATATATAGACACTAATGCCATACCTGCATTTATATTCCTGATTTAGGAGCTTAAATACAGTATTCTAATATCTTTGTAGCAATTATATGTTAAAGCATGTAGGTAGCTCCACATAACCAGCTGAATATGCATATAAACACATGGCTAGATGTTCAGTGATACATGAATAGCATCAAACTTTATTTGCAATATTTACAAATGCTGTTTCTTCTCCAGAAAATTAAGAATTTGTGATCTAATTAAAAATAAGTTATCACCCACAACTATATTGAATTAAATTCTGGGTAATTTGTACAGAATTATATAATTTAATTTCTTTAAAGAGAATTCCCCACTCAAATGGAGCTTAAAAGCAATATAACAATGTAGGCTAGGGTCATCTCATTGGGTATATGCGCTTTAATTTAAAGCACCCCTATAAAGTTTAGATAGCCAGTTTAGATAGCTGGAAGGAAGAGGACAATATTAAATTAGTTTCCTCTAATGTTCTCCCACTAGAAATGTTTTCCGCTAAAATATTCCTCTACAGGTATTTCAAATGCATTTTTTTCTGACAGAAGTGCCTTTATTCTAAACATATAATTGTAGTGAAAAGCACAAGTTTCCAAGTTTCACCAAAATTCTTCATGCCACCAAGAATATCTAGAATATTAAGTTTCTGATGTACAAGCAGTGTTTGTGGGTCTGATTTCACTACACTGTTTGGCTTATCTTGCACCTGAACTCAAGATGATACGTCAGGCAGCCTACATCAAAATCTGATACAACTAGTTGAAATTGTTTTCAATCTGAGATGGATTTGCTGCCAATTTGGCTAAAGGTTTTGTGAATTTTTCAGATTTATCGGCCGGTGTAATTTTTACTTTCTAAGCCAGAGATTGCCAACCAGTGGGCCGGGGACCACTGGTGGTCCGTGAGAAAATTTTGGTGGTCCGCAGAGAAATGTCATTCCCAAAGTAATCCAGGTTGTGTGGGAACACAAGGCCCACATGGCCCACGGGAACACAAGGCTTGCATCGCTTGCATCGTGAACAGCTCAAGGTAGTGAGGGGAGGGGGGAAAGGGCAGGAGGAAACTTGCCCCACTTACCCCACATGCCTGGCCTGGCCACCAGGCTGCTTCTTTCCACTTCTGCTTTTGGCTGCATGCAAGGAAAGCAGCAAAAGTCTTTATCTCCCCCAAACTCCACCAGAAATGAGTCTTTGGGACTCTGCAAGGCATCCTGCTCTAAGAGGTTGGCCGGCAAAGGTTCATTTCTGGCGGAATTTGGGGGAGAGAAAGAAAGACTTCTGCTGCTTCTGCTGCTTTCCTTGCATGAAGCCAAAAGAGAGTCTCTTCCTCTCCCTCTCTCTCTCTCCCTCTCTCCTCCCCACCCCCCGAGAACGGAGCTGGAGGCGGTATCCTGTGATGCCAAATAAAGAATGATTGATCAGTAGGAAAACAGGGTGGAGAATTTTCTTGCACTTTTTTTCCTGCAGCCGCTGTCAGTCAAAATTCATATTAGTGATCCGTGGGATTTAAAATTATGAGTTTGGTGGTCCCTGAAGTCCAAAAGGTTGGCGACCCCTGTTCTAAGCTAATGTCCTTGCATATTTTAAATTGTTTCAACTATTATCTGTCTTGTTTCAACACTTTCCCTAAAAATATCTCTCTTCTATCGGAAACATTATTATGAAGTTTGTTTATAGTTGACACACAAGATGTATTTGGTTAGGTTGAATTACTTTCATGTGGCAGTAATCATGATTCTAAGTGAACAAAAACAGAATTAATAAAACTTTGTTCTAGTGAGAAACAGTGAAAGCACTTGTGTGCCACCAAGTGTAACTGCGCTTGGATTAACACCACTGCAGTGAGAGAGCAAGGAAATATATCTTGGAGGAGGAGAAATCCATAATAAAAATTCATTTATTTTGTTTCTAAACCAGGAATTGAATGAAAGGACTTCAGAGTGATATTTCTATGTTTTCTTCGTTTCTTTTAAATGATGAAATTCCTATTTTAGGATTTAAGCTACACAATGTTAGAGTGGTTCCCATTTCAAAATTATAAGATATTATTTTAAACAGAATCAGACAGAGGATCTAAGTCAGGGGTGTCCAACCTTGGCAACTTTAAGACTTGTGGACTTCAACTCCCAGAATTCCTCAGCCAGCAAAGCAAAGCTTGCCAAGGTTGGACACCCCTGATCTAAGTCCTAGAGAAAGCCTCATAGATACATCCTGACTGATTTGGATGTTTTATATATTTATCTGTGAATTCTACATCTACTTACCTAAGAGTGAACCTCACTGAATATAGCTATGTACAAAATTATTTTCATTTTTCTAGCTGTGCACACATTTAAGATTCAGCATTGTAAACTGGCCAACAATACTTCAGTTTTGGGGAGTACCCTTCCAGTCTGAAACCTGGGGAACAGGAGCATCTGTTTTCTTATGGCAGAATTTGTAACTAGAAAATAGAAAAGGGCCTGATGTGGCTCTTGAGAGTATCTGGTGCCCCCAGAAATCTTAGAATATGAGGTATTGGGCCCACCAACAACTCTAGAAGCCAATTTGACCACCATACTGTTCTTCAACTGTAGTACCTATCCCAAACTTTTCATCTCTGTTAGGATGGCACCTTGAGACTAGTTAATACAGATACTGGTTTATGGATGGAAAGTAGTAAAATACACTTTCACCAGCTTAATAAAGAAGGAAGAAACAGAATAAATCATGGATTTCCAAAGGAAGCTTAGCGCAGGTGCATATAGGGAAGAGCAATACAATTTTCTTAGGTAAGCTTTCGCATTGTGTCTCATAGAATAACCGACTTTGCTCATAAAAGAAAAATGGAGTTATGGTTCAGTGAAATAAATATAATTTGAATCTAGCTGCAATTTAATCTTGCCATCTCCAGGTGAAAGGAGTTTTTCCTGAAATCTTGATGTTCAATCAAGAGGGACAAAATACCTGTCATTTATCAGTTTCTAGCTGCATTGGGACTGTAACACTCAGATTCAGGTTTAAATCCAAACGTAGCTGAAAATCAGGAAAGAATGATTAAAAGCTATCTGATAGTAGACATTTGAAATTATCAGCTCATATTCTTGTCACTTATTTTAAAGAGAAGATAAGTTTCAGTAATTCAGGAATTATTATGGTTCAAATAGAGTTATTGTTTCTTGTTCCAGAAAATTCCTTATTTAGAGAAGATGGATCACACAGTTAAGGCCACAATGTTGCAAAAGAGCAATAAATAGCCAAAACATTTATATCTAAATGGTTGCATATACAGTCTCTGGTTTACACTGGATGGTCTCAAATGATGAATTATAAGATAATTTCTTTTTTTCCCCCAAAGTTCGATTCATTGCCTTTCCATTGGATTCATATTCCTTTCCATTTGTCGAAAGGATCTTCCATGACCAGAAGAAATTTTTTATTCCACTTAAGCGATGGATGAAAAAAAAAATTGAATTTAAGCCTAGTGTCATTTTGCTTAAAGAAATGTTTCTGGAAATGTAACCTTTGTAGCTGTGATATTATATCACTGCATAAACACTTCCATTAAAACATTGTGCAGGCATTCTCAGACCAGCAGCAAAAAGAGTTGGTTTGCATTTCATTTATCATTCTCTAGATCCAAATAGAGTCCTTAAACACAAATACATTACTGTAGACTTTATTTCACGTCTTGAAATAAAATCTGACATGTCTTGTACCAACAAGTCTATTATATAAGTAAATAAGTACTAATCACTATGCAAATTTTTAGATCTGAAAGAGCAGGGGATGATTAAGAGTTGTTGCTTGATACACTTTATTGGAGAAACTCCTAAACAATGAAGTGGTCATAGAAACAGAACTGTTGTAACACTTGCTTTTGCTAGTGCTCACTGCAAATTACTATTTGTGGAGAACAGGTACTGCAAATGTAACCTGCCTTTTAGAGATTTTTGCAATTGCTATTTTGCAAAAAATACACTACAGTATAGCCTAGAACACTGTAACTACAGGATGATAGGTTGTGGTCGGTGGATGTTAAAAATATCCAGATGTAGTTTGAGAATAGGAGACATGAATTACTATCCTTTTTCATCATGATCAGAGCAGACTCCTAATTATTTTGGAGATGCTGGGTGCCTATTTAGTTGATCTATTTGAGATGATCCATCTGGTAGATCCTCTGGGTTTCTTGGAGAAATTCTGTGGGAATTTTCTAAAGGCCATGGTGAATTGTACTACTGGGGCTTAGTTATAGTCTCAAGCATAGAGGTGGCTCCTGCCTTGCTTATGATTGCCCCTAAGGAGCCCATCTCTCTTCACTGACAAGCTCCAAGCACTTCTTCAGTTTATTGAGGAGCTTCGGGAAATGAAGTTGAGAGGACACATCTGGAGCATAGCTGGCAAAAGAGAGAGAAAGAACCTGACTGAACATGGATATGGGCTGATGTTCAAGCTTATCTAAGGCAGTAAGAGTAAGGAAAGGCATAATTTATCTGCTTTTATTATAGTTATAGAATGTCATCTAGTGAGTCAGATTGACATTGTGAGTCCTGAAGAAATAAAAGTTCTCTGATATATCAGCCCTGCTACTTGTAACTTAGATTCTTGTCCTTTCTGACTCATGAAAGCTTTCAGGGACTTAACAGGAAGCTGGGTTCAAGCAGTGCAAATGCTTCTTTCCTTGAATGGATATTTCTACATGTCATGAAAGGCACCTCTTCTCAAGAAGCCATTGTTCAACTGCCGAGTCTAAATAATCTTTGAGTTTTGGAGACACTGTTAAGACACTGCTAGGTCTACAATAGCAAATAGGCCCAGATAATCTCATTTCTTCTGCACTGGGTTTCAGGCCAATCATGAACGTCAGTCCTTCAGGATAAACCAGGTTCAAAACAGACACCACAAGGATTCAAGGAATGCCACTTCATTGATGTAGGGTTGTTCATAAAATTAGAAAGCCTATTGAAAACCTTCACTATCCCCCTTTTAAGAATAACAAGGTGAAGGTGGGTTTGTTCTGAATCTTTCTCACACTTTCTCCTTTCCCAGAGCTGAGCAACTGTTTTCTCTCACTTCCTTCTCAAGCTCAGAGCTAGATTGCTTTACATTACGTGTTCTTGTAGATAATCCATGCAGAGATCAGGATACAAGAAATGTGATCTTCCTAGACCTGTTTATCTATTAGTGGCATTCATTGTATTATTCTGAACCAATTATGAGTGTTCGGACTAGGAATTATTTTGTAATACATTTGTTTAAGTGGGTGGATCAGTGAGAGGTAAAGAGAGTTTGAACCATAAGAAACTCAACTGTGGGTTGCTACAAGATTTGACGCTTTCCCCTCCCCATATTATGTGATATCATTGAGTGAAACCATAAGCCAGAATGGAGTCAGCCATCATCATCATGCTGATGACATTCAGCTTTGCAGCTAAACTGTTGATCAAACAGGAGATGCAGCCAAGGCAGTGTTCCAGTCACTGAAGGCTGTTGGTATCTGGATTGGGAGAACAGGTTTATGTCCAATTTGCAGAGAGAATTGGTTCATAATCTTGGGGTCTTCTGGAGTCTTCAGCTCCTGTTCAAACATTTCTTAACTGTAGCTAGGAGGCAATTGATACAGATGCATCTAGTGTGCCAATTAATGACTTTTAGAAAAGTGGATGTCCCTCCTCCTCATCTCTCATGCCTTACGCACAAACTACCCAGAAGTTTCAGATTGTTCAGGCTAATCCAAAAAGCACTTCCTTGAAAGCTGAACTGGTGACCAGTTACTCCCAAGTGCAATTCAAAATGCTGATATTCACCTTCAAAGCCCTTCAAGGATCAGAACCTTAGAAAGTTCAAGATTGCTCACTCTCAGTGGTTTTTGCCCAACTGTAAGATCCAAAACAGAAGATTTCCTCTGGGTCCCTTCTCCAAGAGTATGTGATCTGCAGAAATCATAGAGAAGGGCTTTCTCAGTTCTTGGCTGCTCCCCCGCTCACCCCCCAAAAAATCTGGAATAGTTTTGCGCTGAAGATTAGCTTGATCTCTGCCTGGCTGAATTCTGAAAAACTATAAATATGGTTTTCTATCATGCCTGTGTTGCTTGATTTGCTCTCTTTGATCTATTCTTTGGCAGGAATGTTGTATGGAAATGGTTGTTAGCAAGACCTGGGATGTTTTAATGTTGGTGTATTATGTTTTTAATCTGATTATTGCATATATGTGCCAGTCAGTCACTTATGATTGGAATAGCATATAAGCCCAATTAATAAATACCTTAATCACATAAACATCGGTTCATTCATACATGAAAGCAGATTTTTGAATTCACAATCAAAATTCAAATGACTTTTGAGTAAATGATGTATGGAGAATGAAAATGTGAAAACTAATGAAAAAAAAATACGGAGGCTGTACCACATGTCAAGAAAAAACTCTATGTTTTACCAGTTATGATAACTTTTAACATATAGAACTACCAGAAGCCAACCAAAAGAGAAGGATTCCTATTAGACACTTTTACTCTAATATTTTGATACTCAAAATTATCACATCACTACTAAAAAGTATTTGAAATATGCTTAGAGAAAACCTTTATGTCAGAATATATATTATATATATGATATATACCAGCGTTTGTCCTCCCAAGGATTAGAAAGATGAGGTGAGAACAAATGTTCCCATAAGTCTTTACATAGCCCATCTAACATTCTAGATGAGCTTTGTAAAGACTTCCGTAGATACCCAGAACGGCTTAAAGACTTATGTAGATACCCAGAAGAACTGCTGTTTGCTTCAGACATCATACAACCACATCAAAAGAAGGATATATATATATATATATTACAAAAAGGGAATAAAAATTTATATTGAAAAGCCACAGCTCTTACAAGCAGTGCATTATTTATTTTATTAATTTGCTCTTTTTACATTACGGGAAACATTAATCTATTTACATGTTTGTGTGTCCACATATCAGACAGATAGATAATCCTATGAAAAACTAATTCAAAGTGCCATATAATGCTCTCCAGCCTTCCATCTAGAGTTTTTCAAAATGTAGCAGTTTTGCAAAAAAAGGAAAAAACAAAAATGGATTATCCTGACTGGGAATAAAGCTAGAATGCATCTATGTCACTGATTCTGATTCACATTCTAGTAAAATTATGCAGTATAAATTTAAAAAACAAACTGTAAATTCATAAATATAAAATCCAAATTAAAGTGATCGTACATAACAAAACATTAAGGGGACATCCAATAAATAAATGGAAATATATTATAAATAAGGTACTAGCATTTACTTTTTTATATTAAAATGTTTAATCTTTTTCTTTATCTCTCATTACAAAAGAACAGTGCCTGCTTATATGTGTCTACTTAGAAGTATAGCACAGATTAAGTGAGATTAGTCCCAGATTAATTACAGTCCAAACTTGTATCCTACCAGGCTTCTTCAATTTGGCATTATTGTGATGTATTTGCCTAATGTGCTTGGAATTATTAAAAGATTTAGAAGTAACTCCAAAGTGTCTAAAGGTGCCAGGTTGGGTAAGAGTGCTAAACCATAGTGAATGGAAATAAACTCTATTTTACTCAGTGACACTTACATCTAAGTAGACTTGCATTGTATTGCACTGTTAAAGGTATTTTACGGAAAGGTCTGCAAAAATATATATAATAAATATTTTAAAACTTTTGGTTTAAGAGTTCAACCTCTTTTTTTTAAATATCCCCTAATTCCAATTGTACTTTAAAACATTGATTGCAGCTTTTTTTGCAGAGATACAGAAATCTGAATAAAATAAGCCCTACAAAATCAATTGAAATAAAAAGACTCAGTTTAGCCAATTAAAGTTTCTAATCGCCACTTATTTCAATTGAAGAAATCTGAGCGTGATGAGGTTCCCTGCAGAAACAAATGATCTGGTTTTTTTTTCTTTTTTCTTTGTACTGTATAGATAAAAAGGTCCACAAGATGCAATCAGAGTAAAGCAACAGCCTGATTTATAGACGTGCAGTGCCAAAGAGTAATCTGGGTGGCACTATTGTCCCTTGCAGGACTGCAGGTTCTCAAATCCTTCTGTTGCATGCAGATGTTCAACATCTACATGTCCTCTGCATTTTTCTAGTAATTTATTAGAAGATATAATCCTTATGTCTACATCAAACCCAAATGAATAATGAGGTATCATGTTAACAAATTCCTTTAAGTTATGATGTGCAAATACATCTCTCCAAAAATATAAAATTAAGTTGTGATCCTCACCATTTTTTCCCAAGGGTAATCCAAATAAAACAATTGGCCACTTTGTAGTACATCATTGTTTGTAATCATATGATATATGACATTTCTAGATAAATTGCCTTATCTTAACACAATTTTTATCAATAGCATTTCAGCTAGTTTTTAAACTTTTTTCATTGGATTCAAATACCACAGAAATAATATTGTTGTGAAAATAGATCTGTATGACATGTTTTGCACATCTCTGTACGAAGAATCCAATTTTTAAAAAACATGTCTATATTTAAAGGTGGCTACTGATATTATATAGACTGCAAACAATGTGCAAGACTTTAAATATTAAAAAGAGGCTATAAATTAAAACAAAAATATATTCTCAACATAATACAATTCAAATTCTGCAAATCAGACTTTCAGTTTTGAGTTAACACTGGATTTTTATCCTTGCCTTTAAAAGTCTTAAAAATATTAAATTATTAGCCCTTTACTTGTAAAACACAGCAGTGATATTTTGTGCCCTGTTAATAAGTGTATAGCTTGGATATATCAATGGCTTTGAGAGGTAGCAAATTTTGTAGTGATTTTACATTTTTTTAAAAATATTTCCATACCTGTTACCTCTCCCAGATTCTTGGAAAAAAAAAAAGTAGAGCCTAAAAATGATGCTGTATCATTACAACATATTCTGGCATGATCTGTTGATATATATTCTCAAAGAAAAAAGGCACAAAAGAAAAACCCATCTTTTGAATGGTAATTTCTATCACTGCGAGATTGAACTGTGTAATTTTACTATCCAACCAGTTAAGAGTTTCATAGTTGAAATTTTTTATCCTTAAGCTAATTGAAAGCCAGCTTTGATAATACAGATTACAAGTCAGTTATTCAGTATATTTCATTAGAACTAGATCACTTCTTTCTTGATCTGTCAATAAAGTATTATTTTCCATACTCAACACGGATGCCAATATGGATAAAGTTAAATATTCAAATAAGAAATGATCCATAATTCTTTGCCCATGTGACTTGGGAGGATACAACTAAAAAAATGACACATAGTCCAGATCAATAATCTGTTGAGTGCTTTAGTCTCATCCATGATTTTGGCAACAGAATGTAGACCAAACTTTGCAACTGAAACCAACACCTTCATTAGGACACAAACTGTAAATTCTCTAGTGCTTTAAACATGCACATTTGTGCATGTTAGATGCTTTCCTTAAAATTGTGGTGCTTGTGAAATTATCATGCTTTCTGCCAGTATGATACTTTGGTCAGATTGCACTCTACATTCCCATGCCAAGGGTTCCTTATTAGGGTTAAGCAGTGTTTCATATTTGGTTCAAAAAAGGTTTTTTTGTTTTAGCAACTCTAGAGAGAGCCACATAATCCTAGAAAAAACACATCTGCTTTAAAGAGTCACAAACAACTTCTATGTTTGTCCTTCCAGTTGCTCTAAAGCAGCTCTTTTGGAATCATTTCTAAAACACTGCATAGCTCTGTTGTTTATCTGTCTTTTTCCCAATCTAGCATTAGGTGTAAACTACATACTTTAAAACAGCTTTGTAAAGAAAGATATTCTCTATTTTAAAGAAGAAACCAAAGGGAAAAGTATGAAACACTTGCGATCAATGGTCATGAGTAGTATACAACATGTATTTCATTTACAGCATTTTAGAAACAACAGCCAGTTGGAGATGTGCAAAATCTGAAAGCTCATCAAAGTCAGGAAATCAACAAATGATTTTCCCTTTTAAAATGCACTCATTGTATTAGGAAATGGCAATATAGTACAATGTTAAAAATTCTTACTAATTGATTGGATGAAAATATTCTTTTAATCCAATTTTCACTCATCTATTAAATTCATCTAAGCTTTCTTGTTATTGCCTTAAAATATTACTACCTTGGAAGATAGATTTTACAGTCTTCTCCTGATCAAAAAGATTCTAAGTTGAGTTTGAGGAAATAAAGTGAGGCAGATTGTGCAGCTGCTAGTCTTTTCATGGGACGATGGACACTTCATCCCCCTGACTCATCTGAACTTTTACTGCAGTACACCTATCTCCCCAACTTCTTTCGGTATGACAGAAGAAAAGGATTATCTTGAAAGATCAAAATCATATGTGTCTCTGTTTCTAAAAAATTAAATTAAATTAAAAAAAACAGTCATACAAAGAAGGGATTCTGAACCCAAACTCCATTCACTATCAATGTGGAGGACAACAGAATCCGAAAGGTATTACCCTGCAATACTGGATTTCCAAAGTACCAAATAATGGAGTATTGCTGTACACTAGATAACAGACTACCTTCAAGGAACAAGGATGAGTAAATCGGTGCATCTATTGTACAGATTTCTGTGTGTGTGTGTCTGTGTGTTTGTGTGCGCGCATACATGTGTGTACATGAGACAGAAAGGAAGAGAGGTGTTATTTGTGGGTGTATGGGATTCTTTACAAGAGACAAGGTGGGCAGCATCAGTACATATGGCAAAGCACTAGGCTGAGATGGGCAAACCTTTAGAAAGCAAGGGATGTTAGCAAAACCCTCTTGGAGAATTGACAGTTACACCACAGAAGTGTTAATTCATTGGGAGAGAAGAGAGAGATAAAAGGAAGAGGAGAGAAATACAAATACATATTGGTATCTCTGAGCATGGACCTAGGGCAAATTATACAAGAGACATTTCTTGCCATTAACAGTCCTCCTGGTTGGATCCCTTCATAGCCTGGTCTGGGCTTCGGGGATGTAAATCTCAATGCTTTCGGCGCTTTCAGTGGCTGAGTTCTGACGAACCGATGCAGCTCGTTTGGCAGCCATCAGCCGTTTCCGGGCCTCCTGACGCTGTGAGCTCTCCAAAGAGCGTTCCCGAATGAGTGGCACCTGACCTTTCGATGGCTTCTTTGGCACTGGAGGAGGGGCCCTTCTCTCCTGATCAAAGCAGAAGGTTAATGACATTATACAGCTTCTCAGGGGGAAAAATTTAAAGAAAGGGCGGGTGGGGGAGACAAACAAACTAGGACAAGTCAGTGATTAGAAGATACTTGTTTACCTAAAGTTAAATCACTTTCTCTTCACTGAACTGGCATTCAAAGACTTTAAAAAGTACATAATCTTAAGGCAAAAAAGGACAGCATTGATAACAGCGCTAGTTCTCCATAGACGTGTGGTGTCTGAGGCTCAAACAGATGAAGCTCCCACCATTAAATATTGTATGTTACTCTTGCTGGGCAATCTAAATTCCTCTTGTGGATATTCAGAATTAGAAAAGAGAGCATCTTTAGTACTTCTACTTAATACAATGTCATAATTCTATAATCTTAGAAAGTCAGATTGTAAGGTAATTAAAATCACCTTACACTTAATTATTAATAAAACTCTTTGATGTTCTTAATAAATTACCTCAGCATAATAGAATAGTATGTGGTAGGAATGAAAGACACAGATAATGAGCACTGACCCCTTTGTATATAATATACATACACAAGACTAAATGGGCATACAACATTCAAGACTTATGGATAGATTTTACACAGTCATATGAACTAGCAGCCTGCGGTTAGTTATCATAGCAAAATTTAAAAACAAAATGAAAAAGAACATGTGGTCAGTGGTGACTGGCTACGGAACATTGCATACTTTGGGTGCAATGTGCTTCGTAAAAGTATAGCATCAGAGTCAACAATCTGCAAACTGAATTCAATTACAAATTCAGAAGTGGGTAGGGAAAACTTAAAAAAGAAATTCTGAGAATATACATTAGTAATTACTTTGGCATCCAAAGATATCGTGGTTAATAAACAGGAAGAAATATGTATATATCCACATGATATATATTTATATATCATATACATATATAGAAAGAGACAGAATGAGATGTGGGAGGGAGAGAAGTGTGGGTATGTTACTTCTGGAATTTACATCTAGAATCCAAAAAGAGCTATACAGTAATCTGGATTTGAAGTGCAAAGAAGCACAGGAGTCATACAATATGTATCTAGCCTTCCATAAATTAAATGCATCCTTTCTGGGATTGCATGGTGGCTATAGGAGCCCAGGAATGATGCAGTTTCTTTAAGAAGTTGTCAACAGATGATATATTAGTGCCTGATGCACTCCAGTTCACCCTTTTAAATTTGGATCCACAGGTCTAATCCAAAATATATCTCTAGTTTACATAGACTCTATTTTTCCAATTATATGATGTCCAGCTTAATAATCTCCTAAATGGATTATTAATTGCATTATGCTCTATAAGTGTCATTATAATTTATTATTTTCTCATTGTTGATCAAAACAATTCCTCATTGCTTGTGTTAATGGAAATGGATTTGTTTGAAACACTGCATTCGATCTGCATGCAAAGAATGAACTATGGTAGTTACCCAAGTTTAGGATGAAGGATAACAAGCACAAATATAAAAACAAATTCACAACTTTTTTCATATTTTGCTTAAATAGGGGAAAAAACAAGCAATTTAATTTAAATATTAATGTAGCCACACTTGGTAACCATGATCCACAAAATATATTTTTTCACTACAGGTTGATGAAACATCCTGTTTGGTCTGTTTAATTTACTCCTTTTGTTATCATTAAAGTAGTATCAGTTTCTTATGCTGGCAAAAAAAAACCACCAACCTTTGGCCTATTTAGGTATCCTAACATCTAATAAAATAGTGTGTTTTAGAATCACCATTTTTTTTTTGTCCTAGCAATGTTATCTTGTGGGACTTGAAGAGGTAATCATTTATTAGTATTTTGGTTTGGAACAAGTAAAGATGCAAATGCATGGTTTTCTCAGAATGTTGTCTAAACCAGATGACTTCATGGTTTTCCCTACTGAACATTTATAGGTAAACAATTTTTTGACTTAATCATGCAGTATTTATTTTGGTAGGGGTTCAGAACTGTTCAGAACTGGTTAAGGTTCCAGCATGGGGCATAACAAATGCAAGAATGGTTTTACAGGCCCATTCTTTTCCCTGGACTTTTTTTTTCATATTCCTATGGCTAACAAAAGAAAGATTCTGAGAATACTAACATTATGGAACGAAATCCCAATTTTTTAAAGCATCCCTTGAAAAAAGTAAAATATCTATAGCACTTATTTCCATACTATTATCCTTTGCTTTAAAAATAATCATCATAGGCAAAATAGGCCAGAGTCTAACCCACACTATTAATAACTTTTCTAAACAAACAGGTGCAAGGGAACACTTTGCCTCTCTTTTTCAATTTTCTTTAATGTGTATGAAACTAAGTTTGTGCTTTTCCTTATAAAGGCATGGGCCTTAGAAATATTTGATTACATCAGCAATTACAACCACAGCAAATTTCTCTTTGCTATGGAAATGTAGTTTTTTTTACTCCTTGCAATAAACTTCCCATTATTCCAGATCTAGATCTCCATCTTAAGTTTCCTTCTTAATTTTTAAGGGTATACATATTATTAAGGACAACAGGGTAGGAATATATTAAAGTACTTCATTTAAATAGTACATTTTTACATTTCATAGTGGGAGAAAATATTTCAGAAAACTTTCATTTTTTCCTCCTAATGTCCTTTCCTTTCCTTCCCCCCCTTCCCAATTTTGGGCCCTGGAATAGAAAAAGAAAAATGTTTACATGCAAGTTTTCATATTTCCATTCTACCAGTCAATTTGTACTGTTATTATTATGGGATATATCTCAACTTTAAAATCTCTAGGGAAACAATGACTACTTCTGACACTACTACTGAGAACAATGAGACAAAGCACACTAAAAATTACCTAACATCCAGGTAAGTCTAGGAAAGAAAATGGAGTCTTAATTTACCATCCTATTTAGCGTTTGAGTCTGGGAGACAACGGAGGACAGGGCCATGCTATGGTCCATGGGGTCGCGAAGAGTCAGACACGACTTAGTGACTGAACAACAACAACAAATTAGAGTTTTAGAGCTAGAACTTACTGAATGAAATAAAAGAGGTGAAACCACCTATGAGGTCTCCCTCAAAATAAAGTAATGACACAAGAGATTCTCCAGGTAATACTTATGATGGCTTGATTGGCAGATGCCCATACATTTATCCATGGGAATGGGGCTGGTTACCAAGTCAGTGCTGATAACAGTACTCCCCTAGTTTACTTATACATTTCATAGTGCATTAGTAAACAAAACTCTTACACTACGCAGCACTGTATACTCTCTGTATTATTTATTTTAATTGTAAGAATCAATATATGAGGCAATTTCTTCTAACAGTTGTTTATCTAATATGATTATACGTTAAGTATAATAAGACAAATGAGCACATTCCCGTTTTTCACATGTACAAGTTTGCCTTAAAAATATGCCTGAACATATTACAGATAATATTCCAGGTGATTCTTAAAATAAGCATTTTCTTTTCTTTTACAATGGAATTAATCTGATATGAAATCCATTTCATGTTTTTAACATCAGTGAAGTATGCAGAGACCTATTTAATCTGTCCAGTATTTGTGCAGGGTTTTAAATGAAGCATACAAAATCGACAATGTTCTACCTTCTTGTCATGTAGATCCAGATGTTTCCAATTATTGGCCTTTAATTGATGAAGTTCATCAAATTTCATACTAATATTTTCTATGGACAACTGCAGCATATCCCAAAACCCTGCTAAATCTTGGGAGGCTGGTCTCGGGTGTGCATTGGGATTCTGTGTGAGAGAAAAGAATAGGAAATAGGAATAGGGGGGAAAAAACACCAAAAAAATTCAAAGTCCTTGAAAAAGTCAGGTGGAACTTTGCTTGTTATTTCTAATAATGTTGGCTACCCTACTGCATCTGATTCATATATGGAATAATAATACAAGTTGATTAAATTAACTAAGCCATCATGCATTGAGGCAATGGCAGAGTCTTACAAATGTAATAGTTTCAGCCCAACCAGTATGGATAGCATACGCTGTAAATTGGTTAAATGTTTGGGAGAAAGTTAGTTGAAACAATCTTACTTTGGAATGAATGGTTTGGCAGAGATATGTTGCAATAATGACAAGGGATAGTTTTATGCTGGATATGTTTCCGTTATTGCATATATAAGTAGTCCTTGACTTAAGACCATTCAACAATGGTTTGCTACGATGGTCTCGGAAAAAGTGACTTACAAACTGTCTTTGGAGTTTCAACCATTGCATCGCCTATGTGTGCAAAACTACAAAATGGTCATGTGATTGCAGTTCAGGTGCTTGGCAATCAGCTTGCATTTATGATGGTTGCAGCATCTTGCAGTCATATGATCACAATCTGTAACCTTCCCAGTGGCTTGCAATAAGCAAAGCCAATTGGGGAAGTCAAATTTGCATAACAACTGCAGGATTCACTTTAACCACAGTAAAATATGGTCATAAAATTGGGTCCAATTACACAATATACTTGCTTAATAATAGCATTACTTAGCAAGTGAAATTTCAGTCCCAATTGTGGTCATAAGTTGAGAACTACCAGTACCAGAAACAAAAGGCTAGAATATTCTGGCACATTCCTGAGCTTTCAATAATTTCTCAAATCGATATTTTTTTAAATCCACTTTTTGATATAGTTCCAATACATCTGTGTCCTAGATAGCATACTTTTGGTTAAATTTAATGTAAATTTTTGTTCCATTCTTTTGATATAGTAGAATTGGAAATAAATGTTATAAACTCACTTCTTTAATTTATTTTCAGTGTTTTTTTAAACTTCTTGGGAGAGATTGTAAGATTTTCTTCTCAAGTACAAAATATTTTGGCCAGCCTTAAATTCTTGCCTTTGAGTTATGGGAAGAACAACAGTGGTATTATACACTATTCTGCTTCATACATTAACATATTTTTTTTGCATGCAAGTAATACAAACACCGATATCATTATACATGTTACATACCAGATTTTCTTCACAGAGTTCTCTGAATTGGTAAAATTTCTGAGCCATGAGAAGCTGAGCACTACCAACTGCAGTTCGAATTTTACCTAAAACTTAAAAATAATCAAAGCATAAGACACCATTGTGATGCATTAATGTAACCAATATTGGAAATCTCTCCATTGTTACTAAACCAGCTGCAGATCTAATTTAGGAGTGAGCGAAGTGCAACCATATGCAGCCTGTAGCCTATGGACTAATTTCAAATGCTGTCTGCAAGCTAACCATATTAATACCTGTGGGAAGAACATTTTTTCCCTTTTGTACATGAAAGTAAGTGAAAGACAGAAAAGAGAGTGGAGTGTCAGAAGAGAAGGAATTACAGAAACTGAGTAAATGTGTACTGCTACCCATCCTGGTAGTTCCATGTCCAATGGTTGCTTAAGCTCAGCTCACCACTGATAACAGATTTCAATTAAGAAAGTGCAATCTTCGACAAGAAATCCTTTCCCAATGCTACAACGAAAATCCTGCAGTTCATTTTAAAAGTGCATACATTCCCAGTCACTGGAACTCCCTCTAACATACACCAATTAATAAAAGCAGGAATGCAAAAACAATGAAAACTCTCACACTAAAAAAAATAACCTCCACTGTGTTTTAACTTGGCCTATATACTTTAAAATTAATTCTGGATAACACAATGCTGTCACATATGCAGATTTTTTTTTGCTTGTTGAATGATGAGGGATGATAGAAACTCAGTTCGACAATGTTCGACAGAGTCACGCGTAACCCTTCTGCAGTTTGTCATTGAAACAATACAGTAATAGCCCAAAGAATGCAAAATATTTAATCAAAACTGAATCTGTGCTGAGTTCCCCACAGGCAACATATGTTTGGTTTGGCCAGATACATGGGCTTCTGTAAAGTAGCAAGTTTTAAAGTGCCAAGTTAAACAGATGTCTAAGCCAATGAAAAACCAAATATATCTAGGATACTATGAGTTGTGAACATATAGGAGGCCCAGTGCTTGGATCCTAAATTGCTTCATGCCATTTTATTCCTGGAACCTCCCTCCATTTATAGCCACCTGCACCTTATCTTAGATTTTCATGGTCATTCAGAATTTAAAATAATTATGTCTTTGATCCTAAAATATTCTCCAAATTTAAATGAGGTTTGAAAGAAATCTCAAAAGCATCTGTACTTACTTCTGAGAATCTTGCACATTCAGTAGAAGTTATGTCTTTGCTGCAAATGTTACGGCATAATTATAAAATTGCACACTGGTATTGGTGGCAGTTGAGTATGGGTTCATAGATGAAGGCTAGAATTCCTTATGAAATCCTAGGCTTCCTCACTTAGAGTATATGCTGTGATGTTTAAAGTGATAAAATATTGGGGGATGATTTTTATCACAGAGATGATCCCCACTCCGGCAGTTCTGTTTTTTTTCTTTATGAGGGCCATTGCAGCTATTGTGGATAAATTCTGAGCACTATCACATAAGGCAGATTAGATATGAGCATGTGTGGCTCTATGACACATACTCTAAACCAGAGGTCTCCAAACTTGGCAACTTTAAGCATAGCTGTGGAAGGAGAATTCTGGGAGTTGAAGACCACAAGTCTTAAAGTTCCCAAGTTTGGGGAATCCCTGCTCTAAACAATCTAAAAAAGAAATCATAAAATACTAAGGTAGCAGTCTTACATATTCTAACTGGGGGGTAAGTTTCACTGGACAAAAATCAATGGACTTTATGTCTGAGCAGACAAATGTCCAGTATGTACATGCTTAGTATTAGTACACAGATTATTATATATCTTTTCCTATGGAGGTCCTGAAAGCAGAGTTTTCTTCTCAGACAGACATCAACACCAAAAGGAAACAACTGTGAAGAGGGAAATGTAAATTCACACTACACAGCACAGGGAATTCTACACATAACGGCCATTTTCCCATTATTTTTTGCAAGGGTTGCGTGTCTAATTCCCTAGGCTCTGTGCTGAAAATGTACCCCTTGGTGTGTCTAGTCTTTTATTTGTACTAATGTGCAAACCACTGAAGTGAAAGAAGCCTTCAATAGGGGGGAGGAGTTAATCGGAGAGCTTTCATGTGGTTCCCATTGTTATGAGAACCCTTCTCACTGCATCGACTTCAGAACAGCTGCCTCAGCTGGAGCTGGGCCATCTAACATTTCACAAGGCATTTCAAGAATTGAAAGGAAGGGCGAGGGAAATAGAAGGTAGATGGTCTCCCAGCTGTGTATTAGAGGGGAATTTTGCACAAAGCCAAAAACTGCTTGGGTGATTATACTGATAAGAGAAGTTGCTTAAAAATTGTTTCATGATGCAATGTTGAACAATAGCTTGAATACTCCTTATTAAAAACAGCACTCAATAATATCCCAATACTTTCTGGAAGAAAGAAGATTGAGGAAAATAGAACGTGTCAAGTCTTCTCTTTCTGAATATTTGGTGATCTAAGACATTCTCAGATGACTATGAGATGAATTCTGCACTGAGTTAGATGAACAGAACAATACTGAGCCCTTCTAGCTCAGTATGGTTTTCAGCGCAGTACTGTCTTCATGCTTTCAGACTTCAAATCTATCCAGTGATTCTAGACAGTAAACCTTTGATGTTCGGCATTCGACATGCATTCACACGTCTTATACCTACTTCTTATAGCAGACTTTTCCAAATTTGAGTCTCCAGATGTGTCAGATTTAATTTCATTAATACCCATTTCCAAATGCCAAAAATATGTAACCAACTCCAAAATCAATGCTGATAATTTATAAATCTCTGAACTGATATTGTGTTCCTGTTGGACATGGATATAACCAAAGTATTTTGCCTTACGCCTATTTTATCTCTGATTTCTTTTACATCAGCTAAATGAAGTATACACCTACAAAACAAAATGCATATTATGTATAATGTTTAAGAATAAGCATTCTTAAACTATATTTTTATCAATAATCAAAGCCCATTCTGGAGAGATACCTCCCATTCTGAGGTTTTTGCTAAACTTTGCTTGTCCGTAGATAATTTTTTAATATGATGCATGTAGAAGTAAAATTAAGCACATTTAATTCAGCTAAAATGTCACTTTATTTGTTTGCTGGGAAGAAAGAATGGACAGAAAAATCTACTCCACAAAGCTGCGCCTTCTTAGCAGTAAGTGTCAATGTTCTAAAAGAAAATGGATGAATAAACATGTACAATGAGCAGAAAACTAGTTGAAGGCCCAGGAGTAGATATACCAAGCAAAAATCTAATCAGTTTATTGTCCAGTACACTAGTTTCAACTTCCTTGCTCTTGTTTATTCAATAATCTACTAAAGGGGCTTATCTATTTAGCTACTGGCATTGTATGCAAACTCTTGGTTCAAAATGTTTTTTCTAAAACTTAATCAAAGGCATAGTTCCCTTGGTACATGTGAGTTCCTATGCAGATTTGGCAATTTTATGTAGATTGTTGAACACTGACCTATGATCAACAATTAATACAGACAGGCGTGGCTTTAATAAGTTAATTATTACTACTATTATGAATAAGCAATTTCAGAGGAAACTAACAAAACTTTAATGCAATAAAACATGTGGATAATTAACTAAAGAACTATTTCCAGATGTTTGTAACACGATAACCTGTTTTTATATGCAACAGCGGGAGCAGCAGCAGCAGTAACAACAAATTGCATTCATAACTGGAAACACTCTTTTCATTGTGACACTTACTTTCTCTGAAAGATAATAACAAATATGTCCATGGAACACACAAGACCCTGTCAAGCAGTCCTAAGCCATCTCCAGACAGCTGTTGTACATAAGGAGGCATTGTCTGGAAAGGCTTGTATCATGTTACTCCTAGCTTCGGGGTGGGATGGGAGAACATTCACCCTCTCAGCTGCCAAGATATTGAGAAAATTTCAGTCTTTGCAAGTTACAGTAAGCCTCAGTGTGGTGTAGTGATTAAGACATAATGGATAAGCACAGGTCAGATAAAGGAGGAAGGGGGAGGAAGAGGAAGCTGTTTGAAGCCATTCTTAGCCATGGACACTCCCTGTTGCCGTTGTGGGAAATCATTGAAAGGAAGAAGGCTCTGCATTAGGACTTTGCATTCAAAGTATGACATTTTATTCAGAATGTGCATGGATTAAAACCTTGAGCATGGGTTAACAATCTGTTGGAAATGCAACGCGTCTTTCTTGGTATAAACTTCAGACTGCAGGGGGCTATTACATCAGCCCCCACAGGGAACAGTTGCTTTAATAGAGCCTCGGTGGCACAGTGGTTAGAGTGGTGTACTACAGGCCACTTCTGCTGACTATCGGCTGCCTGCAATTTGGCAGTTCAAATCTCACCAGGCTCAAGGTTGACTCAGCCTTCCATCCTTCCAAGGTGGGTAAAATGAGGACCCAGATTGTTGGGGGCAATACGCTGACTCTGTAAACAGCTTAGAGAGGGCTGTAAAGTGGTATGTAAGTCTAAGTGCTATTGCTATTTAAGGTGTTCCTATTCTTAACATGTGCTACATTTTCCCCCAATAATCTAATATTGGGAATATTAGTGAAGTAAAATGAAGTGAATGCAAAAAGGTAATAGCACATAGGCAGGTAAGGGAATTACAAAATGTGTACAGGTAGCACTTGACTTACAACCGTTCATTTAGTGACTATTCAAAGTTACAATATCATTAAAAAGTGACTTATGACTATTTTTCACACTTTTGACCCTTGCAGCATCTCCATGGCCACATGATCAAAATTCAGACAGTTGGAAACTGACTCATATTTATGACGGCTGCAGTGTTCCAGGATTATGTGACCACTTTTTGCAACCTTCTGACAAGCAAAATCAATGGGGAAAAAAAGATTCACTTAATAACTGTTACTAATTTAACAACTGCAGTGATTTACTTAACAACTGTGGCAAGAAAAGTTGTAAAACGGGGTGAAACTCACAAATGTCTTACTTAGAAACATACATTTTGGCCTAAATTGTGGTTGTAAGTTGATGCACAATGTCAGGCAAATAAATGTTATGTCAGATTAGTGTCAGTGTTAGGATGCAAGAATGTAAAGGTGTCATTTGTCATGAGGTCAGCACACATTAGTTGTCACTTTGGTATCACTTCAATTTGTTAGTGAAATGCACAGTGATGTTTGTGGGACTTTTGGCGAAATAGAGATATATTTTGAGAAATTACAAGTGGTACTGGTTTTTGGTATCTTTTGATTTAAAGGCTAACAGAAATAAAGGCAACTTCTCTTGTTAGCACTGGAATTACTTACTTTCTTCTGGAAGATGATTTTCTTGTTCTTCTCTCTCCATTTGTTGGCACCAACCTTCCATCCGTTCTCTTTCTGCTTGAAGAAGCTTCAGAAACCAGTGTCCATCTCTGTGGCACACGGACCTTTGAACAGCTTCAATTGGATCTTCAGTTATAGAATCAATCCAAGGATCCGGTGGAGGTAAAATGGAAGGATCAAATTCAGTGTCAAAGTCATCATCTACTGCACATGCATGATAATGGTTTCCTGAGCCCTGTATGCTAACAGTGGAAGTACTGATATCTCGGGAATATTGTCTCGACATGGGCCCAGAATATGATTGATCTTCTTGAGGGTCCATGGACATTTCAAAGTTCTCATGGAAATCCATGTCTGCTTGAACAGCTGTTGTAACACTATTTGATCGGGTAAATCTGCGGAAACTGAACAAGACAAAACAGAAAGTTTAGCAATGCTGACATTCACAGGCCGCTGTACTTTATAGACAAACAGATGCAATTGTACGAATAGGGTATCTTTGAATTCTACCAGACATTTTATATCATCAGCAATTGAAATAAACATATTTTTCTTTTTATAGGGGTCATCATGGCTTAAGTTTTGCATGATTATGAATGAAAATATTATCACATTCATATTAATCCTTGATTTTATATGCAATTCATTTTAGGTTTGAGTCATAGTGATAATTCCTTAGGATGTCCTTGAAACTTTGATTTTTGTTTAATATCTAATGATATTAATTTTGTGTGTGGGGTAGTAGTGGTAAAAAGACAAACTTGAGAAAGGACAGGTATTAACATTTTCTCAGGATACTCCCACCTTACTGAATGCTACTACACTGAGCGCAATTATTAGATTTCTATGCATGACCATATTTAGAATATTGTGCCTCTTTCATCATTCAAGGCACAGAAGCTGCATAACACTGCCACTTCTACCTCTTCTTATTTTCTCTTACATTTCATTATGTCTGTATCATCAAAGGGTAGTACCTACTGTTACTGATTTCACTTGAATTTCTATAAAATAGCTAGAAATTTCCATGCAGTACAATTGAATTGAATCAGTAATACTCAGACACACATACAAAGAGCAAGGTTTTCCCCAAATAAGTACCTGTGATTTTATATGCATATGTGTGGATGAGAGAAACTTATATTGTCTGTAAAATAATTGCAGCAATAGAAGAAGAAACCAGGGTGGCAGAAAGGAAGGCAAGCCACTGCTTCAAGAGGACAAGTGACTCCTACCAGCCTAGCTTTTTGTTGTCCATGTCTAGAAGGTAGCTGCAATGAGGATCTTCTCTTTCCATAGAGTCTTTTCACAGCACATGAGAACTCTGTAAATGTCACGATCTCAATAAATGAGAGTCTCAAAAGATTAATAGGCTCTTTATTGCAGACATTAATTCTTTACAAGCAGAAGGGAAGAGAGAGGGGTAGGTTTAGCACATTGACTTAATAGCGCTTAATAGCCTAAGCATGTATATCTGAGAATAACAATCAATGAACTTAACGGGACTTCCTACAAAGTAAGTGCTGCTTTCAATTACAGTCCAGCACAAAGAAGTCATCATTTCCTTTTATGCAAATGGGGGAAAACAAAGCAGCCCAATGCCAAAAGAAGCTTTTCTGCAGCTTCCTTCCCAATTTCCACAGAAGCAGTTCAGAAACATTAACCTGGGATTAAGAGATTAAGCATTCTTAAACTCATTGGGATTTATAGCAGAGTAAGCATATATGGGTTAATACTTTTTCAGGACAGTTTTTAAAAGTTTCTCTATAAGTGGTAGGTAGCTTTGTGGGGGGAGAGAATGGTTTGTGTAAGTGTGTATAGTGGAATAATTGATATTAAAAGTGGGATAAAATTAATTTCAATCAAAAGTCAATAATATTATGGTTTGACTTGTCCATGTCTTTTTTTTTGGAATGCATAGATATAAATATAGATACACAACTTGTGTCATATGCACACAATATCTTAAGACTGGTTTCATTGGGAAATAGTAATTTTAGATGGTATATGCAGGCAGCTTGAAAGTAAATATAATTTGAGTATAAACATTTATAAGCAGTATTTTCACCTTAAATTCAGTAATTTTTTAGATAAATGTGATAACTTTCTATGTTTAGGAAAATTAAAAAGACTAGTTCTAATACAAATACTGATGCTATTGGGAGCAGCTGGTGCACAACTTTCACATGGAACATTGAGAAAAACATGCTGCATGAAAATACAACATTTATTCCTTTTGATGGATCTCAAATTACAAATTTGCAATATGCACTTTATAACTCCATGGGGTTTGGAACTAAGTTAGTTTCTTGTTAAAGCCCATCTCTATGACTTTGTATCTTCCTCTTATTGGCAACCACTGTGAGAAATGGGATAATCTTTGGGGATAGGAGGGTCAAAATGTCAAAATGAAGGTGTGACGAGATATTTACGTTTGTTGCATCTGTTAAAAGAGATGTAACTTCAATCCCTGAGGAATCATCAGACTGACTCTACAGAAGCAGTGACAATGATGGTTACGTTGAAGTTGATATGCAGTGGGTCAAACACGCGTGGAACTTGATTTATTCATGTGACACTTTCACAGTAAGAGTTGCAGTGGTTGCTTCTGGCAATGCAAGGTGCTGGTTGCCACCTTTAAAGCTCTACATGATGGGTGTCAAACTTGCCGTGTCACATTGCCATCATGTGACATATCGCAACATTTTTTTCCTTCATGAAGCTGAGGTGGGCGTGGCCTGCAGGTAACGCATCTGGCCCATGGGCTGCCAGTTTGACACTCCAGAATCTACCTAATTCAAAATTTGTAGAGTATCTGCAAGACTGTCATTTCAGAGTGGAATCTGTCATTCTGGAAGAGAATTGGAAGAGAAGGCCTCTCCAGAATCAGATCCCTGGGCATTGTTGTCATTGGGAACAATGGGGCCAGCCCTCCCCATTGTTGCCCCTTTCTTTGGAACAGCAAAGCCACAGAGATTAGGGTAGCTTTAACCCTTCTAGGATTCTGAAGGCCGTCAAGAGTTTTTGTGGGAATGATGTGGATTTCATTGCCTCTTAGAAAAGAGATACCAGTTGACTATAGTATAATTGTTCTTGAATACTATTACTCTATATTGGAGGATAAAGCCATGACTGTGTTTACAATCTTACTTCAGCTTTCCTTATTTTTACTGCTGTGCAAAGTTTGTACATGGGAGGATTCTCATAAAGTTAATTTTTCATTACAGTAGTAACTTCAATGGTCACTAAGTGAGACAGTCACTAAATTTAGGCTATCTATATTAAATTTTCTGCTGTAGGGATTCATACCTTCATTGGACAGAAAATATATACGATCTTCAAATAAATTCACACAATAGAATTTTGTGTTTTGAACTTGCGTCAAACACAAAATACAAATTCTATGAACCTCTGTGAAGATTTATTTATTTATTTATTTGATTTGTCAATTGCTTACAAGATAATAGGTATAAGTAAAATCATAGTTATGAATACATGGATACATATAAGAAAAATAAAAAATAAAAGAAACAATAGGACAGGGACGGTAGGCATGTTGGTGCGCTTATGCACGCCCCCTACAGATCTCTTAGGATAGGGGTGAGGTCAATAGCAGAAAGTCTAAGGTTAAAGTTTTTGGGGTTTGGGGAAGAAACCACAGAGTCAGGTAGAGTATTCCAGACAGTGACCACTCTGTTGCTGAAGTCGTATTTCCTGC
This sequence comes from Notechis scutatus, assembly GCF_049901735.1. NCBI lineage: Eukaryota > Metazoa > Chordata > Lepidosauria > Squamata > Elapidae > Notechis > Notechis scutatus. The sequence goes on along the minus strand of NC_142011.1, from coordinate 160,747,485 downwards.
AATCAAGTTTGGTGTGATTAACCTTGAGTTTGTATCTACTGTTTGCTCTTGTGTTGTTATGGTGGAAGCTGAAGGTGACAGGTAGGACATTGCAAAGTATGATTTTATATACTATACTTAGATTGGACCGAAGGCGGCATAGTTCTAGATTTTCTAGGTCTAGAATTTCGAATCTGGTGGCATAAGGTATTCTGCAATGAGTAGAGGAGTGGAGAATTCTTCTTGTGGAATATTTCTGGACTTTCTCTACTGTGTTAATATCAGATACGTAATGTGGGTTCCAGACTGATGAGCTGTATTTGAGCATTGGTCTAGCAAATGTTTTGTATGCTCTAGTTATTAGTGTAATATTACCAGAGAAAAAGCTACGTAAGATTAGGTTAACAACTCTTAATGCCTTTTTGGCTATGTAGTTACAATGGGCTCTAGCACTTAGATCATTAGAGATGAGTATTCCAAGGTCCTTTACAGAGTTTGGATCATCAACAAGGTCTTGACTATTCAGCCTGCATTTTATTTTCTGATTTTTTTTGCCAATATGTGGGACTGAGCATTTATTTGTTGAGATTTGAAGTTGCCATTTGTTTGACAAATGCAGTACTGGAGACAGGCGTTGCATTTTAAAACAAGGAATGTATCCCTCAGTTCTGAAGTTAAACTTGTATAACAAAAGATAGGCTGTGTTGAACATGTAATAAGGAATGACCCAATTTTGCATGCCTTTGTATTTATGTATACAACATTGTGGCTAAGCCTTGCTGAGTGGACTCTTCTTGGCACTGAAGCATTGAGCTACAATGGAGATTCATGTAATATAATTTGATAAAAGAACAGAAAAATTCTTTCACTAACATTAACAAAATGTGAATCCTCAAAAATATCTACGATGACCTCGATTATTGTTGCTATTTTCATGAACAAAAAGATGATGACATATACAAATCTTTGTACAATAAAACTTCATTACTGACTTAGAGGCTTCACAAATGTTAATAAACCAATATGAGTTTATTAGATATGGCTATATATGGCTCCAAACATGCTAATGATTAGAAGTGAATATGCATGCACAAACGCACATCAACAGTCAGGAATAACTTTCCAAGCCACTGACAAACTTGGAAAAACCATGGCTGCTTTAATGATTTAAAGAGAAGTGCTTTATTCATTTTTCCATGCATTGTGAAACAGCCCATTCAAATGTTTTGAACAATGCTACAGATCAGACAGTGTGTCAGCTGCCACAGTGATCATTTTATGCAGTCCTTTACTGTAGATCTCCGTTTTAACTTGCAAAGACTAAGCTGGAATTATTGGTCCATTGCTTTGTCAATGAGGCCTATACTCATTCATGTATTGCTACCTATAATTCTTCTGGTTTAAATTAAATTTTCACAATTAAAAACTATTTAAGAACTTGGCATCCTCAGCTTGATCTAGCTTAGCTATATCATTTGTGAAGATCTGGACTAAATCTAAAGACCTTGCTCCCAGTGGCATATTGCTTTACCAGCAGTGAGTTTTATCAAAGTTCTTATATTGTTCTTAGAGTAAAATCCCAACAATTTCCTCACTTTGTTGCGCTTTGAACATCTGTACCTTTGCATTCATTCATGCCCCGCAGGTAGGATATTATATGGTATAATAATTACAGCCTCTGATTACTATGACAGTTACTTGGCCTAAGGTGTAGAAAATCATGAAACCATGGACTGACTAAATTGTATAGAATACAAAACATTCTATTCCAAATAGTAGCAGAAAACCTGTGTTTCAGGCTCTTTTTTTCTATAACCCCTTGGGAACCCTGTTTACAAATTTTTAGTCAAAGAAGATTCTTTTTTTGCATAACGCCAGACAATTTACAGGTATTTTTGACTATTTCTATTACATACTTGTTTATCATATCTTGAAATTTCAATCACAATTTTTTTTTGTCAATTGGCTATGACTTATAGCTGAAATAAATACATGTGTAACTGAGCTGAGCTGAAGTTACAGATAGTAAATAGCAACAGTACTGATGATTTCAACCTGCCTCATTATTATCATTTAGAACAGACGGCGGTTACTGGATAAGTCCCAGAGAATGATAGCGAGATGAAGCAGGTAATGAAAAACTTTTCAATTGATAAAACCACAGCTGCTGAAAAAAATGTGAGTTGCCTGCTTTGTTTATTTTTAAATTGCAGGCAAAACTGTAGGTAACTTTTAAAGGAAAACCTTGTGTGCAAGGACGAGATTGCATCTGCAATCTTGATGGGAATTACTGAAATTTGCCCTACCTGTGAGCATACATTATTCCTAAGTTTATCTAAAAGGCAATCCACTCTGCTATTCACACCTTATATAAATCAACATCCAGGTTAATTACTCATAGGAAATATCTTTCCTACACCAGGTAGACAGTGACATTATTTTAAATTATTCAATGCTCTCATTCAGGGGTGGGATTCAAAAATTTTAACTACCGGTTCTGTGGGCATGGCTTAAGTGGTGGGCGTGGCTTGGTGGTCATGTTACTGGCTGGGTGTGGCCAACTCAATATCACTCACATCGAGGCACGCATCTCCTCGCCTGGCCTCTCATGACTGTGGGGATGCTGCCACAGTCGTAAGTGTGAAAAATGGTCACTTTTTTTCAGTGCCATTGTAACTTTGAATGGTCACTCCACCAAGCAAAGTACCAGCAAAGGAAGGAAAAAAACTCCAGAGACCAGAGGTAGTATTCAGCAGGTTCTGACCAGTTCTGGAGAACCGGTAGCGGAAATTTTGAGTAGTTCAGAGAACTGGCAAATAGCACCTCTGACTGCAGATTTTACAGTATCCTTCCCCTGCCACACCCACCAAGCCACGCCCACAGAACTAGTAGTAAATTTTTTTGAATCCCACCGCCAGAGACGTTCCTGAGATAGGAAGTCTAGTCCTGCCAAGAATGTAATAAGGGTTAACAAAGAGGCAGTTTCTGTAAGCAACACCAGAATATTTCCTTCCTGCCTTCCTTACAGGATTAGGCCAGTAACTGCAAGAAATTCTGTCATCTCCAAAACAAGGGCTGGGTTTATACTATGTGGATGTCTACAGTGTGTTGAAGATTTATTTTGCTATTGTGAGTTATGCTTTAAGTTTAATATATTTACTTATCTGAAAAAACGCTCAAATTTTGGATGATGTTTCCTCACAAAAGGAAGATTACACAGAAATGTAATCTTTTTCTCGTCTATGCTACTAAATTTTCAGATAATTTAAGATTATTATAATTTAATTTAATTCATAGATTTTTTTTTTAGGTAAATCAATTAAAAACTACATATTCAAGTTCTGTTACAGCAATATTAGAAGGAATGGCTAAATCAGACAATCAGACAGAGAGTTAGCAGTTGGACATATGCCTTGATAATCACCACTGCATATACATTTGTATTCACTAACATTGGCCTTAAAATAAGAAAGAGACCTGAAGAGAATTTCAGTTTATCTACATGGAATACAAAAACAGAACCTGGACTTCTCGGTATTTCATGAAAGTTTTTTTTAACCATCATCAATGTAGCTTCAAATTATTGATAACACTCTTAGGATATAAAATTAATATTTGCTTACCATTTTTCCTCCTCTACTTGAACACCTATGGATTGGAACTTACTGCACACTCTGGTTTCGCCGGAGCTAGAGGATTCATCTCCACCATCAACCTGCAGAACAACCAAATTAAAATAGAATTAAAGACAATGTGTAACTTTATTTGAAAATGTGTTTTTTAAAAAGCTGTATCTTACCACTTTATGTCTGTTTTACTGTGGTTTTGTTTAAAGTTCCTATATAACAAAGAATTAAATTATTGCAAATTATATTATTTAGAAAATGAATCAATTTGATTCTTGCACTAAAGCTATCTTGTCTAAATTTTGTCAAAGAGGTGTAACTTATGGTTCATAACTTGCACCAAGTTGCTTAAAATAATCTATTATCATTAGAATGTACATAAAGCTCCATGTAAAGTGAATGTACATGCTGTGCATTTATTTAACTAATCCGTAAATGTATTTAGAATATGAACTGTGGACAATGAAGCATTTTCAAAAAAGAGAATATACAGTATACTATTATTTACTTTTCTGAAAGGGGTTTATCTCTTATACAGTGATTTAGATCCTAAAAATAACAAAAAATGTCAGGAGTAGAACTTTTTTTAGTTGTTTTTCTTCAGATGCAGCTCTGTAGTTCCCTGTTCTTTACCCAATCACACCTGAAGACCAGAAAATGTTCTAGAATGGCAATTGTATAGTAGGTGGGTTTGACTATAATCTATAATTGACAGAAAGTGGAAAGTGCTCTATTGTATATAAGCCACTATATCCAAGATGTGAAGAATGAGAATCAATGTCATATAATAGTGGAGTGTTGGAGACCGGTTCAGATCTGACCACAAAGCTTATTTTTTAAACCAACTACTACCTCTCAGGTTAATTTCCATGTAGATTTGCTGTAGGAAATTACTAGTTATGCCTCTTTAAGCTTTTTGGAGAAAGACAGCATATATATTCCAAAATAATGGGTAGTTTGCTTATCTGCTTTTTCCTTTTTTAAAGGATAAATGTGTAATTAGCTTCATAGTTTTCAAATGCCATTTATGCACATGTACATTTTTCAAATGGCATCAATATATCTATTGAATATTACATTTTTTAGAATTTGTTGATTTCCTTGGACAAACCTATAGTTGAGGAGAAACACTGCTGGTATAACATCATCTAAGAATAAGAAACAGGAGTAAATATATATATTAACAACACAAGGAATCAGAGAAAGAGTTATAATGGGTTTTTCTACTGTACTTTCCAAGAACTTCCTACCTTTAATGTAACTCTCCTTCCTAGTTTTGTGTATATGATTAAGCATTTTGAGATTGTAAATAATATATTGCTTGTTTTCTTCCTCTCTTTCCTTTCCACATAAATAAACTATAGCCTTAAGTAGCTTGATTGTTGTTTGAGCAATATTCATAATTCTAAGTTTCTGTACATCCCAGCTTAACAGCATATTTACCACAATGAAAATAAAAGAGATTACTTGAATTGTTAACAGCCTGACCAGCTGTGATTGGTAATTTATTTAAAAAGCAAAGTTCTGAAGATAAATAGTAAGATAACAAAGAATAGTCTGCCTTAATTCTAAGTAGGGCAAATAATACTAACTGCAGCTCTGGTGTAATAAAGGAACTATGTCTCATTTATATTCTTTCTTGGCCTGGACTTTAGTTAAGTTTTATTTATTGAATTTCTTGCTCTGCCAGTATAATAAAAATCTAATCTATTTGTATAGGGAATGGCAACTGAGATAATTTGACAGGTGTTTTTAAGGAGCCAGATTAGAATCAGGTGAGCTGGGCATAATGAGAAAGCTGTGGTAAGAATCAAATTGGAGGAAAAAAAACTAATTTATGCCATCCTTGGTTGCTTAGACAAAGCGTGGATAAAATACAACAATAGAAACAACAAGATGAACTACCACTGCTTGCTAGGCTGCCCATTTCACCATGTTCAAAGCCCCAGCAACAGTTCTGTCTGCTCTGTAGATTCCGGAACGCTTTGTAACAGCAATATAATTTTTTTTTTTAACATTGAGGGTTGTTCCATTTGATCTTGTGCATTGCTCTTGCACCTGTATTTCAACTGGAAAGGGCGCTTCAAAATGCAGAGACATAGGATCACCCAAGTAAATACTTCATCCCATGGTGAAGCTGGACATCTTGGGAGAAAGCTAGTTTCTCATCTGTTTGAGTAAACTCAGAGTATAATTTATTTAAACAGGACAGATCATCTTTGGGCCCTCCCTGCTGATTTAACAGCTAAATAGAACAAAGCTGCTGCACTGAAGTGAGTAACATGTGATGCATGAATAAGCAGTGACAATTCATCTAAACTGGCAGAAAACATGTCTCTGGTGATAGTGCAGTGTAAATCATTGCTTTAAACATTCCCTTTCAATGATTTCATTCATGATTTCCTCACTCCTGCAGGGCTATGAATCAGAGGTTTAGGTTTCTCTGTGCTCATTCAAATAAGAATATATTAAACAGCCAGAAGCTTCAGTAAATCCTTACATATAATGAATGAAAACTGAAGGGCTTAAAGTTATTCTAATTGCCATATGAGTTACCTAAACCAGTCAAACAGGGGAGCATCCAAAACCAAGATTTTAATGATTGGACTGTCCGAGTGGCTGAAAAATGACTCTCAACACCAGATAAGACACTGAACTGTAATAAAGCCTCTTATTTAGTTTATACCTGTATTCCAATGGAGAGACATCTGTTTTTCTTGAAATGGTCTCTTTTTCTGTCATCTGCAGTTACTGTTGCAATTGTGGCAGTAGTGGTGACAGTAGCTGTATTGTTGCCCATATGTTGACTGGCAGGGCCATGAATCTGTGCATTAGCTGCTTCAATAGCAGCAGTGAGTGCTTTCATACTGTCCAAGCTTTCAGTAGAATTGCTAAGTCCTGACTGACTGATATCTCCCCTTGGCCCATGTCCATCCATGTACGCATCTTGGGCAGATTCTGTGCTGCTCTGGGCTGTGATGGAGATGAAAGGTTTGGTGGTGGTCCTCGGTGGGACAGGTGGTGGGGTCTTCTTATAGGTGGTAATGCAAGAGGAAACTATAATGCAAACACATATGCACATATGTAATTAGTATTCCTTTTCCCCCCCATAAACACGTAATAATGATCTGTTGATACTGGAAGGGAAAACTTTCTACCATAAAGTCACTAAAAATTTGTGACCAAGCTCAGGAACACACCAAGACATCTCCTAAAATATTTTTTTAAAATTGCAATGTTTAAATATGGTTAATATACAGAGAATTAGACTTTGTTGATTTAGTACATATTTGTTTATAATATTTACAAAATGTCACTAATAATGGAAGAAAAAATTGATGGCAATTGCAGTTCTAATTGCCATTGTAAAGTGAGGACTACAGTATATCTAATACAGTATATTATATATTAGTATAATAAATTGTGTTATTGTCCATAACATAATTTCATGCTGTGGATTAAGTTAGCTATATATCAAAAATGATAATGCAAATTGAATTAGGCAGGTATTACAAATATGAATTTGTTTTAATTTTCAGACATGTATTTACTTATTTGTGACTGAAAGTACAAGCTCACAAGTTGATAAGAACTCATTTTTGTTTTCCACTGACCAATAACCTCTTTAGAAACTCGTTTCATTTCCATTTTCATATATGCTCAAATTCAAATGCTAAAAGAAAATATTGAACTTTTTATAATTAGTATATGATCTTCTATCAGTCTTCCCGTTGTCTTTTTGTAGAACAAAGCAATAATTCACTTTCTCATATGAAATATTCTATACAGATACACACATCCACCCACAAATACTAAAAAGTGACTCTTGGAAATATTTCTGAGTTTGCCAGAAATCCCTCAGTTAATACAACATTCAACGAATGTTATGCATTAAGTCAAGAGGAACAGGAAGAGAAAGCTACAAAAGAAAGGCTGTTTGAATGCAATCCTAAGTCCGGGAGAGGGAACAGGAAGAAAGCTACAAAAAGTGGGGGGGGGGGGGGGGGGGGGGGGGGGGGGGGGGGGGGGGGGGGGGGGGGGGGGGGGGGGGGGGTCTGGAGGGGGGGGGGGGGGGGGGGGGGGGGGGGGGGGCGGGGGGGGGGGGGGGGGGGGGGGGGGGGGGGGGGGGGGGGGGGGGGGGGGGGGGGGGGCGGGCGGGGGGGGGGCCCCGGGGCCGGGGGGGGGGGGGGGGGGGGGGGGCGGGGGGGGGCGCGGGGGGGGGGGGGGGGGGGGGGGGGGGGGGGGGGGGGGGGGGGGGGGGGGGGGGGGGGGGGGGGGGGGGGGGGGGGGGGGGGGGGGGGGGGGGGGGGGGGGGGGGGGGGGGGGGGGGGGGGGGGGGGGGGGGGGGGGGGGGGGGGGGGGGGGGGGGGGGGGAAAGGCTGTTTGAATGCAATCCTTTAGATAACACAATCTTTTAGTTCCTGAAGTTACATATAAAGTTCAGAAGCAGACAGACAGCAAATCATAATGTGGGTGGAGTGCGGGGGGGGCAGAAAGGTGGGTGGAAAACCTCAGGCTTTTGTTCTAGAAATGATGCACATTATTTCCCATTCCTGTCCTGGAGCTACAAAACAAGTCAAAAGCTTCAATGAGAGCTTCTAAAGGTCAGCACTGACCAGAGGTATTCAGGTGCCTAAGCTATAAGAAGCAAATGGAAGACATGCCTTGGATTTATTTCCAAACACTCCCAGATCCTAGCAACTTGAATCATGGCAACATGCTGATTCTTTAAAAGGCATTTCATTTTATGTAAACGGCAACATTTTTTAAAAAGGAGGTGTTTTTTTTTTTTTTAAAGAGATGCAATAATTTTTGCTGTTGCTGTTGTTCTGGAGCCAAGTGAAATTGGCAGGGCAAGGCAACTGCAAGGCAATGTGTGAAATTTTCAGAGAAAAGGAACCACTCCCTTTTTGGGTCTGGTGAATGATGGTCAAACAAATATCAGGCAGATCAACTAAATGGAGAGAGGTGGCTAATAAACCAGCTGCTTTTAGAAAACTTGTACATTCTGGGGATACAGTTACTTTCCCTTATTCCTTCTCTTGCAGAAATGGGAAAAGCAAAAGTTTGCATGCCATTTCCCCTTAACCTGGTAGGTTTCACTGTGTTGTGCATAACATCAATCTTAATCTTCCCATAATTCTTAAAACAACTAAATGGGGATTTTTAAGATTTCAGTTACGTTACCTGAAGGGCAATTTTTTTAGACCAAGAGGAAATTTCTTTAGGAGGTAGTGTATTTAGATAACTTAGTCATGGAGCAGGAATTTGAAACAAGGAGTGCCAGCCATTAATTACAAAAGAAAATAAAGTTAAAAGTACAAATATACACACATGCTGCACAGCTGTTATGGACTGTGAAGCACAGCCTTGTGCAGTCCATGAATCACAAATCTAGGAGATATGGTGGGCACCAGATTGAAAAGTTTAGTTATGTTCTGAAGATGATGGAATGCTAAACAAATAAAAATGATGGAGGTGGCCAAAAATTCATAGAGTAGCCAGAAAAAAAATAAAGACAATAGTCCTATTATTCCATCAAAAACTCTCAGTTTTGCCTGGTTTCAGGAAATGAAACTTTATGCCACCTTCCATGACATAATAAAACGTTTGGCTACCAGGTATATAATAGAGTAATATACAAAACAGCTCTGTTAATTCTAGAGTTCTGGCTGAAGAGAAGACTGATGTTTAAGCTGACTGGGAAAGAAAGTGGCGTGTGTTTAAAAAGGTGGAAGTCTATACACCCAAATTTGAGAAACAGTGTAAGATTGACTGTATTGATGAACTGGGTACTGATAGGAAATACTAAAATATTGCAAATTTTTGTTTAGCAATGGGCACAGTAGAAAATAAAGATTTCCTACAGAAAGCCTGTGGAAATCACATACAAAGAATAAGAGAAGTGAAAAAGAGGCAAATTTGGGAAAAAAACATTTTTTGTGTTTCAGCTGAGTTACTAACATGAAAAGGCTTAGTGGCTGACAGTTCAAAGGCTTTGCATTTTAGGGCTCAGGTGGTTGCAAATTACTTTATACTTGGTAGAAAAAGAGCAGTTTATTGCTGTGTTGATTTGTTTATTTCAGCAGCTGTGTAAATGGAGATGTTTGTCAGTTCTTAGCAAGAAAGAAGTGAAGATTGTTGAAAAGAAACAGTACCTAACAAGACAATGTTTTAATTAAATCATTTTATTACATTTGAACATATACTGTCTCATTATTATATCTCAGTTTCCCTCCCTCAAATGCGATAACTCTGCTAACCAACTAATTTCCATAACACTGTCAAACTATTTAGTAAGATTGTATTACTATTATTCTTCTCATCCTTCCTATTACCTATCTCCTCCAACTTATATTTATAACCGTGTTGCTTGTATCTTTACAATTTATATTGTTTGATTTGTTCCCTAGTATGGTTTGATTGCTTATTAGTAACCTATGACTATCACTGTTATATCTTATGATTCTTGATGAACGTATTTTATTTTTTCTTTATGTACACTGAGAGCTCATGCACCAAAGACAAATTCCTTGTGTGTCCAATCACACTTGGCCAATAAAGAATTCTATTCTATTCTATCATAGAAAACCAGTCTGGTATAGTGGTTAAGGCATCGGGCTAGAAACTGGGAGACTGTGAGTTCTAGTCTTGCCTTTGGCATAAAATCAACTGGGTGACCTGGGCCCAGTCACTCTCTCTCAGCTGAGGAAAAGGGAATTGTAAACCACTTCCAAATGCTTGCCAAGGCAGTCTCAGAGACTTTTTCAGGCTGTCACCAGGAGTGAGCAAAACTGATTCAAAGGCAAACATACTTTCTCACAACTGTTTGTTGTTCATTATGCCTATATGCAAATATTGTGGTGGAATGTAGTATGGAGTCCCAGTAGGGAAGGGGCTGTCTCCCAGAGGTCAAAGAGGCAGCAGAGCTTCAAATGTCTAATAGGCAGGAAGAGGGAAAAGACATTTCCGCTCTAGCAGTTTACAGAGTATATCTATAGTTATGCAGATAATTGCTTTGGTCTGGCAAGATTTATGTTTGTAGGCAAACAATAGAATGGTAACTACTCAGAAATTACATGTTGTTCTTCATTCTTAGGTATGACAATATACACAGCAGTTCAGAATGACATGCTGTGTCTTATAAATGGGCTCTGATTTAGAAAAACTATTTGTTTTCTTTGTGATGCAAGAAGAGCCTTGGTATTTAGATACATCAAACAGATTACCAATAGATTGTTTTACAATCTAAAAAAATTGAAGAAACCAAGATAAAGTTCAAGTTGTATCAATATTTTGTAAGGAAAAAAAACATTTAGACATTATATTAATTGCTATCTTCTTTTGATGATTATAGTAAGTTTTAGTTCTTAACCAAAATATATTAAACACAAATTCAAGATTTTTAATGCCCAGAAATAACTTGTTGTCCAGGATTCCTGGCTAAATCTGAATACCAACTACACAAAAATGATCCCTATTGACAGTTCATTTGTGATCACCCAGGACCGTTCCAATAAATCAATGCTTCCAATAATCTATTGTACAATATCTTAGTTAATGCCAACGAAGTAACACTCTTTATTGCTTCAGCAAGTAAAAGATTCAGTCAAAGGGCTGGGGAACCTAGGTTACATGAAGGTTGCCAAGCCAACGTTGGCATTAACAATGAATGTGCTAAGTGAAGAGCTTTCCATTTGCTTTTTCTCTTAGGCCTATCTCTAGACATAACAAAGGAGTTTGGCACATGTCAAAAAGTGTGAAGAGCTCTCCGAAGATAGACTCACTACATGTTAGATTTTCAGAGAGCTAATACCAATGGATGCTATAAGTAAGAGACCCCTCATGTAACGAAGAAGGGACCAGACAAGTAGTTGCGAATGTCAGAAGACCATCCCTTGACACACCAGAATAGTAGGGAATTTGATTAAATCCATTCACACTTGCTGCTTTAAGCTCTTAGGGACACAACTTTAAAACAAATACAGTCTTCTAAGAAGTTTCAGTCTTTCAAAATAGAACATCAAATCACAATGTTCTGTTCAAAAAATAACCCATCTTCTTAGACCCAGTTTATGTTCTTTTACTCTTTCTTTCCATTCCAAGCAAATCTGAAATGCCAATTCATAGTCCTTTTAGCCCATTCTTACCCCCTAGCACTTGTATTTGGTTGAAAAGCTCAATTCTCTGGTGGGATATGCTGTTGCAAGGCAGCAACTTCTCTGAGTAATTGGGAAACTTTAACCGAGTCAATTCTTATATTTTCTGAAACAAGTACACACGGAATTGTGAAAATTTTTATAGACCTGAAAAAGCATGTGTTTTTTTTTAGTGGATTTTTTTTTACCTGGTCTCTTAGTGGAATTTAGTTGTATCTGGTTTTTTTTTAAGTTATTAGCAATTTCCATCATTGAAAACATAGATTTACTACTATTATTAAAAACACATTCATAATTGGGCAAATGTAAATCTTCTTGTAATAAACATGTAATTAATTGCCAGTTGGCTAAACTGCTTTTCTAGTATTATATTACATGGTATTGTATTGCCACATTGTTCTTTGTTTAAATGTAAAAGGTGTGAAGATTGAAATCTGACCACCTACTCAAAACGCCTGTAAAGCAAAAGCTGCTCTCTAATCTAGTCTTTGTCTCTTTCCTTTCAGAACTTCATAAGGATTACTTTCATAAAGAGGTGGGATGTTATATATATATCATTGAATTTATATAGTTAAATCATAATCTTTTCCCTCAGTGACAGGAAAACAGTTGTGAGGGTGACTTCCATAGTGTGTAGAATGTTCAACTGTCAAAAGCACTGTTTCCTGTACACATATGCATGCTGTGACCATGCTTGAAATATTATCATGTAAATCTAATTGTACTTCAAAAATGATGCTAGTGAGGGTGGGGCAGAAAAGATTCAGAAAACAGTAATCCATAGTTATCAGTGGCTGGAGGAAAGTTAAAAGGCAAGCAAGTTATGACAGAGATATACTGTATAATATTGTCTCATATGTTACATCATCTTTAGAAAGTTGATAGGGAATTTTCTTCCTTGCTTCACTACCCTTAAGATCATTTGATGAAACTGAATAGTAAGATCCTTAGAAGTCAAACCATGATTTTCACTACTGGAAGATAATGAAAGCCAGATTAAAGGAAAGGCAGGAACATGCTCATTGCTTATCAAACTGTGGGTCACACTGCTGACCTATATTCAATTCACAATCCTTCACTGTTCTGAGATATTTTCTTCAATTATTTGAACCAAGCCAAATACACCCCATCAAATGTCTGTGCACTTGATTTTTGTTTCCTATATCTTTGCATTTCATACTACTCATTATTTTGATACTTTCAGTTCATATATCTAATCTATTGAGATCATTTTGATTTTTCATATCTTAGACATCCATTCAATTTTGTGTCATCTGCAAACTCGATAAGCATCTATCCACCTCTTCATTGAAGTTATTAATACATGTTGAAGAACAATCTCTTTTATGTAACCTTACCCACTTCATAAGCTAAAAGATAGTATAGCTACATTTTCATAACTTATTTTTAATTCAAATCTGCAGTTGTATTTCTGTTTTCACACATATTTGATGTATTGTAAAACCCACAGAACATTAGATTTCATTTTTGTTTAGAAATAAACGAAAATCACAGGAGTTGCTAATATGTATTTAGGGTTTAGGATATGTACCACACTTGGCATGAAACAGCTTCAGACATAGCTTTGCAGCTTTCTCATTTGTCCCTTGAGGATATACAGGAAACAGCTGCTTATTTTACCCTGTTTTTAGCCATCTTGAGTTCTGTTCTTTCCTGTACTGTAATATATTGTGCTCCAGGAGAGTCACTGGAAAGCATATTTTGTTTGGAAGAGAACACACTAGCAACCTATGTAAGGAAAACAGAAATTAACAATTTCTTTAACTTTTGATGTGCAATACATGCATACATACATACACACACACACACACACACAAGATATTTGTTGGGCTGCTGATGAGTAGTGTTGGTGAAGTTTGCCATTTTAATAACTGATCATCTTCTCTTAAAATACAGCAAAGATGTAATCTTCCCATCTATCATCTCTTATTGATAAACAAATTGTTAAAAATTTAATAAGTTCAGTCCCAATTACCAGAGATGATAACCATATCTATTTTAATCTTAATCAAGTAAACCAACTTTCTTGTCTTTCTCAGTCTTGTCTGGTAAAATGTGTCCCTTTTCCATAATATATTTTAAATATAGTCTATCTATACAGGCAGACACTCTTGAAATTAATTTCTGGATCCATTATTCAAAACTATTTTTCAATATGTCCAATGTTTAAATATTTTGTTCCATTCTATAATAATAAATCAAATATAAGTATTCTTCTCCTTTAATTGTAATATTTAGTTCCTTCTAGTTCCCTCTAGCGTCCAACCTTCAAAATTCCACCCTATATTTTTTTTTTTTAAAAAAAGACTTTTAATAAAAGTATTTTCCTCTGGAAAAAATACTTATAATTAATTCCAAAATTTTATTTCCAATCCCTCTGGATCCTTAGTCTTTTTGTAATTTTCCAAAATAAAAGTTCTAACACCTGCTGTTTATTCAAAACACACAAAAAAATAAATCTTTAAACTTACATATAATTTTTTTCCTAAGGTTCGAAGGTAACTCTCCCAATGCTTTCATATGCATGAATCCAAATGTTCCTAACTATTGTGAAGCAGTTAACAAGCAATTTCTAAAAGTGATTAGAAAAGGAAGTATCTTTTTGAGGGCATCAACCTGGTTTGAGCAAGATGGCTATTCCCTTGCCTCCCCAAGCAATAAACCCACAGGAGACTACTGTCTTGCTAGAGTCAATAGTGATTTAGTAACATATATGGTTTAAAAATAAACATGGATTTCCAAAATCCAAGTATCTTTTTGAGGAAACATACTGCATTTTAAATAATATGGTTAACAGTAACAATGCATCAATACACAATGAAAGAATTCTGCAAGAAGTTTAAAAAGTGCCGTCATTGATAAGGTTGCTATTGCATTAGCAGAGCACTTGGCAGAACAAAGCAGCAAGTCCTGGTGGAAGGAAGATGTTGACAGAACTGAATAGCTGATGTGGGAAGGGAAGAGAACCAGCTGGCCACCGTCAAGAGGGAGGAGAGGGGAAGCGGGATGCTGACAAGCTACTGGGCAGCTGCTCTTCCAAGTACTCCACAAGCTAAGCAAAAAGCCTTTGATCTCCTGAGCAAACCTGGGATTCCAGCCAGAACTCATATCCTTTCTATAGTAGTTTAAGCCTGTTTCCCCTTACCAGTTCTGCTTGTTGATCACAGGACAGTCCCCTAGAGTAATTTTTTTTTCAATCAATGAAGAAAATGAGATTCCACAGCCTTTATGCCCAAATATTTATTTTCTCAGATCAGAAAATATGACATGTTGCTCCGGTTTCCCATCTGGAAAGGAGCTGAATTAGCAAAGAAGCTCCAAATTATATGTTTTAAAATCTCTACTGCTGTAACCAGAGAAACAGTTGAGCTGAGTAGAGGAGCTATGAGAGGAGAAAAGGAAACTGATTTTTGATCATTTGCAGCTGGGGTTAGAGCTGGATCCGATAACGCAGGAATCTCAAATCCAGACAAAAATGTATATTATAAAGGCATTTTTCTTTTCAGAAAACTAATCTTTAAATTTTAACAAATACATAAACAATTGGTGCCTGTAAATTGCACAGTACATTAAGAAAAATGCATAGTCAATGAATTGATTACATTCAGAGTTATAATTCTTAAGCAATATTGCCAAAGAAAAGGAGGTCATTATTACCTTGTATTTAGTAGTATGTTATTATGGTTCACTTCAAAAACCCACAAATCAGTCAGGAACTTGAGCTGAACTTACTGTCCTGGATAATGCAACAGGCAGCCATACATTTCTCATTAGATTGGGACCAAAGAAGAGGAAGGTGAAATTCACACTAAATCCTATAACTTCTTTGATAAAGTTTTGGGGCAGTAGGCTGCAACATATTACAATCCACAAAGTTTTCAAAGGGAAGCTATAGCATATATAACAAACCAATTTGCAATAAAACTATAATTTACAAATGCAATTGGTAAGCAATTATTTACAAGCTGTTTATTTAAAAATATTAAAACTTGCCATAAAATCATAATAATAATACATACTACAAAAAATAATAAAAACTGTAATATGCATATTATCTCTCCCTCCCTCCCTCCCTCCCTCCCTCCCTCCCACCTCTCTCTCTCTCTCTCACACACACACACACACTCCAAAAACTACTGTTTTGTCATGTGAACTGTCCCAAGTAAGGGTAAATGGATTGTAGTGCCCGGCTATAATCCTGTATGCTTACTTGAAAGTAAAGCATATGCAGACAAAATTGATGTTGCTTCTAATCAATGAATCCATTAAATATAATAAATCAAATTGGATTGTTATGTTTTGAAAATATTATTAGATAATTCTTCAATTTAATACCATTCCTTCCAAGAAAAAAAACCTCTAAGTTATAAGAATTTAGAAAATCTTTTACCACTAAATTATAAGAACAATTCACATTTTTGACATTTCTGGTGACAAGAAATTTAAAAATCTATATCAAGCCATGGTGAGATTGAAATATTCTATGTGAGAAATGTACAACTAATCATCCCTTCTTTATTAGAGCATTTCATAGTTCTTGTAATGTTTTTGACTTTCAAGAAAACATATATGATTAAAAAAGAAATAATCTCTAGGCAAATCCAGTTATTTTTCAACATGTAACACTTTAAACTTAATGCTACTGGACCTGTTTTGGATTTTCAAAAGAAACAAACAGATTATTAGATAAGGACAAACTGCTTCAAGCAGATCATGCCACGGTACCAGTTCAAAGAACTGCAAATGCTATGTTTCATGTCTCTTGGAGAGGTCAGTCAAGGCATTGCTACTTCAAAAATAAATGCATGCATTCCATTGCTACTTCAAAAATAAATGCATGCATTCCAACGCTTCAGGCTTATTTGTTTCTTCCTTTGGTAAAACTATTTTTAGCTTAAAACATATTTAGGAAAATCAAGTACAGGCTTGGTATAGCATAGAACCAAATATGATTTATATGCACAGCATCACTTCCTTAAAGCATGGATATTCTCTATAAAATTATATGTTATGGGCTAACTCCATTTTATGCTGCATTACTGCCATGGTACAAAAGAGAAATTATTCAGAGTTATTATCAGTCCCTAAACAGAAATTATCCCCAGGTTGTTCTTTATATTTACATTTTAAAAAGATATTGATGAATCAATTTGTATAGAGTTATTACAACCACAAATTTTTATGCAATTTTCTTTATCCAGGAATAGCCATCTCTGCTGTTCTCTATATTGTTTAGGCAGTAAGCTGCATCTTTTCAGCATAATTCCCAACCACTAGCAATCTTTGGATATCTGAGAAATATAATTCAGTCTAAATGATCTCTTTGGGAACACTATAAGTATAGCTTCAAACATCTCCTTACATTCACAGGATTTCACAAGTAGCGGAAAAAAATTACAAAGGTAGGGTGGATATTTTATTCTGAATAGTGAACCAGTGCTGGGATTCAAATAATTTAACAACCAGTTCTTTACCCTAATGACTGGCTGGGTGGGTGTGTCCATGGTGGCCGTGGCCAGGGGGTGTGACAGGCAGCACTCGGCCTCCTGCACCCCCCTGAGAGCAAAAATGGGCCATGGGGGGTGTGCTGCACCCGCACACCCCATTTTGGGCCTAGTAGGCTTCCCTGCAGCCCCCTGGGAGGCTAACTAGGCCCAAAATGGGCTGTGGGGGTTGCACCGCTCCTCCCGTGCCTGCTTTTGGGCCTAGTGGGCCTCCCTGCACTTACCTGGGAGCCCAAATGGGGTGCATGGGGACTTCTGGAAGGGGCAGGGTGGAGCCAGCCAGCAATTTAACAACGGTTCAGCGGAAGCTGTGCGAACCAGCTGAATTCCACCACTGTAGTGAATCCAGATTTCTTCCTCAGTTTGTTTGCTTTTTTGAGAAAGATTTTGGATATTTAAGTCCTGTTCTTCATTATCATCATACAGTCTATCAGAGGGGAAAAGAAAGAGTTCTGTTTGAAAAACCCATGTCTTGGGATGGTGTTTAAGGTCGAAAAAATAGTTCAAAGCCTTTCAATATTTCAACTCAAACAAAATTCAGATGGAATCCTAATAAGACTTATTGTTATGCTAAAATGCAGTTACAAAACGTTTGTTAGAATTTAAAGTTGTCAAGATTTCTCCATAAAGATTATTAAAAATCTTTAATTTGCATTTGACCCTAGAATAAATAAATTCAGTAAATTCTGTGGTTCAAAGTGCTTCTGATAAAGTCTTCAAAAGAACAATGTCTCCCTCTAGTGTTTAATTACAATTCTGTTTATTATTTTGTAGACATTGAAAATACTATGATATCTGGATGCCATTCTACTCAATCTAGAAACCAGGTCATTTTATTTAAATCCACAAGCACTCCTAATAGTAACAAAACATTGATTGACAAAGTCACTAAAATTTACAGCACATTCAACAGCCTAGAAAATGATTAAGATTCCTAAAAAGAACTACTCAATTTACAGGACCCTGGCCATCTCTCATTTATATGACAGCAAATTAAGCCAATGGCTTATTAGGAATTGACTGTTACTCCTTTCATCCTCAATTCAATTTAACTGTCTAAAAAGGGAGCATAAAAGTAGAGAAAGAAAAATATCACATTAAATACACACACCCTAAAATATATATATCCTGATACTGAAAAGTTCCTCTAACTGAGGAAAGGGCACAACTAGCAAACGTGATGAATCTGTGCAAAGGTCCTCCTGGCCACAGCTGTTATCTGCTCTTTGAGTTGTGAATCAATCTTGACTGGGGAGGTGCAGCCCTATCCAAGACCAAAGATGATGACATCCCCAGCTCAAGGGTTCCAAACAGCCACAACCACTCAGTCTTTCTAGGATTGAGCCAAAGTCTGTTTTGCCCTGTCCAGACAGCTTCCAGACAAGGATCAATATGCTAACAGCTTCACCTATGCATTTGAGACTAGAGATATAAAGTTGGATATTAACAACATACTGATAATACCATAACCCGAACTGGTGGATGACCGCACCAATGGTTTCATGTAGATTTTGAACAGGAACAAGAAGGGCGTTGAACCATGAAGCACTCAACAGTGACAGACCCAGACACAATTTCTTTTCCTCTGTCAGCACTGACAGGAACTGGCCACTGGCCTCCTATTCTTAACTCCTGCAGCCAGTCCAGAGGATACTGTGGTTAATACTATTGAAAACCAATGAGAAAACAAGGAGCACTAGGCAGGATGCACCCCATCCCAACTCTGCCAAAGGTGGGTATGAGTAATACTGTCTCTTTACTGTATCCTGGCCTGAAGAAATGAATCCAAATAATCCTTTTCCTCCAAGATCTTCTGTAGATGTCATCCGACCACCTTTCCCACAACATTTGCCACAGATTGGAAACTGGCCAATAAATTTCCAATAGGGAAAAGGTCCAGGAATAACTACCTCTCAAGGCTAGACAACCTTCTCTATCAAAATTGCCTCATGAATCCATCCTATTGGTACCTCCCAGGCTATTTAATAACCCAGGAGGGGCCAGGATCTAACAAACAGTTGGCAGGTCTAACAGACAATTTTTGTCTGCCATGTCCTTGTACAGGACAGATAACACCTCAAGATTGTTCCCAGAGCAACTCTTTTAGGAATTGCTTAGTCAGAGTCCAACTCTCAGTCAATCTAAGCAACTTCCTCTGCCAGATAGCATGACTATTCCTCACTGTTACCTGGAGATGATCCTGTGGTCCAAGCCCAATCAAATGGTTAGTCTAAACAAGGCCATTTGGTGGCTATTGATAGATGCAGTAAGGGTGGAGAAATGGTAACATTTTGCCATCCTTATTCCCATGATATAGGCTCATATATGGTCTCTTACTTGTGTTCTGTCAGATTCTTTTTTAAAAATATATATTTTACATTGCTTTAGACATTGCTTCTGGCATTTCATCTCTCAGAGCTCTTAGCAAAAACAAGGAGTACCCTGATATTGGCACACATAGTCTGCATAGAAGCAACCCAATCTAGGACCTCCTTCACATGAAGCTTAGGAAACTTCATCATTAAGTGATTTGATCATAAGTTGCACTGCATTGCACTGCTTAGCAATGACAGTTCTGGAAATCCTGGTTGCCCCAATGTAGGAAATAGTATAGAATCTCTCAGTGTAATATACACCCTTGCTAAATTGTTAACAATCATAAATAAACTCTCATTTAAATAACTTACTGAATAATTCTTTTAAGTGTCCATATCTGTGAATAATTTGAAGGGCAACCCTAAAATTGGTAATGCTGTTAATTGGGATTGTTAACCCTAACTACAAGGAAACATTCTGTATATTGATGAATAAATTGAAAACAGTTATTAAATGCAATAGTTTTAGTGTATAGCTGTAATGAAAATCAAGATAGGTCGCATTTGCTTAAAAAAAGTTACCACACCACACCCTGGAAAAAGTTGGATAAAGAGGAAATTAATTGGGTGACCTGCGTAGACTGCCCATTGTTAGTTAAAGTCAAGATGGTAAACAAGAACATAGAC
The DNA here is from genome assembly GCF_049901735.1 of Notechis scutatus. Classification (NCBI taxonomy): domain Eukaryota; kingdom Metazoa; phylum Chordata; class Lepidosauria; order Squamata; family Elapidae; genus Notechis; species Notechis scutatus. Next base: position 160,727,194 of record NC_142011.1, on the reverse strand, counting down.
ATGGACAAAGAAAATACAAGCAACTAAAAAAATGTACCAACAGGGGTGGGGTCAAAAGGGATAAAACCAATTTAAATTAATAGTAACAGGAGTTAGAGAATCAGCTGGGTATTCAAAGTCATATGGAAATTGCTAAACTGACCCATTCTTTGCATCTGTTTCCATTATAGGAAATATACAGCAAGTGCTTATGCCAAAAATCAATAATTTTGGGAAGAGGCACCAAAAAATCAAGACAATAGTCTTCGATGATCCATCAAAATTTGTAAAGCATCCTTAAACTGGCCTCTGTATTAGGAAATTGCTAAGAGGCAAATTAAATTTCAGGTTTCAAATATTCATTTTCCAATGTTTGAAAAATATTATAATTATACAGCTGTTGCAGAGTTTACAAAAATTACAGATTGCAGCGAACTTGATTCAGGTAAATTGGTGGAAAGAAACTGTTAAAATGCTCATCATATGGATATAAAAGGGCAAATCCTGCTAAAAAGAATCAATATAGCTTCTTAAATGGTGCAGCCTGATTTACTAAGCTATTGGAGTTATTTGATAAGTGTCAATGAGAAATGAAATAAAGCAGATATAATTTATTGAGAGTTTCAATAATGCTTATGGCAGCTGTAAAAATGATTTTCTGTACTGAGCACTGATGATTTTCAGCATCAGGCAAATATGCAGCTTAATATTAGGAAAATATAATCAATAACAGACTGTAGAAGTGTGCCAAAATTGTAATATATATTTCCAAATTGCTAATCAGTCTTAAATGCTGCTATGATTCTGACTGATCATAAGCCATGCTCCATGAAACTACATTAACTCTGCATTAAAACTAGCTTTAGGTTATTCAGTTGTTAACTGAGTTTTGCCACATTTTATGACCTTTCTTACCACAGTTGTTAAATGAATCACTGCAATTGTTAAATTAATAACATGGTTGTTAAGTGAATCTGGCTTCCTCCATTGACTTTGCTTGTCAGAAGGTCACAAAAAGCAAAGTTTTAAACCAGAACAATAGAACCGGTAGCTGCAGATTGATAGGTTCTATAGTGTTTGGGTATGGCTGGCGGAAAATTATAATCAAATTATAACTGGAGAAATTATTAAACATATGGTATAATCATGTCAACACTAGTGAATTGTTCAATTTTAATTGCATTGTATTCTTATTCTGACTTTTTGGAATTGTTACATCCAGCATGCCAAAAGTCAAGAGAGTTGCAAGCTCATGGAACAGAGCATTAAGTGGCAGAATGCATTACCTTTCCAGAGAAGTTTCCAAAAGGATGAGGGATGCTTTTATGTGTACAAAAGTAAGAAGTCGCTAAATGGACATAATAATATAAGTTGCCTTAAATTGCTGATTGTTGTCCATTGTAAAGAGGTAAGAAAATCAAATGCATAAAAAAGCAAGACATACAACCTGACTTGGAGAAATAATTTTAAAAAAGAAAGCCAGCTACTCTACTGGCCCACAGTAGTAAAAATAAATGCAGAATCCACAATATCCAGTAACTGACAAGAAGCAGTAAGAACAACTATTGCCTAATCAAATCACCACTGGGAGAACTTAAAAAGAACCACAGGACCTAGGTGCTTATTTGAAGAGGTCCATCTCACTTCAATTCTTCAATTTATATCAAAACTAGTGCTAACATGTCTTGGTTTTGAAATATGATTTCCCCCCTACTACATGCAAACTGTATGCACAGAAAGTGTGCTAAGCATGTGGGCTATTTATAATGAGTATAATTATTCATTAAGGCTTTTGTGTAAGGAAAAGGCTAACACTTTTAAGACAGATTCAGAAGAAAAGTGGAAATTTACTTGTCAAAAGAATTTTCATGGTTCAATTCTGCCTGTCTTTTTTTGCAGTCCAAGGCATGATTTGTTCCTTGGATTCATTATATAATTTCTTCAAATTAGAATTAAAAAAAAACATTTTTGCTGAATTTTAGGTTTAATGCCATTACATTGTGTTCATGATAGGTAGTTTCTGAAGTTTGAGAGACTGCCTTATTAATATCCTCATTATGCAAAAAATCCTAGTGTGGGAAGATTCACTAATCAAGATATGATCTTCTAATATTTATGTTATTTTGATTAGGAGAACACACAGAACTTTTCTTAGCTTCTGTGTATAATCTGAATGCATACAAATGGAGTTTCTGATCAATATATTCTCAGAAAATTATATTTCTTAATGATGCAGATATTTAATGATGCAGGTATGAGTTGAGATGGTGCAGTGGTTAGAATGCAGTATTGCTTCTGCTGCCTGCCGGCTGCCTGTGGTTTGACAGTTCGAATCTCACCAGCCCAAGGTTGACTCAGTCTTCCATAACTCTTTCCAAGGTCAGTAAAATGAGGTCCCAGATTGTTGGGGAAAATATGTTGTCTCTGTAAACCACTTAGAGAGGGCTGTAAAGCACTGTGAAGTGGTATATAAATCTAAGTGCTATTGCTATTGCTTTTTCAGATAGAGTTTAGAAAAAATACATATTGTTATGTCATTCCTAAATTATTAAGATTTACTGCTACAACAGGTTATTTATTACTTTAGAGGAGTCTTTTTGCTAAACTAATTAGTAGAATTAATTAATAAGTTAATTAATAAAAAGAAATATAAAAATAAGCATTAATTAAATAATAACCACAATATCGATAGAAAAGAATCTGGGAAATTAGGATACATACAAAAGCTTCCTTGTTAATGTAAGGACAAAGTATCAACTAATCCACAACAAATCAAAAGTTGAAAGACAATACATAGCAACTCCACACTGCTGAAAATCAGGTGGTATGATAATTATTTTGGCCAAGTTGGGAACATTTCTAGTATCTTGACAGTCCAAAATACTGGAGATATAGCCAAGAAGACCACATGTATGTTTAACACAAAAAATTCTTCAGAATCATAGTAATGGCAGCTCAAAGTGCAACAATAATAGGAGTATTCTGTATTTTTATAATGTTATAATACAGTGATGGCTAACCTTTTTGGGTTCCTGTGCCAATAATTATGCTCGCGTTCATGTGCTCTCGTGCCAGCACCCAGAAGGCAATGCGTGTGCCCCCACGCCCCCTGGTCCCATGTGCCATGTATCTCTGCGCATGCGTGTGAGACCCCCCCATGTGCCCCATGCATCTCTACCCATGCGTGTGCATCCCCTGCACCCCTCCACCCCCTCATGCATGCCAGATACCCGACAATCAGCTGTCGGGCAGGCAGCATGCGTGCATGTGCAGTAGGGTTCTTCCAGGCAACCTCTCACGTGTCGGTAGAAGTGGCTCTGCATGCCACTTCCGGCACGTGTGCTATAGATTCGCCATAACAGTTATAATAGGAATAGAAGAAAAAAAATTAAATGTAATTTATATAGATGATTCAAGGGAAGAAAATTCACATCAGTATGACTGAAACTTTTTAAAACATTTACCAAGATACCCAAGGTATATTCTCCAACAAGGTCATGGGGACACGTCAACTATATATGCTTACTATTTAAGGATGTCTTTTTATCCTTCAGGACTATCTTTACCTTCAACTTTGTCAGAAGATGGAAACAAGGATGTCTATGGAGACGTTTGCATTCTTGATTTAGGTGACCTTGAAGTCACAGATAAATCCCCAAGTGGCCTCAATGACCATTAGAGAGAGCTAATGGCCAGTTGACAGTAAAGAATTACAATTCTTCCATTCTTTGCCCATCCCATTAGAACCTATCCTTCCACCCACCCCACCACCATCCAATCTCAACTGTCAGTACCTATCCTTCTATCTCCCCCCCGCCTCCACTGTCCAGGCACAACTGATGAAGCAAAACTCCTTCTTTTTCCTCAAAAAACAGTCCAGTTGCCTTTTGAAAAAAAAAAAAAAAACAAGCACCTTTGAGACATCTGCCCAGAAATGCTATATATACATACATACTGCTCCCTATTTCTGCCTTTTATCTCCTTGTTGTTCATGTGAATGCACCCTCATACCCAGGAGTGGGCTTCAAAAATTTTAGCAGTCTTCTCTGCCCGATTGCTGGGTGAGTGTGGCCATGGTGGGCGTGGCCTAGTCGGTCTCCTGCACCATGGCGGGGGGGCATTTTTGCCCTCCCCGGGGCTCAGGAGGCTCTCTGGAAGCTGGAAAGAGGCTCGTTTCTGGCCTTCCCGAACTTCCGGGAAGCCCGTTTTTTGCCCTCCCAAGCCTCTGCATGTGCCCTGCACTTACCTGCATCCAAAACGAGCCACGTGGGGACTTCTGGGAAGGGTGGGGTAAGCAGGGCCAGCCAGGAGTGGAATTGGGGGGAATTTCTGCACAGAATCTTAGCTAGAGGCTCTCCCGAACCCCTGCGAACCCTCAGCAGCCCTCTCCTGCTCATACCCATGTCCTGAGCCTTGTTGGCTTCTTCTCTTCTTTTCATTTCCCTTTCATTCCTGCCTAGAGTTTCGATGCACTGATTTGCTTCCCCATCTCCTTTTTTTTTTTTTTTGCACTCTTTCTCTTCCCCACCCTCTAAGGACAAGATAGAAGCTGCGACATTTTGCAACATTTGGAAGTACTTTACAAGCTGTCAAGCACTCCTTCTGGAGCTGCTTCTCAACAAAGCAATAGCAAATATGTAAATATACAAATTTTTAAAATTATAAGTGCAATTCTGGTGTGATGTTATTACCATATACATCATTACAAAAGTTTTCTTTACTTGTTCAGTAACTGTTCAAAATTATGATAACACTAAACAAGAAGGAGTCCACAAAGTTGTGACTGTCACAATATCCCACAATCAAGTGATTGCAATCCAGGCACTCAGGCATCCACCTCATGATTATGATGTTGCACTAAACAGTGGTCATATGATTGCCATTTGTGACTTTTCCCAGCCAGTTTCTCACAAGCCAAATCATTGGGGAACAGGGAAGGTTGTAATATATATCACTTCCATATATCACTCCTGCTAATTTTTCTCTGTACTGTACAGTGGGGTCTAGGACAACTCACTGTGGCCAGCTTGCCGTGGCCAACTCATTGAGGGACAACTCGCCACAGGGCAAGAGTTACACTAATATCTAAGAAGGATGGAATAGAATCATTTTTTAAAAAGGTGCCAAAGGACAAAATGAAATGTGAATGACAACAATTTAAACCATTTTAAAAATTATTTTTTATTAATAATTTAATAAATTGAATTATTGAATTGTCCCTCAGCGAGTTGTCCCACAATATGATGGCCATAGTGAGTTGTCCCATGGTGAATTGGCTGTGGTGAGCTGGCCGTGAGAAGTTGGCTGCAGCGAGTTGGCTGGGTGAGGTGGCTCATTCTGGCACAATGTGCAGTATTCCTCCCTGCCCTGTCTGTAGTGCCCACCTGCCCACAGCAAATTGTCACCTACAGCTCTCATTGGCCTGCTGCCTGAAATCCTAGCAGCTCAGCAGCATTCCCTGCTACCCAAATGCAACCCTTGCTGGCCATCCATGCTCCCCAGTACTCAACTGCCACAGCCCCCACCTTCAAAAAAACCTCTTACCTGGGACTTCCATCTCTTTCTGCTGAACACCAAAATGGTTCTGGTGATATGACAGCAACTAGAACTGCTGTCACTAAGCAATATGGTCGTGTGACATTGTGCTAAATTTATGACTGTATCTCCTAATGACAGCAATCAGTCCCAATTGCTGTTATAAATCAAGAACTACATATATTATCAATAAAAAACTAATCTGCTGAGCATAAGCAGTTACAGAGTGTTCTGATCACATGCAATTATTAGCAACAATTCACAAAGATCAGGCAGTCAATACAAAGTTTTAAGGGATATCTAAGGAAAATCACACAAGTGCAGGATATGAAGGGTCATTGAATTCAAAGGACCAAGCGATCAAACAATCCATAATAAACTATTAAAGCAAACCTCTTTAACACATTCTTTGGCTCAGTGTTTGTAAACAGCAATGGATCATGCCCAGTATTTCCTAGTCGAACCACAGACAACTACAATGATCTAATACATGTCGATTTTACAGTAGACAATGTTGAAAAAGCACTACGCAATCTAAAACCACCTCTATCTATTGGACCAGATGGAATATGTGCTTACTTCTTTAAAAAGCTATCCACTGCCATAGCCAAACCTCTAAGCATAATCTTTGAAAAATCTTTCAGGACCAGCTCCTTGCCAAAACTATGGTCACAAGCCACAGTCATCCCCATCTTCAAAAAGGGAGACCCCAGCCTAGTTGAAAATTACAGACCTTTATGCTGTGTCACCTGTAAAGTCATGAAATCAATTATTAACCAATCCATTATCCTCCACTTAGAGACAAACAACCTACTCTCTAATAAACAATTTGGTTTCAGAAAAAAACTATCCTGTAATCTGCAACTCTTACACTGCAAAAACATATGGACTACACAACTTGATCAGGGCAAAGCAATAGACGCAATCTACATAGGCTTCTGTAAAGCCTTTGATTCAATAGTACATGACAAACTACTCCTAAAACTAAAATCTTATGGTATCTCTGGACACCTGCATAACTGGATAGAAGCATTCCTGTCAAACAGACAACAAAGGGTCAAAATTGGGAGTGTCCTATCAAATTCTGTACCTGTCAACAGTGGTGTCCCCCAAGGTAGTGTTCTAGGACCAACTCTCTTCATACTCTACATAAATGACCTCTGTGATCATATTAAGAGCAACTGCGTTCTCTTCGCTGACGATGTAAACCTATTCAACACCACAGACAATACTGCTACCCTTCAAAAAGATCTCGACTATGTATCAGAATGGTCAAACAAATGGCAACTTCAATTCTCAACAAATAAATGCTCTGTCTTACATATTGGCAAAAAAATCAGAAAATAAAACACAAGCTGGATAAAGACCTTGTTGATGATCTAAACTCTGTCAAGGATCTTGGAATGCTCATCTCTAATGATCTAAGTGCTAGAGCCCATTGTAACTACTTAGACAAAAAGGCATTAAGAGTTGTTAACCTAATCTTATGTAGCTTTTTCTCTGGTAATATTACACTAATAACTAGAGCATACAAAACATTTGCTAGACCAATACTCAAATACAGCTCATCAGTCTGGAACCCACATTACGTATCTGATATTAACACAGTTAAGAAAGTCCAGAAATATTTCACAAGAAGAATTCTCCACTCCTTTACTTGTTGCAGAATACCTTATGCCACCAGACTCAAAATTCTAGACCTAGAAAACCTAGAACTACGCCGCCTTCGGTCCGATCTAAGTATAGTATATAAAATCATACATTGCAATGTCCTACCAGTCAATGAATACTTCAGCTTCAATCATAACTATACAAGAGCAAACAATAGATACAAACTCAAGGTTAATTGCACCAAACTTGATTACAGGGAATACGATTTCAGCAACAGAGTTGTCAATGTCTGGAATACTCTACCTGACTCTGTGGTTTCTTCCCCAAACCCCAAAAACTTTAACCTTACACTTTTTACTATTGACCTCACCCCTTTCCTAAGAGGTCTGTAGGGGGCGTGCATAAGCGCACCAACGTGCCTACCATCCCTGTCCTATTGTTTCTTTTATTTTTCTTATATGTATCCATGTATTCATAACTATGTTTTTACTTATACCTATTATCTTGTAAGCAATTGACAAACCGAATTTAAAAAAATAGATTAAACAATCCATTTAACATTCAATATTATGACTAGAGAGCAATCCAAGGATGACTCACCAGTACTGCTTTGGATGGTCCTCACAGTTGTGGTTGTGCGAGGTGGAGATGAGGATCTCAAAGACAGACATTCATCATCTTGGGAACAGCCTTTTTCGATTGCTCTCACGTAACTGTGGCTCCTCATGCGGAAACACCCAGGCATTGGCAAATCCAGGGCTTCTACTGCTTGAGACTCTAGTTCGCTGAATACAGACTCACAGACTGATTCAAACTGACCATTTACTTCCATTTCACTCACCTGCACGCAAAAAACACACTGCTTAATTGTATCAAATTATAACCAATAGAAAGTACCATATTATAGCAGGAAGAAGAAGGATCAAAACTTTATTTTCCCATTGTAAAGAATCACAAAGTAGAGCAAAAAGTATATAAACTATTTCCTTTTGGGTTCGTAAGTTTTTAAAGTATATAAGGATATAAGTGAAATATTTTCATGTTCCATTACAAATAGAAATCTTTGTATTTTTCAGTTGTCTACAGCATGATGCAAACTGTCCATATTAATTACAAAATTACCTATGAAAGGCATGAAAGCTTAAGTATGCAAAATGTTTTAAGTCAAATGCCTTAAATATATTTTATGCCAAAAAATCCACCTGGATTTTTTTAAAAGCATGTTATCCAAAGGGATGGGAATCAATAAAATAAATGCAATTGAACTATAAACTGATATAGGGAATGCATGATTACATAGTACTAGCAAACAGTAGACAAGAAAGGGACAAAATATTAATGACAAATTACTAATAGAGTTCAATATATTTAGGCATATTTAACATTTCCAGGTAGTCCTTGACTTAACAACTATTCATTAAACAAACGCTCAGTTACAGTGATTCTGAATGAATTATGGCTATGACTGGTCCTTGGAGTTCTGGTTGTCTCGACATTTCTGAGGTCCTGTGATTGCAATCAGAGTGCTTGGCAATGCGTTTCCAATTATGACTGGTTCCAAGTGTCAATATGACAATATGGTCACCATTTGCAATTTTCCGTGCCAATTTCCCCTTAAAGTCAAAGATAAAAAAATCACTGGGATAAGTCTTGCCCACCCATGCACCTTCTTCTAGGTCCTTTGTGCTTGCGTTGACCACTTGTGCATCCATGTACCCTACCAACCTGTGGAGTATCTCCCACTCGCAAGCTTTCTCCCTGAATCTACATAGCATCTTTTGCTCCCCAATCTGTGTGTCACCTCTTGAGAGTTGCATACCTTGCCCAATCTATACAACGAATCTTTCACGTTCTTTTGCACACTTCTCCCCCCATCTTCACTGGTCCATGCAGCGCCTCTCATACATACTTCTTGACCCACAAAATCCTTCTTGACCCACAAAATCGTCCTCAACTCATTGCACACCTCTCACACATCATTCCCAACCTATAAAGCCACTTTCACATACCTCCTTGCACCTTTACGTCCCCTCCACATCCTATGCCTCTCGTGAACCCTCACTGACCCTCCTCCACAACCTTGCTCACCCTCTCTTTTCCTTCTTAGCCTAGCAGCAACCACTTACCTACCTAGGGGCATAGGACTTGAAACTTCCTGCCAGCTTGCCTGCTGACTTTGGTTGTGGATGCTGGCAGGAAGTTGTCTTGTTTAATGACTGTAGGATTCAGTTAATAATGGCCAGAAGAACTGCAGGGATTGCCATTGCTAAGCGATGAAGGTGCAGTTTACAACCACATTTCTTAGCCTTAGCAACAGAAATTCCAGTCTCAATCACCGTTGTTAGTTTAGAACTATATATATGTCAGTCACTCACAATGTCTTCCACAATGATTTTTGACTATTATCATAACATGCATTATGCAATATATAGATTTTTTTATCCTATTTTTGCTGTTCTTTGAAAGATCTTCATGCTAAAGATGTACCCAGATCTTTCATTCTCTATAGACTGTTTTTTTCAGAGTAAAATTCCAATGCAAACAAGGCAATGAACAATGGCAACAATACTTAAGAGAAAATAAAATATTTTGACCAATGTAGGCCAGCTGTTGAGAATAATTATGGTACATCTCTTTATGGCTTTTCTCTTTGATTTGCCATAGACTTCACTACAAGCACTGCTAGTAGTCTCTGTAGGGTCTCTGCATAGAAAAAAAATGCAAATGTTGGAAAATCATTACTAACATAATGTTTCCTATTTGTCCAAAAACTTGCAGGAAAATTAGGTGCAGAATATCTATTGTTGTTTACAAAGGCTTTCTTTAAATTCTAAATGATAAAATTCTGAACATGCTGCTAAGATCCAGCAGTGAACCTCTTAAACCCTAAGTAAATTATATGCTGCAAGTTGCTACTAGTGACATAAAAGCCTATGAAGCAATTGAGTTTCAAATCTAAAATAAGACTGACAGATCAGTTATATTCAAAGACAAAATGGAAGCCAACTATGTAACAAGCTATTATGTCACAGTAACTTCACTATACATCCTAAAAACTCAACAGCTTTGTTTGTGGTTTAGTGAGGAAACTATTCTGTATGAATATAGAAGAATCCCTAGGGTTCTCTCTAAGTGGACTTTAAAAAAAAAAGATTCTTAATATAAGTTTCTTTCTTTTCAAATGCTTTATGTAAGAATTTAAAGTTCCTGCCTTCCAATCCAATGATGAGTGTATTAGTAGAACTAGAAATAAATTCATCACTACGTTGCCAGCTTGCCTAGATACAGAAAATAATTTCTTGATTTGTGGCGTACTGTCCAAAATGTACAAAAACCAGTTGATACTGTACACTACAAAAACATTTGTGATTGAATGAATAATGGCTGAATAATGATTGAATAATGATAGAATGGATGGAATACACTAATATCTATGTCCCCGTCTGGTGACCACCATAGTATATGGAAGATTGCAACTTAAAATGTAAGAGTAGAAAATGATACATAATTGAATTGAAAAAAGGAAAAGAAAAATAATTACAATATTGTATATTTGTATCATTAACACAAAAAGGGGAACAATGTAATAGATCTAAATGAATAAAAGTCTGAGTTTTGTGTATTACAGCTGATTAATACATGCAAGGAAATTAAGGAGTAAGTTTGATTATAAAAGAAAGGGTAAAAGTTATGTTAGAAAGTATGAATTAATGCCATCTAGGTTGTATGGTGCATATGAAAAGAGGAATCTGTACATTGGAGTCCCTTGAATGTTTTGCTCTAGTGAATTGTTACAATGGAAAAAGCAAAGATAAACAATTAATATTGTGCAATAATTCTGAATGTTTAAGATCCATAGGGGGAAAATATTCTGTTAGATGACATAATTGGGTGGCTGGAAGACAAGACAAGAGGGAATGCTAAAAATAACTGAGCTATTTGGAGTCTAAGAATGAATGAGACTGATGATTGGTGTGTTTAGAAAAAAGTCTATATCAAATACAAATGCACTATCAGGTTCAGTTCATGCATACACATGTCAAAGGAATGGATGTGAGTCTTAAAAGCATGACTGATTTAATTGTTTATGATGAAAATCTGACACAATTAGTAAAGAATATAATGGTGGTGCCAGATGATGAATGCAGGAAAAACTGTTTTTCAGAGGTGTCATGTGGATCTGAGGAAAAAATGGATTATGAAAAAAAGAAAACAAAGTAAAAAAATAACTAGAGTGAAAATAGAACCACAGCAGGAAAAGATAGTATGACTCTCAACAAAATGAGTAGGAAGTGGATTAGAGATGAGCAGGTTCTGACCAGTTCTGGAGAACTGGTAGCAGAAATTTTGAGTAGTTCGGAGAACCGGCAAATACCACCTCTGACTGGCCCTGCCCCATCTATTCTCTGCCTCCCGAGTCCCAGCTGATCGGCTGATCTTCTTTTGTTGCCCTGCACAAGAGAACAGAGCTGGAAAGCAGGTTAGCAGGGTGGGGAGGGAATGGGATTTTGCAGTAAACTTCCCTCAGGAATTGGGAGGGGATGGAGATTTTACAGTGTCCTTCCCCTGGAATGGGATGGGAATGGTGGTTTTACAGTATCCTTCCCCTGTCACACCCACCAAGCCACGGCACAGAACCGGTAGTCCCACCACTGACGTGGATCTAAGGAAAGACAGTATGAAAGATGAATAAAAACAAGCAAAAAGAATTATGTTAAAGAGGTCACACAAGGGATAGGAGTTATGCTAATGGAAAATATGTAAAGTATGCTCCAAATACTGGACAAAGCAAATCATATGCTCTATATGCATGGATGATCTGAGTTATTTGGACATTCCCAGTTGAAACAAGCAAAAATGGCTGAGTATAACTACATATACCTATCAATTGTTTTAAAGGACTGAGGATTATTCATATATGAAAAAATATAAAAGTAACTTGACTCCAATGAAAATGGGATATTTAAGGATTGTGTATGGTAACAGAAGAAGGAATTGAATCAAGAATGATACTATTACTGAATGGATCCAGATTAAATACAAAAGTGAGGATCAAATTGTAAAAACAAATATATGAAGGAAATGATAAAGAGTAGCGAGAAAGACCAAAACATTATGATCGGATGCAGTTCATGAAATCTTTCTCAAGAAAGCAGAAAAATAAAGAAAAGTCAGTGTGTAAGATGGCCTATGAGTTTGATGGATGCAAAGATGGCTTGCAAGAATAAAGACATATAAAGTATATGAATGGTACTGGTAAAAGGAGACTTTGTTTGTTTCCTTTTCTTATTTTTTTCCTCATGTCATTAATGTCTAATTATTTTTTACTCCCATTACGTATTTGCATAAAACTGCTTATATCCAAAAGGAATAATGTGATATAGATGTAGATCTAGCTACAAACATATGGGTATGGATTATATAAATACATCAGGAAAAAATCCAGATTGCATTCCTCCTTACCACAAAAACAACATTAATGAGTCTGGTTCAGATTGAATAATTTGGTTGAGATTAGATTTAGATTAGATTTATAATCAACTAAGGGCTCATTTAGGGGTCTGCATTGCTTGCAGAGACATCCACGGGGGATTTAATAACAAGCGGGTGACAAAAAAAGTCTTACCATTGCACCACAAGCTCTATCCACTTTATATATGCATTATAGTGTTGTATACCTATGAAAAATGTGGTATTTGCAGTGTGGAAAGTGAATCATTTTCACAAAAGTTTTGAATCCTTCAGATATTTCAAATTTTGGTATATATGAGCCATCTATATTTCTCTACCCAGGCAACATCTGAAATAAATGAATCAAATATTTCATTTCCTTTTTTTTGTTGTTGTAAATTTTATTTGAGTTTTCACAAAGAGAAAAAAAAATACAAATAAAACATCTTTTTTGAAAGTAGCGTAATCCCAGGTTACATTTCTTCGTACAGACACAAATTCAGGTTCATGCTCATTTTTATATTCTATTCCATATCTTATTACTATTTTACATTTTCTGCATAGCTTCTCCCCTCTTTTAATTTTCTCAATTTTATTTTAATTATCTCATCTCAATTCAAATCATTGTATTTATATTTTTTGTCTGTCCTGTTTCAATTATCTATTATCTTTTCTCATTAAACAAAATTTCTCCTGTAGTTACTGATTGGAGTATAACGCCTTTATATCTTTTCCCTAAAGTTGTAACATTCAATATAATACATAACTTCCATTCGGATTCTGCTTGGTACATTCTTAAAATACACACTGTATTCTTAAAAAAAGAAAAAATATAAATGTATATAATTAAAACAACATTCCATTCCAATTCAATTCTATCATTAATATTAATATTCATTAAAGTCTTAACATCTTTAACATTACTTTTCAATTAAATATCATACTTCTATGGGAACAATTATAAGCTTTCCATAGTTAATTCCCACCCCTTCACTTATATTTTATAAAACATTAACTAATTAAAATGTTCCCGTTCCTTCCTAATTCAATTTTCTCATTTATTTTATTTCACTTATTTTATTCACAAACATTTCACTAAATTACACTAACTATTTTATCCCTCATTTTAATCATACGTTGTTTCCAATTTTCTAAAGTTATTTCTATTACTAATATAACAATACAATCTTATGTACCTTTACAGAATCCCTTTTTCAGTTAGATTTTCACCCATTATCTTGGACTTCCGGTTTGAAGGGCTTCGGTGACAGACAGAAATCCGCGATCGTGCACAGTTTCTGCCTGGGCTTGCTGCTGGAGCGCCCCAAGCTGGTTGGTTTCGGGGCTAAGCCACCCGGTAGAGGTGTGAAGAGGGGGGAGACCGCCAGCAGGGTTGAGGAGAGCTGCATCTCTCCTCCTCAGCTGGCCATTACTCCCTTTCCCGAAGGCGGTTGTAGCGGTGGTCAGAAATGGCCACCACAAAGGAGAACTTGACCAGAAAAGAATGTGCAGGAGGAAGATAAGAAGTGAAAGTTTTGGCTGACCGGGTTAAATTGTAAAAGCAACAACTAAGGTACCCTGGAATTTAAACTTACAAAAAATAACATCGCTCCCAAAGAAGAGTCGGAAGAAGCGAAGGAAAGTGAAAAGGGAAAGGTTTGGCGCTTTTTTCTTCTTCTCTCTCCTTCCCTATACTGACAACTAAGAGACTTAAATAAGAAATCGGAAAAATCCGCTTTGACATCAATAGGCAATTAAGCTGAAAATAAAACAAAATGCCAAAGGGATAATAAAGATTTCTGGACATTAAAATTTTTCTTTTTCATAAGCAGGAAGGGAGAGAAAAAGAATAGGGGCAGGATCTGGAAGAGGGAGGAGACTGCCTGGAATTAAAAAGAATCTACAGTAAAACTTCAACAAGACTTCTAAAAGATACATTTTAACTGAAACTTTGCAACTAAATAGTAATCCCAGGAAGAGAAAGTGAAAAAAAAAGAGCAAACAGCTTGCGTGTATTTGGATTATTTGGTGATCTTTGGATTCTTGGTAATTATATTTGAATGACTAAAATCAATTGGGTGGTTGTTTAAAAATTTATACAATGGCACCACTTCTGGATGAATTGAAAATGGAACTTAAAAAGTACAAAGAAGATGCACAAGAAGGGAAGGGTTCTTTTGGCTTTGTTTTTCAATTCTTAGAAATGGAGATTTGGAACTATGAGAAACAACAAGAAAAGACTGCAAAACAAAAAGACTGGGACAAAGAAGAAGCCATATTTAATGAACAAGCAATTTTATGTGGGGAAGAAAAAGGAAAGGGGGGAAAGAGAATGGAGAATTTAAGACTTAAAAAAACAACCAAAGAAAAGAAAAATAATTCAAAAAATAAGTATAATACTGGAAAGCAACAGAAAAGGGGAATACAGAAGAGAGAAATAGAGGTAGAGAGACAAGGGGGTAAAAAGGGGAGAGAGAAGAAGAGAGGGAAGAAGGAAAGGAAAAGAAGTTACAAAGGACTGGAGCAAGATATAGAGAAACAGGATCTATTTAGAGAAATATTTCATTTCTAAAGCACACTAAAAGCATAGATTAATGTTATGCCTACATTAATTGGCTTTCATGTGCAGGAATGTTTATGAAAAAATGTTAATTCAACAAACAATATGTACAATATATGAATAATTAAGGGTGTGTTATTGTGTGCAAACCTATAATCTTACATTTCATGAATCAATGATGCCTACCAATCATGTGTCAAATATTAGATGTGAATTATAAATACAATTAGAAAAAAAACCAAGTTGGTCAAATAGACAGGAACTGAAGACACTTCTTATCAGGGATGCCACCTGGTTTATGGCCAGGGTACAACATTTTTGGCTTGGGGATTCTATGCAGCCCACCACAACCGTTTTTAAAAATATCCCCTAAAGTGGGTGAGGACCAAATATATACCCTTTTTTAATTGAGAAGGGACTTAAAAGGGCCCAGTGAACAAGTGAAATCCTGAATATATATTTAGCTCTTAATATTCCCTCTTCGTCCCAACCGATATGTGAAGTAAACCCCTGATGTACCATCCAAAAGTGGTACATTTCTTAACTGGGTGGAAGTTGCTTGGTGGCCACTCTGCCCTTATCACAATGTTTTTCCCAAATACTATACAGTAATTTATATTTTCCGATATATGAAGAAAATAAAAAGTCCATATTCAGGAGGAATATTTGTGTATGGCACCAACCACCAATTTTATACAGTACCATTTTGAGACTCTTGATCATGTCAATGATTATTCAATAATATTATTGAATATTAAAAACTGACATTTATATAGCTAAGGGATTTTTAATAATATACACTGTCATACATTTGTTTTATTGCATAATTGTGCATACATCTTTTTCTTATATAGATTCTATATTTAACAGAGTTGGATGGTATTTTTGTATTAACATTATTATTATTATTTGCATAAGTATGTCACTCACCTGACTAATAGTGCTCATCGCCCTCATGTAGCTTTCATTTCGGGAACGAAACTTAGGAGATGTAAGCAGAGCTGCAGGATCCAAGCTATCCAAACTCCTATTGATTGAAACTTCACTCACTGCCCTCAAGTAACTGTGGCTTCGGATTTGAAGTTTTGGAGAATGTTCACCAGATATCCTTAAAGGAAAAAAGCAACAATAAGTCACTCAGCCATATCTACATTTCATCCCTAATAATTAAGGACCATACTATGTACCACAGCAAAATAACCACCAAAATATTCACACACACACAAAATCTACCCAGTGACCCATAGTCATAGATCTGAAACCCCAGAAAGGGGACTGTTCCTATTCATTTGTTCAGATAATTTTTGCAAGCATGAACACCAATTGTCAAAACAGTATCATTCAGGTTTGTGTGCTTTTCTAATATTGTTTTTATGTTTTATGTGTTAATTCATTGTTTTTAAAATGTTTTCAACACTTGGTAAACCACACAGAGTTGCTAAGATTGGGCAGAATAATATTTTGGTTCATAACATAGTCAGCCAGATATTCAAACTGGATTTGGCATTTTTATCCATAATGTTAAGGGTACTGTGGCAGGATGTAAGCCGAATAAAGCTGCCTTTTACAACCGACCAATGGTAAATTTGACAATGCCAATGATGTTCAAGTGGTGCTCCAGTTGTTTTGGGATGCATCCAAGGCACCCATTACTATTGGTACTACCTTTGCTTTCTTTTGCCACAGACATTCCATTTCTATTTACAGGTCTTTGTATTTTGTTATCTTCTCCAGTTCCTTTTCTTCGATTCTATTGTCTCCAGGTTTTGCCATGCCCACTATCCAGACCTTCTTTTTTTTTGCCTTTCTTATCAACAGTGTGGTGTTTTCTGTGGCATGGGCCTTTTAAATTTGAATTCTAAAGTCTCAGAGCACTTTGGCTTCTTCATTTTCTATTACTTTCTCTATTTTATGGTCCCACTAGTTCTTGCTTGCACACAAATGGTATTTCTTGCAGGTCTTCCAATGCCCCATTGTTGTTACTTTATAATGCTGTTGTTTTCAATCAGTCTGTGCAATCTTCTTGCAGTAGCTAATTAGATGATCCACTGTTTCTTCAGCTTCTTTGCGGAGGTGCCACTTGCTGTCTGTTGCTGTCTTCTCAATTCTGGCTTTGTATGCATTTGTGCAGTCAGAATTAATCTATCTCTTTCTTCAACTTTCCTGTTCTTAGCCATTGCCAGTTCTTGTTATTATCTGCCTTGCGTGCTATTTTTTTTTTAAAAAATGTACTGGCCATGTAGTACTTTGTCTGCCTCTTTTCTCTTCTTCATTTAGTTTTTCTTGTAAGTCATTTTGGTTTCTCCAATATTCAGTAAGTCTTCCTGGTATGCTAGCGTCAATGCATCTTTTTCACTATTCTTCAGATATTCTCCCAATGCCTTTTTTCTTTTTCAACCATCTGATGTACTTGCAGCATTTCATGGTAAGTAGAGTCTGTCAATGGCACTGAAAGGAGGAAGACTATGATTCATTGTCTTTACTTTTCTGGTTTTCCTATCCAGTGCTTTTAGTGCTGCTTGAGTCAAGTCCACAATTCTAGCTGTGTATCTAATGACTGAAATTGTCCAAGTGTTAATTGCCTTGATGGCATTTCCTCCACTGACTTTGGACTATAAGATCTTCTTTACGCTCTTGATGTATTCACTTCTAAACCTTTTCTTCACTTCAGTGTGCTTGAGGTTGTCAGCTTGAAGGATGCCCAGGTATCTGTAGTAATCATCTTCATCCAGACTCTTGATGTTGTCTCGATAGGGCATCTTGATTCCTTCAGTTTTCACTATTTTGTCCCATTGGATGGTGAGCATGGCACATTTGTCCAGTCCAAACTCAGTTCAATAGGGTTGCAACTTGAATTTGAATTCTTTCCTGAAGAATTTGCATTATTCACTAGGCTTTTTAAAAATCCTTTCCAAAATGGATTTGCTACTCACCTCTTTTTTGTGGCATGACTGAAGCAAGATTTTTCTGTTTTAAAAATGAGGGTTAATTTGTAGAGCGCTTCAATATTTTTACCCAAAAGAACCCACAGAGATTTGTGGTGCCCTGTATATATCTAACAAACCTGCTGTTTTGACAGCCTGATGATTGCTGGCTTATATAACACAATCTGATATAAACCATTATATATGAAATAATGGATAATGGATTTGAACAAATCTGCTGTTTAATAATGGATGAAGTAAACTTGCAGGAACTACAAAAGCCTAAAAGAAAAACCAAAATGATTTCTATAGGTTATTTTTTACTGATTCTCATTCATCTTATGTCAAGCACATACAATCATTCTAAGAACTATCATTTTAATCAAGCTGTAGTATAGATTGAAACATAAATATAGTCTTTCAACACACACAAAAACACAACAGAGAGAGAGAGAGGGAGACAGGGAGAGAGATTGATTTAAGGCAGCTTAATGTAAATAGGCAATTTCAAACACTGATTTAGTTTGAAACCAGTTTTTTTCTATATTCAATTCGAATATTTTTCAAATGAATGTACTTGCTAATTGTACATTTTAAAATATGCTTGCTAATCAGGAACTATCATGAATAGAAACAACTTTCAGTTGATAACCTTTTCGAAATAATTGATAATTTAGTTCATTTGTTTTTAGTGCTGTATAAATTTACTTAGATGAGAAAGCAATGAGAAATTAAAGCATTTTTGTGAGCTCTTTCGGTACAAGGATTTTAAAAGTAAAGATAGGTATTCTAAATATGATTAAAGTACTTTGCATTTTGAGGGGGATGTCAGGCTATACATTCTATTAATGTTATTCTGCAGTGCTCCATTTTTCATTTTTAATCAAAAGCATAATTCAAATTTAAACTGGAGCTATCAATATGGGGAGAATAAGTTTAATTCTGTTCTCTACAAATTATGCATACTTCAGAAAAATTAAAAAAAATCTTTTAAAATACTGCATGAGAAAGGACAAAGAATTTATAAATTGACTTTAAAAACAGAATAGTGGAAGCTATCATATTTCCCCGAAAATAAGACTGGATCTTACATATTTTTTGGACCAAAAGACCCATTAAGTCTTATTTTTTTGGGGGGGATGTCTTATTTTGTGGCCCACCATCAGCTTGCCCGCATCCGCGTGGCAGGGCTTCCAGGGAACATTACCCGATGAAGAAATGATGGAGACCCGAAGCTTCATCTGCTTGCAAATGGGATGCTTGGAAATGGAGTTAAGCGAGTTGGGATCGCCTGACTCCCCCCATCCCCAATCACTCAATTTCAATGCGCCTCATTTGCAAGCGGACTAAGCTTCATTTCCCTCTGGGTGAAAAGTGCATAGCAGCCAGGTGGAGGCAGAGGCATGGGGAGAGGCAGGAGACCATAAAATGTGTGTTGGAATCACCTGCATCCTCCCTTCCTTGTGTCTCTGCTGTTGTGGCCAGCCAGCTGCCAGTGGAGCTGGTGGCAGACTTGGACGATGAGGAGGTTGGGAGGAACTTGGGCCAGTTCTGGAGTCTGGGGAAGGCTCTGATGGATGCTCTGCATCGGACACAGAGACAGAGCCAGAGCCGTCTAACATTTCCCAGCAGCTGCCTTTGGAGGCTGATATGAGTGAGGAGGAAGAACAGCTGGGGCCTGTTCCTGATGCACATATGCGCAGAGCTGTTAGGAGAAGGAGACAATGGAGGACAAGGAGTTGACTCGGGAAGCAAAACACATGTAGACACTGAATGGCCCCTACCTGGCTGGGGACTAAATAGAAGAAAAGGGGAGTGGTTGTCATAGGAAACAAAAGTTCATATTTCTGAAGATTTTGCTCATTGTATTTTGTGCCGCAGAGACTGCTTGTCAGGATTTAACTTGCAGCCTTTCACTTGGGAGCTCATGGCCTTGCAATTATCGCAAGGAACTGATAAGGTCTGCTACTGCAGTTAACTCTTTGAAGGACTATTGCCTGGACTTTTCAGTGGGTGAATGCAATTAATTCACAAGAGGTAAATAAAGAGTGGGTTTTTTTTGGACAAGGAGTCTGTTTCTTGCTTTTGCTAAGGCTGGGTCAGAACATCTGCCTCCACCTGGTGCCAGTGCCATCATGCAAGCCTCCCGTGAGCCTTCTGTAAGCCAGGCAGCTGTGCAGCACGTCCAGATTGCTTGTCTCCCTCCCGCCTCTGTGCTCAGACTTATCTGCGCTATGCCAAAGTGCTGGTGGGCTGCGGCTGCTGCTGGACCCTGTTGGCCCTCTTGCACTCACTGCCTCTTGTGCTGGCCACTTTCCCTGGGCTTATTTTGGGGTAGGGCTTATATTAGCCCTCCCCCAAATCAGACTAGGGCTTATTTTCAGGGAATCACAGTACATGCTACATAATATATATGTGTGTGTTAAAACAACTTCCAACATGCACTGAAATATGTGCTTTTTCTTTATGAAAGTTTTCAAATAATCAGCTTAACTTTAACTTCAGGAATATTTAAATAAGTATGCTTTTAAGGATGGAAATGAAATTATGCCAGATGGTAGTGCTGTTGCTTGTCCCAACTGCCCAAAATCAAACAGAGTCATTAAATGAGACATCACATGACCAGGATTTACATCATTTTGCCAGCTCCTCCACTGACTTTGCTGTCAGAAGCTGACTGGGAAGGCTACAAATGGCAATCACATAATCTTGGGAGGGTCTCTGACAACTTGTCGCAGCCAACTCACCTTGGCAAATTGTCAGAGCCAATTTGCCGCAGGACAAGAATTACACTAATATTAAAGAAATAATCCAATAGATTCATTAAAGAAAGGACACCAAAGGAGGGACAAAATAAATGTGAATGACAAAAATTGAACGAATAAAATGGAATTGTTGAATTGTCCCACAGCAAGTTGTCCTGTAGTGAGTTGGCTATGGTGAGTTGTCCCGTGATGAGTTGGCTGTGGTGAGTTGGCCACGGGCAAATGAGCCATGGCGAGTTGATAGTGGCGAGTTGGCTATGATGAATTGACTGTGGAGAGTTGTCCCATTTCGATCTTAGGATGCTACAACCATTGTAAATATGCAAAACCTGCCAAATACCAAATACAAGTATGAGGACTGATCATAAGTCACTTTTTTCAAGTCACTTTGAAATGGATGCCCTGTTATGTGAGAACTATTATAATACTGTTAGAAGCATCTTAATCAAGTAGGATACTCTGCTTAAAAAAGTTCTAATGCAAGAGCTTTCTTTGGTGTGCAATAAATCAAAGCCATAGGCTTTAACATGTTAAGCATTCATTGAAGTCCCAAGCTATGTTTCAGTCAAAAAGAGTTAGTGACCAGCAGAGAGAAAAAGGCTTTTCTTTCTCTCTGAAATGGATCTCTTCTCTTCACTGAGAAATTAACAAGTTACAAAGTTCTGGAAACAAATGAAAGGACTCTGATATGGGGAAAAAACATGGAGGAAAGCAGCTGCGGACACATCCATGATTGGAAAAAACAAGGAGCCATTTTTTCATGTTCTGATTTTATCATCATTCTAAAACATGGATTGAACTGATTTCTGAAGTAGCTATTTGACGTTAAATTGTTTTTGCTTAAAATGATGATGTGGCAATTGCACATGTGGTGCTGAATGTCAAGAGCCACGGATATGTATCTACATAAATCCTACTGTGGCTGTCCTTTATGGAAGCTAATTACAAACACGTTGTCTACAAGTACCAAAAAAAGAAAGCTGTCTTTAAAACAGGAACATCACACTTTTCTCTAACCTTTAAAAGCTGCTCTGTTTTCCCTCAGTGGAATTGTGAGGTCCCATCTGTTCATATTTTTAACTGCTCATCCCATCAACACTCAGCAAACAGGTCAAATTTTGACAAATGGAGCCACTTTGAAATTATACATAGGAGAACTATACCGTTATAAGGAAATAAAAATCAACATCTAAAATTCAGTGTAGAATAATAAGTGAGGAGAGGAGGCTGCATAGAATGACAAGCTTCTTTTCTCCCTCATGACTGTTTGGACAGATATAATCTTAAAAGAACAGATGATTGGCAAGGAAAGGATTAATTATTAATAATGTGCAGATGTACTCTCATCTAATTCGAACTACCAATTCAAGTCAAATTTATTTTTTTGAATCATTGAACTGATTCAGAGACATCTTATTCAATCAGGAGATTTAACCATGTTGCCTTTGAAACAAATATTTGAATCAAATCTTTGCATAAACCTACCAAATACCTTCTCTCTCCTTTATGCTTTCAGTCTTAAATCAATCTGAAGTTCATTTTTGCTGTTTTTTTGTAATGTAAAGCCCAGGGACAGAGAAATCACAATATAATCTGTTCCTTCACCATAAGTATGTCGTATAAAAATTAATTCTTAAATGGACTTTGAGTCAGCAGGTGTTATGATGCCTCTAGAACTCACATGGTTTAATAATACAATAAAAGAAAGTCCATCTGCAGTACCAGATAATGTTTCCATTTAAAATAAACAAAATAAATATTCAAGATTAATGCAAATGTTAGTAGCTACAGCTATTAACTTCAAATTGGTTTATTTACCCATTTATTTTTGTTGTGAAATATGATGGGAACCTAACATCCAAATTCACTGCTATGACATACATGTCATAGTTCAAAATTCTGACTGTGAATTTGGATCAGTTGAAAGACCCCCTTGAGCTTGGGCGTGGCTTACATGAAACCCTACTTTTCCTTGAGTAAGTCTGACAATATTGAAATCATTCGGAAACCCTTTCTTCTGTCCCATGTTAAAAAATATTATTTAAATTGTACACTGAGTATTGTACTATATCAGTTGTCACCACTTTTTTAACATAAAGAGAAAGAGTGTTGTCTTACCTGAACGCTTCTTCTCAGCACGGCAATGAAGAATCCATGGATGGGTTGACACATGCCATTCTGCCTAGAGACTGAGTCCATAATTTTAGTCACACCCCTTGTCAACTGTCATTTTCCCCAGTTCACAATGAAGGTGCGGCATCTGAAGGACTCATTGGTGGCCTTGGCTCCTCCGGTGCTCATGTGCTGGATGAAGGACCTAACTGACTCCTAGAGAGGGAGTGGATTCTCCATTGCTGTGCTGAGAAGAAGCATTCAGGTAAGACAACACTCTTTTTCCAGCACGACAATTGGAGAATCCATGGATGGAACATACCAAAGCCTGGTGTCCCTATGGGTGGGGATTGGTGTCCCTATGGGCGAGTTCCCCTAGCTACATGCACTCGCTGAAGCAGCTGCCTCCCAAAGGCAGCCTCAGCTGAGGCAAAAGTGTACAACTTATAGTGGCGCACAAAGGGGGATGGTAAGGACCATGTCGCCACCCTGCAGATCTCTTCGATCGAAGCCTGCATTTCCCATACAGCTGTGGTTGCAGCGCTTTGAGTAGAGTGGGCGGTTAATCATCTGGGGACCGGAATCGACTGTGTCTCATAGGCCTTTGCAATACACACCTTTATCCAACAGCCTATGGTCAATGAAGTGACCTTTCAAGCCAGAGAGGAAGGTTGAAATGAGACAAACAGTGATTCGGATTTTCAGTGAGGCAAAGTCCGTTTCATGTACTTGCGTAAGGCCCTCCTTATGTCCAGAGTGTGCCATTTCTGTTCCAGTGGATGGGAAGGACCTAGACAGAAATTTGGCAACACTGTCTCCTGGGCCCTGTGGAACCAGGAGTTGATCTTGGGGATGAAGGAGGGGTCCAGACATAGAACCACCCTGTTGGTGTGGAAGGTGCAGAGTTCCTCTCTTACAGAGAGAGCAGCCAATTCCGAAATTCACATGGCCGATGTGATGGTGACTAAAAAGGCGACCTTAAAAGACAAAAACCACAGACTCGTAGACCGGAGACGTTTGAAGGGTGGTAAGGTAAGGGTGTGTAAAACCTTAGCTAAGTCCCAGGTTGGATATCTGTGAACAACAGGTGGCTTTGAATTTATTTCCCCCCTTAAAAAGGACCGCACCACCGGATGGTGCGCTATGGAGTCTAAGTTCCCATAAGTCAATACTGAAGACAAGGCTGCTACTTGTCTTCGGATAGTATTAGGGACTACGTGTTGAGGTAATTCCCCATTAGGAGAATGAGCACATACAGGGAGACGTATTTGAGAGTGGTGTTTGAATAATACACACAAACCACACAGATACACTGTACAATAAATGTAGGGTTTTACTGTCAATAAAGGTTTAAGCAAAGTTCAAAATAAGCAGTCCAAAGTCATTCACAGGTAAGATCAGTCAGTTTTCAGTCCAGGGATAATCCAAAGTCCAGTGTCAAAAACAGTTCAGTATCAGACTTACATCAAATCCATGAATATCAGTCAATTAGAAGGAACGGCAATACTCTCCAACAGAAGGAAAAACAGACTCACTGAGACAC
Organism: Notechis scutatus; assembly: GCF_049901735.1. Lineage (NCBI taxonomy): Eukaryota > Metazoa > Chordata > Lepidosauria > Squamata > Elapidae > Notechis > Notechis scutatus. Next base: position 160,702,714 of record NC_142011.1, on the reverse strand, counting down.
ACTCTCTTCTGAGACTAAGATTAAACAACCCAGGTTTCTGGCTCCGTCTTATGGCCATTTGAGAAACCACACAGGTTTTTGCATTTTCTTAAAGAGACAGTATTAAAATGTCTATCCTGGTTTATATATTGTCCAAACCAAATAGCTGTTAGGTGATTTATATTCCTAACATTCTCCCCTTTTGGGTAGGACAATATATACAACCTTACATTCTAAGTCCATAATCTTCGCAGCACACCTTATGCTTTATAGAGCCTTGGGCCTTTGTAAAATGATCTGCTATATTGTTTTCTGACATACAGTATTCTAGCTTAATTATCTTACTTTGCACACATTGTCTCACATTTAAATATCTTAAATCTGTGTGTTTTGTTCTTGTTTTAACAGCAATATTTGAAGCCATCTGTATTGCTGATTGGTTATCTTCGTAAATAGCAATAGGATCTGTTACATTAATTCCCATATCAATTAATAATTGCTTATACAAAACTAAATCTGTACATAATAAAGATAAACATGAAAATTCAGCCTCCATTGTTGACAAACTTAGATGTTTCTGTCTAATAGACCTCCATCCAATCAACACTTTTCCCAATAATACGATAGTACCTGATGTAGATTTTCGTGTATTTATGTCTGTAGCAAAACTTGCATCAGCATATGCAGTTAAACTCAGTTCATCTTTAGACTCCAAATACAATGCATAATACATTGTTTGTTTCAGATATCTTAAACACACATTTAGCAGCTTGCCAGTGCCTTTCAGTTGGCTCAGCGTTAAATCTCGTTAATTGATTAACACTGTATGCGATATCTGGCCTTGACCAATTACTGAGATAAGATAAACTACCAATCAAGGACTGATAAATGTTCTTATCAAAAATAGGATTTTGAACATCACTATTGCTAAACTTCTGACTCATTGGTGTTTTAGCCAGCTTACAAAGTTCCATTTTAAAACTTTTTAGTAATTGGTTAATTTTATTTGCCTGTGAGATCTTGTATCCTCCCCTAGTTCTATCTATCTTTAATCCAAGATATTGTTTGATTTCTCCTAACTGTTTTATCTTAAATATCTGTTCTAACAGTGAGATTATTTTAGTAGCTTCTTGTTCAGTTTTGGTGATTAATGCTATGTCATCAGTAAACAATAGCAATGATGAAATTAAACCATTCCTTTTTTTTAAACAAACATGGATCAGCCATGCCAGCTACAAAACCTATCTTAGTTAATTCTTTAACTATACATTGGTTCCACTCATATCCTGATTGCTTCATGGCATAAAGACTCTTTTTCAATCTCCAGCAATCAGTTGTATTGTCATTTTTGAGACCTAAAGGTTTCTTTAAATATATAGTGTGTTGCAACGGTGCATGCAGATATGCTGTCTCTACATCCAAATGATTTACAATGTATTTCTCCTTAGCTGCCCACACTAATGCTGCCCTTAATGTAGTAGCCTTCAGACTAGGTGCAAACACCTCATCGTAGTCATTTGCTGTCTGATTAAATCCTTGTGCTACTAACCTGGCTTTATGGGTAACAGTCCCATCCACACCTGTCTTCAGTTTATAAATCCATTTACACCCTATGGCATGTTTACCAGATGGTAACTTAACATTTTCATATACCTCCAATTTTTTTAATGATTCTAGTGCCTTATCCATTGCTTTCTGCCAAGCAGCCTGATCCTTATCAGGATACTATTTTAGTTCACTATAATTACTTGGAACTGTGTTCACTTGGCATACAATGCTAGCCTGATATCTATCAGGTGTTCATGTTATTCGGGTTGAACGTCTTGGTAGACTACAGGGCTAACTGGTAGACTTTCCAGTGCCACCTGCTCCTGTTCTTCTATTTCTTCCTGTGCCTGTTCTCCTACTTCCTCCTGTGCTTGTTCTTCCTCTTTAATGGCTATTTGTGGTGTACTTATTTTATCTTTAGGGACTATTTGGGTGTCAATAATAACATCATTGCTGGATTTCTGTTCCAGTTTATCCCACCCAACGTGCTCTAGAAATTTTGCACTAGCACTACAATAAACATGAGCTGTGCCTTGATCCCAAAATCTAAATGATCCATGATTGGCCTCGTAACCCACAAAAAATAACTTCTTAGCTCTATGTTGCCCTTTCAGTCTTACTTGTGAGGGAATATGCACCTATGCTGGAGCTCCAAATGTGTGTAAATAACTTAAATTTGGCTTTCTGCCATGCCAATGAGTGAACGGCAATTCTCCAGTTGTTGTGTTAACTACATTGTTTAACACATGATTGCTACACATTATGGCTTCACCCCACAGTGTTTCAGGCAAACCTGAATCAGATAACATAGTGCGAGCCATGGCTTGTAATGTTTGCCCTCTTCGTTCTACAAAGGAGTTATGTTGTGGTCTGTAAGGTGCAGAACGTTTATGCTCAACACCAGCCAATTTCAACATTGTTTGGAATCTTTTGTTAACAAACTCAGTCCCATTATCAGTAACTAAAGTAATTACTTTACTCTTCATTTTTCTCTCTGCAAACCTTAGCCAGTTAAAGAAATGTTGGAATGTTTCTGTTTTGTTTTTCATAAGATAGCAGAAACCATATGGTGAGTAATGGTCCATAATACTCAAAATATAGCAGGCACCTCCTAAACTTGGTTTCTTAGGACCAATTATGGTCTTAAACCCACTAAGTCTGTTTGCTGGAGTAACCTTACTCTTCTCTTGACTACAAGCATTACAGTTTAAATACTTGCTACAGGGTTTCAATTTTACTCCCTCTGACAATTCAACAGTTTGTTTGAGCATTTTGAAATTAATGTGCCCTAGACGTCTATGCAGTAAATGTATACATTCATCATGTGGCTTAACATTGTTATAAACCGAGTTAGCCATCTTCAACTGGTTATCATGTATCACATATAAATCATTTTCTAATGTAGCAGTAACACTTTTACCCTCTTTCTCTATTATACAGTTATCTCACCTAAAGGTTACTACATAACCAAGATTAACTAAAGCTCTTACTGATAATAAATTAAATTTTAGTTTAGGTACATATAACATAGTTAAATGTTTGTTTATACAAGAACAATATGCAGTATCTTCACCTGATGCATTCATTTTCCATCCATTTGCCAATGATACATGTTGTTTACTTGTAGACATCTTTACAAACCTTTTTCTATCTTTAGTAATGCATTGCAATGCTCCACTATCAACAACCCACAAATCATGGTTTACAGTTGAATTGCTAGACATAGCTAAACTAATATTATTCTTGGCCTTCTGGTGTTTACTAGTATTCTGTTGTTTTCCCTTCTTACAGAATCTAGCTATATGTCCTCTAGCCCCACAAGAAAAACATTTCCTAACAGTATAGGCAGTTGAAGACAAATCCTCTTCTTGTGGCTGTTCCTTCCTCAGTTGGTCCCCATCCAGCCGTCTTCTTGCTTCTTCTAACAATCTTCCAGTTATGTCAGTCAATGTCAGTTTATCTCTGAGCAGGACTTCCAGTGAAGATACATAGTCATCATAACTTTCATCCAATGAGGAAAGAATGATGTAAACTTGATGCAGCTCTGAAAATATCAGTTCTCTTTCATGTAGCTCTTGAAAAGTTCTTTTCATGAAGTTCAAATGAGCTAACATATCTCCACCTTTCAGAAGACGTGCTCTAAACAGTTTATGTGTAAGATGTATGTGTGCACCTACACTGTCACAAACATAAATCCTCTTCAAATTCTCCCAACACCTAGCAGCAGACTCTTCTCCATGAATATGGACTAGCTGCTGGTCACTCAGTGTTAGTCCAATTATACAAAGAGCTCGTTCATTGTTCTGTTTAAAGTCAGCAAGCTTCTTGGCACCATCCTCATTATCTGGATCCCAAGCATTTACATCCGGTGGATCTTGAGCTACAGTCCATAACCCTTCTCTATGCAGAAGTAGACTGCACTTCATAGACCAGGAAACATAGTTTGTTCCATCCAACTGGGTTACCAGTGATAGACTTGTTGAAGTGTCTTGTGCCATCTTTACCAGGATAGTAACCCACAATTAAACAGTAAACAGCTGTCTGTATACAGTACTGTGCATTCACACTAACTCTCAGTTATCTGAGCCTGGTATGGCCTGGGCCCATGACCAGGCCCCATGAGCCTGGTATGGCCTGGGCCCATGACCAGGCCCCATGAGCCTGGTATGGCCTGGGCCTATGACCAGTGTTGAGGTAATTCCCCATTAGGAGAATGAGCACATACAGGGAGACGTATTTGAGAGTGGTGTTTGAATAATACACACAAACCACACAGATACACTGTACAATAAATGTAGGGTTTTACTGTCAATAAAGGTTTAAGCAAAGTTCAAAATAAGCAGTCCAAAGTCATTCACAGGTAAGATCAGTCAGTTTTCAGTCCAGGGATAATCCAATAACAAAGTCCAGTGTCAAAATCAGTTCAGTATCAGACTTACATCAAATCCATGAATATCAGTCAATTAGAAGGAATGGCAATACTCTCCAATAGAAGGAAAAAGAGATTCACTGAGATACACTCTCTTCTGAGACTAAGATTAAACAACCCAGGTTTTTGGCTCCATCTTATGGCCGTTTGAGAAACCACACCCAATTACAGGTTTTTGCATTTTCTTAAAGAGACAGTATTAAAATGTCTATCCTGGTTTATATATTGTCCAACCCAAAGAGCTGTTAGGTGATTTATATTCCTAACGCTAATCCTTTATCCAGACCCTCTTGCAAGAAATCTAGGATTTGAGGGATGGAAACTGCTGTGGGATCTAGACCTGACTTAACACACCAACTACAGAATGCCTTCCAAGTAGAATTGTAAATTCTGTTGGTGGAAGGTCTCCTGGAATCCTGTATCATCTGTATCACCCTTCTGAAAAGTTGTTGCTCGTCAGGAGCCACTTCTCAAGTGCCAGGCAGTCAGTTGGAGCCACTGAGGCTCCGGATGGACCAAAACCCCCTGGCTGAGAGAGATCCTGTCTTAAGGGATTCTCCAAGACTGGGACACAGAGAGACTGACGAGGTCTGCAAACCATGGCCTTCTGGGCCAATGGGGCGCGATCAGCAAGAACTCTGCCTTCTCCATGAGAAGGTTCCTGATTACTCCCGGTATGATGGGAGAGGAGGGAATGCATACAACAGGCCCCTGCGCCATGAACAGCAGAGGACGTTGACTCCCTCTGCTCCTGGAGTTGGAAACCTTGTGAAGTATCTGGGCAGCTGTGAGTTGGTTGGGGTGGCGAATAAGTCCAGGACTGGATGGCCGGACCTGTGGCACAGTTTCTGGAAGATGTCTGGATGCAGTCGCCACCCTGCTCTGACTGAGAAAGTCTCTGCACATTTGTCAACCCCAAGATGTGTTCCACCTTGATGGAACTCAGGTGAATCTCTGCCCAGAGAAATAGCTGGTCCACTTCATGCATGAAAGACCTCAAATGGGTGCCCCGTAGTGGTTGATTTGCGCTTTTGTAGCCACATTGTCTGTCAAGATCAATAGGTGTTGTCCCTCTATCCTGGCTTAGAAGTGACAAATGGTGAGGTGGATGGCTCGGAGCTCCAGCCAGTTGATGTTGTTCTTCAGGTCTGCCTGAGACCATTGTCCTTGTGCAGGCTGTTGCTGGAGATGGGCCCCCCATCCAAAGAGGCTGGCATCTGAGGTCACAGTCAGGCGGCTGGGCTCCTTGAATAATGTCCCCCTGGCTATTGCTGAGGATACCCACCACCTGAGGGACCTGAGCATCTCTAGTGGAACCCTGACCTTGGCACTGGAATTGCTGCTCCCTTTCCTTTGGAATGGTAGGAGGAACCATTGCAGGGTTCTTAGGTGCGATCAGGCTCATGGAACAATGGCTATACATGTGACCATCTTTTCCAGGAGTTGAGATAGAACTGCCAATGGAACCAAGTGTTCCATCCTGATTTGAGTGACCAAGGACTTGATGCTATCCTGTCTCTCCTGGGAAAGATAGATCTCACATAGCCTAGTGTCTATCACTGCTCCTAAATGGAGCAGTTGAGTGGTAGGTATCAGATGACTTTTCTGAAAATTTATGGAGAATCTGTGTTCCTGTAGAACATGGAATGTCATCTCCAGATCCTCCTGAGCAAGCTGGGGCAAGGACGATAGGATGAGAATATCGTCCAGGTAGCACTGGAGACACACAGGGATGGATCTGAGGTGTGCAGCCAGTGCTGCCAGGATCTTTGTGAAGGACCTGGGAGCTGAGGCTAGACCGAATGGTAGAGCTCTGTACTGGAAATGATGATCCGAGTAACAGAACTTTTGAGGTACCATCGGTGCCTGGGATGGATGGAGATGTGGAGGTAAGCCTCCGTCAAATCGATAGATGAAAGGAGGTCACCCTCCCTGATGCCGTCCAAGATAGACGGCAGAGAGTGCATTTTGAACCTCTTGTATGTCAAATGGACATTTAATCTTTTGAGGTCCAGAATTGGTTTCCATCGCCCTGTGGACTTCGGAATGAGGAAAACAATCAAGTAAAAACCATGCCCCCATTGATCTTCTGGGACTGGCTCGATGGCCTGGATGTCCAGGAAGTGTTGGATCGCCTTGTCCATGAGATCTCTCTGGGTGGAGTTCCTGGACGTGGGGCAACAGACAAAGTGCCTTGGAGGAATGGAGAAAAATTCCAGACTTAGGCTGAATCTTAGAGTGTTCAGAACCCACAAGTCCGAAGTCATCTTCTCCCACTGGTGGGCAAATAGAGTTAGGCACCCGCCAATGGGTGGAGAGCTCTGGCAGTCACTTGAAGTGGCAAAAGGGGTGCCCCCTCCATGAAAGGGCCACTTGGCTTGAGGTTGCTGTTGCTATCTGAACCTATCCCTGAAGGAAGACCTATTCTGTTGGTCAGACCTGGGGGGAAAAGGATGCTGAAAGGAGGAGTGATCAGTAACATTGTCCGATTAGTGAAAGGAAGGTCGATGCCGTAAGGCGAAGTCTGCCTATTAACTCTCCTAGTAACGGAGCACAAGACTTTATGCTTGTGCTTGCTCTCTGTTAGAAATGGGTTCAAGGCCTCTTCGAAGAGGGCTGAACCCTTATAGGGAGCAGAAGCCAACCTCCATTTGGTTTTGGCGTCTGCCTGCCATTGGCGAAGCCACAAAAACCTGCGGGAGGTGTTGTTAGAGGCAAGAGCCCTAGAGGATAAACAGGCACCATGCAATGAGGAATCAGCCAAAAACTCAGCTGCTGCCATCAGTTTATTAATGTCCTGGTGGATGCATGTCTTCTCTGGAGGAACTCTTGCCTGTAACTCCTTGAGCCAAAGTAAGGAGGTCCTTATGAAAAAGGAGGTGTCAGTGACTGCCTTAACTGCCCATGCATTAGCTAAATGTGTCCAGCGGAAATTTATTTCTGCCTTCCTATCCTCGGCCTTCAGAGCCTCAGCAATGTCCCCAGAGACCACTGAGGGGGAAACAAAGAAGGCCAGAGGATCATCCATTGAAGGCAACTCCAAGGTATCTGACAAGGAAGGAGCCATATTGAAGTGCCTCCTATTATTGCTGCCTAGCTTGGGAAATGTCCCAGGCTGGCTCCACTGCCTCTGAACTACCTCAAGGAAGAACCTGCATAATGACTGGTTCAGAGAACTCAGTCTTGTCTGACACCTGAGGTCCTGATGGTTCCACAGGTGTGGATGAAGGAGAACCAATTTGGGCAGTGTCCTTGGCTTTATGAACAATGCTGGACGGAAGAGTCCAGTGAAAGGAGGAGTATCAGGGACAACAAGTTCAAGCTCATCACCTGAGAAACCCTGGTCCAACTCCGCCTCCTCCAATACAGATGTCCTATTTCTGAATGAGTGGGCAGGGGATGTGGTCCTATGTGACCACTCAGCCTTCCTAGCATACAAATAGTGATGAGGTTGCTGGGAATGGGTCTCAGAAGAAACAGAGGCAGCCTGACTCCCGAGATGAAGGGTCTTGGCCACCCGCTGGGAGATAGCCTGTGAAACAAGGACTTTGAGTTCCTCAGATAGACCAGACTCTTGCCTCTCTACAGGGTGGAGTCCCGCCACAGTCGGGATAAAGGTAACCTCAGGGATTAAATATTTCTGCCTAAACTGGGGATCAGGTCCTACAATTGCAGGGAAACTGCTCTGTTTCAATCTGACCTTCAGCAGGAAAATTAGAAAAACGTTCCCTATCGCCCTCTGGTGACCAGCTCATAGGAACTGCAACAGTAGTCTGCAAAGCTGGCTGGGGGGAGAGGGGGGGGAGGGGAATAACTGCTTCAGTCAAGGCAAGAGATGAAATACTTTCCTGCTGAGCCTTCCTCTGCACTCTGGAAATTTGTTTCTCCAGAGCCTTCATTCTCCTGTCAGCATCTTTTTCTTCAGCTCTAGAAGGTTTTCTAGAGTAGATGGGCTTCGCTTTAATCTTGCCAGCTGCCTCCTGGTTGGCTGATCTGCCTCTTCTGGAGCTGGATCTCTTGTGGGGAGGAGAAGAAGAGGCTTCCTGCCCTGCCATGCTGTTGGCTGTCAGAAGCTGATCAGCCATCTTGACCGCAACTTAGCCCCTTTGCTGACTGCTGCTTGAAATGGGGCTAAGGAAGGCTGGACTGTGGCGGCACACCAGCACAGGCAGCCAGCACATTGTCCTGTAGCTGTCAGTTCCTAAAGCTGCCAGGAAAAAATAAATCTGGCATCAGAGGATGGCCAAGCCAAAGGAGGCCCCCAGACTAGCCTCCAAAACATAAGCGGTGCTAAAAAGTTGAACCGCTAAAGCTGCTAAAGCTGAAAAAACAATTAAAAGGCAAAAAAACAGCTGTTGAGAGGCTTGCGGCGCTTTAAAGAAGCGGCGCCTGGGCAAGCGGAGCCTCAGGTGAGTGGAGGGCTTCCCGCGTGCAGGAAAAAGCCTGCCAGACAGGGAAGGGAAGAAAGCTACAGGGAACTCTAAGGGCAAAAAAGGGGGAGGGAAAAAAAAGCCTAAGCTGCCAGCACCAATTGACAATTTGGAGAATCCACGCTTCTGGCTGGAGATTGAGGAGCCAATCTAGCTGCACCTCCTAGGGCAGGGGTAGGGAAACTGTATATTAGTCCTATATTTGTATATTAAACAGTCCCATTCAAGTCAAAAATTGATTTCCCCCACAACTGAAAAACCAGTAGGCAGGGATGGGGAACCTTTTATGGCTCACTCAGGAATTCTAGGAGTTGAAGTCCATAAGTGATAAAAGAGCCACGTTTCCCTACCCCTGTCCTAGGGCAAGGTTGAGTCGTGAACTGGGGAAAGTGACAATTGACAAGGGGTGTGGCTAAAATTATGGACTCAGTCTCTGGGCGGAATGGCATGTGTCAACCCATCCGTGGATTCTCCAATCGTCGTGCTGGAGAAAAGGCCTTTATTGCAAACATTCTTGAGTCTGAATTCTGATGAACAGATGTCAAGTTCAGGAAAGACACATTGGAAGTTTTGTGGATATATGCTGTGAATGGCTGATCACATAATACTTTTTTATTGTTCATCCTCTGCTTCAGATTCCCTAGTTTGGGCATGGACCTTATTGCATTTCTAAACAAATATATTTCACAAGAAATGGGTATGTCAGTTTGCCAGTGCAACAGTGTTTTTTTTTATCATAGAAGAGAACATAAGGAAGAATTCTCTCAGACAACTTCAGTTGTCTAGCCCAGTTGGATTGAAGGGAAGGAAAAGTCTATATTTTCGTATTCAAATGAGTGCATATGCTTGATATGTGAATATATGCCGCTTTCTACCAGCTCTAGGCAATAAATATAGTTCTCATGCCAAAACATTTGCCTACACTTGCATTAAAACTAATGATCAGTGGAGAATTCCAGAACAAGAACGCAGAGCTGTAAATCAATGTCTGTGCAAAAAATAATTAATGTTGTGCTGCTGGCAAGCCAAAAGACACTCTAATTTTGTAGCTGCTAATCTTTGAATGACAAATTCAGAGTGGAACATATTACAACAATATAAAGCAATATATGGGTAATAAATAGGGGGAGTTAGAAATTGTAACTTGGGAAAACAAAAATGATATGATAGACATAATTGATACTTGTCGGGATGATATTCATGATAAGCACAAGGCATCTGCTAAGAATGCTACTGTGCCAAGAACTAAAGTTTCCAAAAATTTTCATTTTTTGTTAATAAAACCCAGATTCTTTTACCTTTTAATTCAAGCAAACGAGCATTAGAGCAAACAAGCAAGTTACTCTCCACCCCCAGCATTTTTAATTTAAATGTCTAGTCTAATGAAAAGAAGAACTAGGGGAGACATGATAGCAGTGTTCCAATATCTCAGGGGCTGCCACAAAGAAGAGGGAGTCAAGCTATTCTAGAAAGGGGGAGGACAGAAAGCAATGGGTGGAAACTAATCAAGGAGAGAAGCAACTTAGAACTAAGGAGAAATTTCCTGACAGTTAGAACAATTAATCAGTGGAACAACTTGCCTCCAGAAGTTGTGAATGCTCCAACACTGGAAGTTTTTAAAAAGATATTTGTGTGAAATGGTGTAGGGTTTCCTGCCTAAGCAGAGGGTTGGACTAGAAGACCTCCAAGGTCCTTTCCAATTCTGTAACTCTATTCTATTCTATTCTATTCTATTCTATTCTATTCTATTCTATTCTATTCTATTCTATTCTATTCTATTCTACTCTATTCTACTCTACTCTACTCTACTCTACTCTACTCTACTCTACTCTACTCTACTCTACTCTGGCTAGATTCCTTAGTAAGTGATAGCAAGAATGGCTTATGGTTACAGAAGACAAGGCCATCTCTGTACTTCCTCTTTCATCTCTTCCTGAAGCTTGATTTTTAATCTGGCCTTTCCAAGAGTACCATTAACTTGCAGTTCAAGGCAGAACAGTCTTAAGTCTCTCCAAGCATGTATATTCATGGAATATGATGTGACTTTATATGTTTACAATCTTCTCTGATTCTCCTAATTTTAGTGATAACTGCAAACAGTGGCAATTTCCTTACTAGTTAATAACAAAATCATCTGGTGCCCCATTATGCTCTCTGCATTGTTAGTTATTGTCTCTCTATGCTCTTCACTTTTTCTATTTTTATTTGGATTGAGTCCAACAATGCTCTTCTTTGTTTTTATTTTTATTTTATATTAATAATTTTGAAATAAAAATGTATTAAAAAAAAGAAATGCAAACACTCCCCAGTCTAACTCAAGTTTACCAGACCTACTGTTTGTAAACAAAAACAACTACTCATATTCAACAATTGCTGGTGAGTTCATTTTGGTTGTCACCCTTCCCTCTCCTCCAAAAAAATTTCAAATCTAGTTTTCCTCCTTTCTTTCTTTTCCCCCCCAAAGTCTGCTCTGCTGCCAACTGAATTTCTTTTTCCAGACCATCTGCATTGCGTCTATGACAATTCACCACAGCCAACTCCCTGTGGCCTACTCGCCATGGTCAACTCGCCAAGGCCAACTTGCTGCAGCCAACTTGCCACTGTCAGCTTGCTGCAGGATAACTCTCAAGGGCCAACTTGCTGCAGGACAAGAGTTACACCAACATCAAAGAAATAGTAGAATGGAATCATTGACGAAAGGATGCAAAAGGACGAACCGAATGAAATGTGAATGGCAAAAAATAACGTATTTTAAAATTTATTTTAAATAATTAAATAGAATTGTTAACTTGTCCCGCAGTGAGTTGTCCTGCGATTGGTCATGTCCCACTGCAAGTTGGCTTTAGTGAGATGGCTGTGGCGAGTGGGTCATGGTAAGTTGGCTGCAGTGACTTGGCTATGGCAAGCTGTCCCTTTCGATCTGCATTCCCTATCACCTCCTTCTCCTGTGAGAAACTTCTCTATAAGAATCTAAAATAACCCCTTACCCTCACCTTATTTTTAACAAAGCTAACACACCACACTTGATTGGGATTTGGCCTAGATATGTGATGAGCAAGCAGGAAATCATGGCTTGTCATAACACTTTCAGTGAAAAAAAGAGAAGATTCAAAATGATTTAAATAGGCTTGAGTAGTGGGCTGAAATCAACAGAGTGGAATTTAACAGGGAGAAATTTAAAGTTTTACTTAGAGAAAAAAAATGAAAGATACAATGGATGGGTAAGAAAAGTTGTTGCATTTTTGGCACATAGATATTGAGCTCTCAAAACTATGATCTATCTTTCACCAATCTTATTTTTCCCATTTATCTCATATAAAAACTTAATTTTGTATGTTGTCCTTAAGAGTATAAATTATCTTAAAGTTTCCTCTACAGTCTCTCAAATTTGATTTTATTTCATGTCACTTTGATTTTTTTGCTCTGTCACTTTTGCATAAGCATGGGTAATTAATAAAACTTCCACCTAAACTAAGAAGTCACCTACACATGTTCATCATCACTGATCCAAATACATATTTATATTTTCTGAAATTGAAATGCAAACTCAGTTGGTTTATGTATCTCACTCTTGGCATTAAAAATAGGATCAGGCTCTGTTTCTTTTTAGTCTTTCCGCACAACGACATGTTGGAAAGAAATTATGTAAAGGAGATCATGACTCTATCAGTCAACATAACTCTCTGAAAGTGGAATAGAATAGGACTAAATTTGGTTGGCAGGGAGATGTCAGCTTAAAGAAAAAAATGAGTTAAAATTGGCTATATGCCAGAGACTGTCGACCAAAATAAAAGATACCAACAATGAAAACCCCAGAAATTTTCTCCTAATACAACCTCATGGATTTGGCAGTTGGGCAGCAGTGCTAAATGTTGCCAACTCCTTCTTTCTAATCATTTTTCCTCCAAGGACAGCTATTATTAAGTAGTCAGAAAGAATTCCAGAAGCCATGTTCTGAAATGCTTTTCCAACTTTGTTATTATTTCCAAACCAAGAAATTATATAAAGGACAAGGGGCTCAGTTTGTCATCGAAATAACTCTCCCTAATCTGAAAAAATTTAGGATGAGGAGAGAAGATGCAAAAATCAATAGTGAACTAAAAAAATGTCTCCAGTTATCCAGTATCAAAGACTTCACATTACTTATGCTCTTTGGATATAGATTATATATGGATGATTGCAATGAAGTATCGTCCAGGGGAAAAATGGTAAAGGTAGCTTCATGTAAAGCTGAACCAACGACATCAGCAGAATGGAGAGCCAGTGAGATCAGATGTTTGATCATTCCTGTCCAAACAAGGAGAGGATTTGAGATTACCTGCTTCTCACAAGGAATTGCAAGACAGTAGTATCTGGAGGGTTTAGAGTCTGGAAGATGAGGGAATAACTATCTTGCTGAATATGCAGTTAGCACTTTGAAAAGGACACAAAATTCTTCCTGTTCTAAGGATGTACTAAGCAAATACTTCCTTTTCTAATAACTTTTTGAAATTGCTTATTAACTGTTTTTCTGCTATGAGGAACCTTGAGATCCATGTTTTACAGTACCAGGTACGTTTTCTTAAATCTTTAGTGAAAGTAGTTTCAAATGTAAATTTAGGGACTTAAATTTCTTTTGAATAAATAGCAAAAGTGATTGGGAAGTTTATTTTAGAAAGTTACAAATGGACTATGGGTCCAGATAAATTTCAAATAGGATTTTGAAATTAGCTATAAAGTATCGTTCCCAAAAGAAAAATGTATTTGTTTTGAGTTCTTTTTTAAAAAGCATAAGATTAAAACTTGGACACTAAAGGGAATTAGAAGGAATTAAAGACTACAATTAAAAGAGGTGATCACTCAAACTTGACCTACAAATACAAAATTAATACAAAATTATTTACAGGGACAAACATCAAGATTGTTAGAAGAAAAGGAAGAAATATAAAATTGATTTATTTAATCAGGGTTAATATAGATATAGATATGAGCTATGATGGCTCAGTGGTTAGAATGAAGTATTTCAGGCTAATTCTGCTGACTGCCAGCAGTTTGATTCTTACCAGCTCAAGGTTGACTAGCCTTCCTCCTTCTAAGGTCAGTAAAATGAGAACCCAGATTGTTGGGGCAATATGCTGACTCTGTAAGCAGTAGAGAGGGCTGTAAAGCACTATGAAGCGATATATATGTCTAAGTGCTACTATTATTGCTATATGTCATTATCTGAAACCCTTAATGTATTGTTGGTGTCATTATGACTGAAATGTTTTGTAAATTTATTTATAGATAAGAGATAGGGTATGGGAAGAAGAGATCATTTGTTGTATTTTAAGATAAAGTGTTACTAAATTATTTATAATTCATTTTTATATATTTCTTTTTTTCTTTACAATATTCTTTTTTTTTTTGAATTTTTGATTAAAACAGAAAATAAAATGTACTTTTAAATCTCTAAATATGTCACAAGGAAGACTAACACAAAGTTTATTTCATATAAAAATTAGCACATGCTGAGTCTATTTGAAAACTTCCCCTTCTGTAGCAACAACAGCAATTCACTTGAAAGTATCAATTATTATTGTGCATTCTTTATTGTCATCAACAATTTTAGTATCACCATCTTAAAAGTTCTTTGAGAAATCCTTCCAAGTATTTTTTTAAAGATTGAATTGCAACTGATATTTTTTCATCTAATATCTCTACAAAACTGCATGTGTTAGCATTCTGTTGGCAGAAGAAACAGCAGTATCTCCATGGAAATGTAACTTCAACATTTATCTGCTAAACCAAAAATCTTCACTTTTCAAATTTAAGCATTTTAGAGGTTTAGCTTTCTATCTTGTTGCTGTTTATATATAGCATTTGCAAACCACTTATGCATTACATTGTGTAATCTCATGTACTATCTGTCCAAAAGGCTTGCTTATATTCAGCACTTTCTCACTAAAGAGAAAATGGTACTGCCACTGCTGTTTCCATCATTCAAGAGCTTTTCCATCAAAAATACTTTTTCATCATTCAAGTAATAGTTATCACTACACTCTATATAGGTGATAATTCAAGGATTTAACTAGCTCCATCTTTTTCTTCTGTTAGATTCACAGGCCATGTTCTGTTAAATCCCGATGCTTTTAGACTTAAAAATCAAGGAAATTATTTTAAGCATTAATCTGCACGGGGAGATTATGAAGGGCAGTAAAAGGATCGATTTAATCAGAACAGTTTTATTTGCCTGATAATTATTTTTATTCCCCTCCTCCCTTCCCAGCAAACATTGCCATCTGAAGGAAAAAATAACAACAGCTTCTCACTTCCTAGTAGGATAATGGGAGTAAAAGAGCGGAGGTGTGATTTCATGATCACAGCAAGCTGTGTTTTATTCAGAATTTTAACTATAATGTTCAAAAAGTGTTCTGTAACCACATGGAAACCATGGCATGGGGAACAGATTGTAGGAGGGAGATTGGGAGGTGGGCTAAGGAGAAAATATATTAAAAGAAATCAGAAAGTATTTTTGCTTATGTAATATGACCACAATGCAGCTCTGATTTTATACTCAAATAAAAAGCACTATGGATAGTGAAATACTCTGCCTTCTTATCATTCTCCCAAAAAGTATGATTTGTATTATATGTCTAGTATTGGAAAATATTGGGAGTTTCTAGTTTTGGAAATTTGAAATGCAGCAATATTCCATGCAGTAAAGGGAAAATGTGGTCATAAGACTAGAATGCATAAATTCGTTCCTTCTTGCCTTAAACGCTACAAAAATTATATTGCAGTGTCTTTTTAATGCAGTCAGTTTTGGGCTATTATCTGAGATTGAAAAATCAGAGGCAATTTAAATAAATGGAAATAAATCCATACTGATTAAAGAGTGTTCTGATTCATAAAATGCAGCTCAAACTTCTCTCACCTAACAGATCTAGTATTTCAGTAGTACAAGATTTTACATTTTTGCTGGACATTTGAAGTGATCTTATTTGCCAAGATGATTAATTCTAGCCTTCTTATGATTTTGCAAACTCTGCAAAGATGGGTAGAATGTTTTTATGTGGACAACAAGTGACAAGACTGATATAACCACTAGACAAAGTTAGACAGTTGTATAAGGAAAATTAACTTGCTTCATTATAATATTGATTTAATTTTAAATTAATTAAATTAAACAAATTTTCATTTCCTAGATCTATATATGTACTAAGAATCTGGACTTCTAAAAAATTTGCAATGCAGTTTACAACTGAAAAATATGCAATAAACTTACATTAAATAAAATTACTTGCAAAAATAAGGAATGCTTTCTGAAAAATAAATATTAAAAATGGCATAATTACAGAAAAATGTGCTCCAAAATCTGTATTGGAAGAGTTAAAGTTGCATGACTTTTCAAGTGGGTAATTTGGAATGCTTCAATAATAATAATAATAATAATAATAATAATAATAATAATAATAATAATAATAATAATAATAATGATTCAGATTCAGAAACAGGAATGGAATATGAATTTATGATTTTAAAGATTAGAAATTATGTATATCCGTTCTCTATTCCTTGCAATCTATTAGTCTGATTTGAGCAAAATATTTGCTATCACCAGTATTAAAACAAAAAATGATTTAATTTTAATAAAAGCCAAATTAATTAAAGTTTTTAATATATGAAGAAAAAAGACAGATGATCTTCAATTTCAGCAATGTATTTCAACAGAAACATTTAAAAAAGACAACTGTCACTCTTCTGCAGAAAACAAAAAAAAAAAAGTCAGGGAGAGCTAGATCTAGTCAACAGGAATGTTCAGAAAATGAGTATTAACCTTTTTGGGAATGTCTACCATCTTATCCAATATCTATGCCAACTGATGGCAATGAGAGTAGAACAAAGTCTCAGGTGTAGATGGTGAGATTCATGGGCATTTGTCTTTTCATGTAACAGGGAACCACAAAAACAACTTATTATTCATAGCTTGTAATACACAGTATTTACCCAAACTGTAACTTAGACAACATCGTATCAACTGGTAAGACATGCACACTCCTTCTCATTTCCATAATTGGTGGTCCAGAAATTTCACCATCTGATTTTTTTTAAAAAAAATTGTATCCTATAATAATTAAAACAGACTTACTTGAGGGTTGTGAGCTCTGTAAGTGATGGCTGGGTGGCCTTAAGATAGCTTTCTCTGCGTGCAGCAATCTTTGGAGATGGCTTTGGGCTAGTGTCTGAGTCCCCACTGTCATCGTCTCCCATGGCTTTAATGTAACTGCCACTACGCATTCGCCGACAAGGAATTTCTTCATCTTTGCCATGAGGAGTATATCCAGACCATTCATCTTGAGGAACCTACAATGCAAACATTAAATCTCTTCAGTTTTCCCAAAGAAGTCTGATGCTAAATCCAAGCTTGTCAAACTCTCCTAGAAGCAGTGTAGGGTTAGGGGAAGCCATAGCTGATTATTTGCGTATATCAAGGTACATTATACCATAAAGTAAAATTTTGTGCACATTCCTTGCAATAGTCATCACAAATGAACTGCTTATACTGTTCAGCAGAATGTGCATATCTAATAAATGAAACATCAAGTTTTCATTCTGCATTACTGAAGTTTTTGTATGCTAACCTGATAATATCCTTAACCTAATCTGGTGGACAAAGTGACAAAGAGACACAATCAAATTCTCAAAACTGTTTTGCCTTGTCCTTTTTGTGGATAGAGAAGTAGCACTAACTTCTCCAGGATTCAGCTCCTTTGAGCTATGAAATGGGAATTTTATCAAAAGCTTAATGGGATACATAAACATGGTATTGTGACATGTCTAAAACTAAAATTTCTAGGATCTAATCTGGTTCAGTCATCAGGACCAGAGGTTTAGTCTTCTGAGCTTTTGGACTCGTGTTGGAACCCATCCCCAATGAACTTCTCTCTAGCAGAACTTCCCTGAGAATCAGCTCCAGCACAAGTCCAAAAGTTCAGAAGACTAAACCTCTGGTCCCAGTGACTGACCCAGATTAGATCCTTCAACTTTATCCTGGGACACATATATTTGCCTTCACTCGTTAAGATTTCTAGCTGGTCTTGGATTTGCTGATTAAATTTATAATTATAATACAAAAAATTATCAGTCTGGATTTATTAATCCAGAAATTTATAGATTAATTTAAGATTTACAATTATTGTGATTCAAATCTTCAGAAGGAATCAGTTGGGTTCCATCTGATGAAATTAAATATTAGAAAAATGAAATCAAAAATAGGAAACATATCCCAGAATCCCTTTCTTCTGGATACTGATCTACTATGCCTATTACAATAACATTGATTTAAATTTACAGGCAGTGTTCAGGTTACAATAACAAATGGTAATGAAATTTCCACCTCTAAACAATGCAGTCATAAAGCACCGTGTCATGTAATAGCAGCTCAGCTATGACAATTACAGTAGTCCCAGTTGCCATGGTATCCTCAGAAGCACAAAGGTCATTAAATGGGAAATAGTGGAAGTTCAAAGCATGCTGGATAGGCGCTGAGAGCTGCAGGTGAGAGTTATGGGGGGTGACTGCCATGGGCAGGTGCTACAGAGTATATGTGGGTGTGCAAGTGCCGCAGGCAAGCACTAGAGAACACGTGCAATTGTGCAGGTGCCACGGTTAGTGAAAAAACAGTGGGAGGGAGAGTGACTTTCAACCTCTTGCTGGTTTCTCAATTGACTTTGCTTGGGGTAAGCTGTCAGGGAAGGTTATAGTGACCATGGGACACTGTGACTGTTGTAACAGTGAACCAATTGCCAAGTACCCAAATTGTGATCATGTGATTACGGGATGCTACAATGTTTGCAACTTTATGGACTGGTAAATAGGCTCCCTCATTCAGTACCATTGTAACTTAGAATGGTCACTGAACCATTGCAGGTATCCTGAGTACTGTTCATATAAGGTAAATTCTTGCAGGGTAAGATACCATTTATTGAGAACATTTGTTGCCCTTCCTTTGCATTTCTGTTGATTGATAGGACTGGAGAAGCAATTTAAATGTAAAACAGATTTTCTTTGACTCTCATAGATAGTATCCATAAAGGTAGGAAAAGATGAAACATGCATCTCAATCTTGTGATTTCAGTGCAAATCCAAAATTGTGGAGCTTTTTCAATCTTGGCATATTTATAGTAAGCTGCAGAAGCCTCTGTCAATAGATTTAAGAAACTTATTTCCCTATT
This sequence comes from Notechis scutatus, assembly GCF_049901735.1. Lineage (NCBI taxonomy): Eukaryota > Metazoa > Chordata > Lepidosauria > Squamata > Elapidae > Notechis > Notechis scutatus. Next base: position 160,683,632 of record NC_142011.1, on the reverse strand, counting down.
CCCATGCATGGAGCATCAACCCAAGTGTTGCTCCCAAAATGGCATTTAGAGTATAACAGAAATATAAATATGAGTACGTGCAATTGATTACTTCAATGACTCTGTCAAAGAAAGTTACTCTTACTGATCCTAAAAAAAAAGACTGGAACATAGAAAAAAAGATGTTCTCCCTTATCTTACAAATCAAACAATCTATGCACTTTACTAGCAATAAAGAGAATTGCTATATTAGTGTGAAGTAATTACGGACAATGCAGCATTCTAAAGGTTTATGAATACATTTTATTAAAATTGTTTAATATACAAGTTTAATATCTACATTGTATAGCCTGAAGACCCATGCAGGGAGTATTAATTCCAAAGCAGCATCAACCTAACATTCTGAGATCTTAATTGCTATTTTACTGTTATGGTTGAAGACAACAATTGGTTTCTTTGCATCATATCTATATTATGTTTTTCTAAAATAAAGCAGGGAGCCAGTAGTGGTTAAAGCATCAGGCTAGAAACTGGGAGATCATATGATTAAGTCCTGCCTTATGCCCAAAGCCAGCTTGGGTGACCTTGGGCCAGTCATTTTCCCTCAGCATTAGGAAGGAGGCAATGGAAACTAGTTCTGAAAAACCTTTCCAAGAAAACTGCAGGGATTTATCCAGGCAGTCACTGAGAATCAGACACAACTGGACAGAAGAAGAAGAAAAGCACTCTGCATCAATAAGCAGTGAATGTTTATAAAATAAGTACTTTGTATTCTTTTTTAAAGTATATTTCAAACCCTTAGGGTTCAATTTACCGTACATCACTTTTCTCCATAGCTACAAGTGTTGACTGCAATGTGTAAAGATATTCTCCCCAAAATAGCTTCTGTTCCTGTTTTCCCCACACTTGAACTTTACAGCAAAATAATACGTAACACAAATGAAAGACTTAGTCCTTTAATTGTTCTTTAAAAAACATCTCTTTTTAAAGAGATTCCATTTACTTAGTATTTTACCTTGGAAGAAGCAGCAGAAGCTGGTGCAACCAAGTTAGACAAAGATTCTATTCTACAGCAGTGTTTTTCAACCTTGGCAATTTGAAAATGTGGACTTCAATTCCCAAAATTCCCTAGTCACCATGACTACCTGGGGAATTCTAGGAGTTGAAGTCTACACATCTTCAAATTGTCAAAGTTGAAAAACACTGTTCTATAGTATCCCAGGTGTCAAATCAACAATTTACTTGCTTTCCCAGTTGGGCATTGGAGTTGGTGAAACAAGGTGTAGAAGATCTTAAAGTCATTTCTACTAGTATGCCAATTGTTCTATTTTGAGGAATGATCTGGACCCCTTTTGAGACTGGTCTATTTTTGAAATAGTTAGAATGACCCAAATACTCAGAGGTCATTTCTCTATGCAGATTTTAGTTAATCCGATATTGTCCTCTTTCCCCAACATTGTCTTTCCATAGTTTTAGAAAAAAACAAAGAGAATCCCCATTCCTAGAACTGTCTTTTTGGTGTGGGATTTAATTTGATTGCTATAAATATAAAGATGACTACTGAAAAAAAAAACCATTAGGACAAATGGATAAATCTATTATTTAACATGTTGAATTTGTTTAAGACTGTAATTCTATTTCTGGAATGTATCAGTATCATCTTCCAAAGTTAATTACATGTATGGTGATCTTCTTTCCCTTTTCATCCTCGTAAACCTTGTAAGATATGTAAATTGAGACAAAATGAAAGAGACAGAAGAAAATGTCCATCCTAAGAACTCTGTGGCAGAGTAGTAATTTGAAATTGGCACCCTCTGGTTCCAGCCCAACAGTCTAAGCATTATCCCACACCGGCTCATTGTACCATGAATAAAATTAAGCCAACCTACAAAACAAGAACTATCTTTTTGTCCTTAAGAATTTGAAAGACTGAAAGAAAAAAACAAATTATGGTACATTTTTATTTCAGGTATCAATATTATGCACCTTATTACAGTATATTTTTTAAAATCACTTAAGAAAAAAAATGAAACAAATCTGTTTTTCTCAGGAGTTTAGTACAAGTACAAATTTCTTACAGTTATGAAATCCATATAGTGTTTGGCTGCAAGCACATAATCTAAGTCAAATAAAGTATTTAATAAAATAAGCATAAGTCACCATTTTCTCTATCTCCCATCCAAAATAAAATTTCTCTAATATAAATATTTTTATCATGTATGTATGCTGAGTGATTTATTATATTCTTAGCAAGGAATTCACTATTGTTTATTATTTACTTAAACATACAACAGATAAATTATATTTTAATACTGTTAAAATGCATGGAGTATGATATCCTTTTTTCTATAATTCACTTTGAATTAAGCTGATGAATGAAATAATGAACTGCACAGCACATCCTTCTAAGTAAACTGTAGATTTTTTTGTATTGCTTCAATACAATTCGAGTCCTAAATAAAATAAAATAACAATAAACCAACAATCAAAGTAAAATAGCAGAGTAATTTCTTAAAAATCTCTACCCCAGTTGAAATATAAATACATGCATTATACATTCTTCTAAAATAGATTTCCTCCCTCCATGATTTTGGTTTTTTTTTTGGGGGGGGGGGGAAATCTTATCTCTTATAATTTTTATGATCTTACCTCGTATGGTGAAAAAGCAAATAGACTTGTTTTGTAGCATAACAAGTTCATTATTCATATCAGTTCTGCTATACTTTAGTGCAGCTGGGAACATTTAAGCTTCTTTTGGGCTTCGTGACGGCAAATCTGAGTTTGAAAATAAACAGGAGGTCTAGGAAGGAGGAGTGGTTGGCTATCGCTCAACACAGGAGAGCAACTTGAACTTTCTATTAATATGCAAATATTTAAAGGAAGTGAAATTACACTACTGAAGAACAATGACTAATGATTGCTCAGTATAGATTTTCCAATCTATGCCTTTTAGGAATTATTATGGGTTTTATATGTACTATTCAATATTATTTAGTTGTTGACTTTGCTCTTATTTAAATCTATACATTTAGAGTCATTCTATAAAACAAAATGTAACATTTGTGCTTATTCCTAAAGATTGCATGTTAAAGTAGATTTTTTAAACTTATATTAACTATTAAACAGATGTCAATACATGAATGGATGTCATCTCTAAAAAGCTATTTGAGATTCTGAGGATAACATGTTATTGATCTAGTAATCCTTTCCCTTCCCTTCCTTTCCCTTCCTTTCCCTCAATCATGTTTTTTATTAGAAAGAAACCATACTTGTCCTGTCTTTACTAAAGGTTAAATATAGGCTTTACTAAATGTTAAACATATTTGTTTTTGTTTTGTTTTGTGGTTTCTTTCAGGGGAAAGGGAAGTATAGTAGAATGAGTGGCAGAACCCGTGGCCAGAGTTAAAAGATGGATCAGCCTAAAATTCCTACGTAATCACAAGCAAACTAAGTCCAACTTCATTGAATTTTGTTGACCCTTATCTAATGCCAACTGTTAGTTGAGAAGATTATTGTGCATAGATATGTTAGGGAGGTTGCATGCATGCTTATTTTTTATTCATTTTACATGAAGTTCTGGAATAAAAACAATGTGATGTAACAATAAAAAGCTGTTATAATAACTGAATTTATGTTAATTATGTAATTTAAAAATATTAGCTGTGAAATCTCTTATGATAAACCTCATGTGGTCAACTAAAGCAAATAAGTTCGAAAAGGAATTGGTCTTAAAAATGATTGATTGAACATTATAGTTAACACAAATCTTTCCCCTCTTCACAATCAATATTATACATGGGACTATGGGCAGAAATTGCATTTATAAAATACTCCTTCTAGATACAGCTTCTATAGCTGCACGTATACAGTGTTTTTTCTGTTATGAAACAAAAAAGTGAAAAACCAAGCTGAGTTGTGCAGTTTGTTCTTAAGCGTTACTTTATAATTTGGAATTATAGAACCTTAGATTTTCACAATAATTTAAAAAGGGGAGAAAGAGTAATTTACAAAATAATTCTGTCTGCTCATAACAACTTAGAGGACAGAATGGAGAAAGGTCAATAAATATCACTGCTTTCAAAAGCCACCCTCATAAAGTCTATGAGAGTGAAGTGCTATGGAACACCCACATCATATTTGCAGTTTTGTTTTCAGTCATTCTATCAAAATAGAATATTTCTGGTGATAAAAAAATAAGAAAGTAAAATACCAAATGCCAACTTTATCTGGATGATCTATGAACTGGCATGAACCATGCATATAGCACACTGAAAATTAATCTGGATGCAGCCAAAATTCTTCAGACTGTTCCCATTAAAAGCTCTTTTAATATTATGAATATTATTGTGTACCTTTCCAGGATTCTCCTCATTGTAAACTTTTTGATATACCATTATTTTCTTAATGTTAAACCTGTTTAGGTTTACACATAATCCCTCCTGAGCATCTGGAAAGTTTTCAAAACATTCCGCCCCTCCAGCAAACCTGAGGATACCCTTCCCACATCTGCATACAGTCTTGTTTTATGTATTGCTATTGTTTTAATGGGTTTGCAAAATGTTTTAATTCCTGGTTTTATTATATGAAGTTCAGGGTACCTTCAGGTGAGATGGGCAATTACATAAATCTGGCCAGCAAATAAATAAATAAAATGTGTCTATTTTCCATTTTTGTATATTTAAATTCAACTAAGGAACTAAGGAGAAATTATGTAATGGTACAATGGCTTGCCTTCAGAAGTTGTGGGTGCTCCATCACTGGAGGCTTTTAGGGACTGGACATCCCTTTGTCTGAAATGGTATAGGATTTCCTGCTCAAGGAGGGGGTTGGACTAGATCCCTTCCAACTCTGTTATTCTATGTTCTAATATTTATTTTTCTTCTGAGCTTGGATTTTAAGCACCCCCAAAATGTTCCACTTCTTGTGCCTTTTTGTATCCCCAACTGATTCCCTCTCAGGCCTTAGGCCTGATTCCCACTCCATCAGGCAAAACACTCTTCCACCATATCTTTTGAAGAGCTCCAGGGCCTTCCAGAGTGCTGGGATGACTTCCTTCTTTACAGGTCCGAAAGTGGCTGCCATTTTGTCCTGCCCACAAAAGGGTAACTGCATTCAAGACACTGCTGCATGGGCCAGGGACAAACTGCATCATTTTGCTGCCTTTGAACAGTGCTGCAGAAGCTTTCTACAATGTTCAGAAGCTTCTTCAGCACTGTGCAGATCTCTCTAAGATAGCAAAATAAACCAATTTCTCTGGGGGCCGCCATTTTGTCCTGCCCACAACCAGGCAGGTCAAAATGATGGCTGCATTTGGATAGCTGCCACATGGCCACAGGGACACATGGACTGCTCTCCTTCTAAAACACGAGGTCCAGAGAGCTTCAGATGGTGGACATGTGAGCAGGAGGCCCAAGCACTGCAAGGTGCTGGTAGGGTAGGATGAGATGGTGGGAGACAGGTAGGAGGGCACTACAGCAATCCTGTGGTGAGTCATAAGTGCAAAAGACCACAGACCCATTGTAATTTTGAAGTTGGGTCATACGTAGCTTTTGGGGCAGGTCTGTTGTAATTTTGAATGTTCATTAATGGCCTGCCATACCTTGAGGGTTATGTGTATGTTGTCATTGAATAAGTTTTGTCCCCGATAACTATGTAGTTTGCCATTAATAGGACACAAAACAACCTAATTCAACAAATTACTTATACTAAGAACTTTAGAATAAGATTTCATCTATCTGACAGCATAGAAGAAAACTATGACAAACTGCAAGAGACGTGAAACAACAGAAGCAGCTAAAATTTGTCCATATCATTTGATAGGTAGCGTAATGGTTAGAATGACTCATTATTCCACACTCAACTGCTACAGTCGGCCTCAGTGAGATTTAAAATACAACATGTACAAATCACCCCAAATGATAGCAGGAAATAATGTCACATGTCATTAGTGGAAACAAGCTTTGTACTCAAGTCAGAGGGGAAGGAATCAAGCTTTATTTATTTATAGAAACGAGACAATTCAAGGCAAACAAGTCCAAAAAAATATGTAAAATGTGACTTATGGATTTTTCCCCCACCCAAAATATTCCACCTTAGTACCATTCCCACTTCAGCCTCAAGACTGATCCATTCAAGGCAATCTTTCTTTTTGCTAGTTTTCCCCCCACAAGAACAAATTTGGGATGATTTTAATTTTCTGCTGAAAGAGAGAAAGACATATGGACAGGGGCTGAAAAGAATAACCAGGTCAGGAAAATATTATGTTTTTCAATGGTGTTTTTCCAAGTCTTTTACCAGTAGTAAAGGGCTCCTGCATTTTCTTTTGTGGAACAAAAGAAATGTCTTTTCAATAGAAAATGTTTATTGAAGGCAGATGGAAGTGTTTTTGGCTCTTTGGGTATGGGGTCTCTGCATGTAAGTGTGTGACAGAGCAAATTGAATCAGGATGGACTCCTATGAGTTGCCTCTCTGTGGTGTTTCTACTCTTGCTCTTGTTGCATATATGAAATTATATCTGAATGATACAAATAATTTGATGGCACTGCAATGGACAACTCAGAAGTTCCAGAGGAGAATTAATGCTTATATAAACAAGTACTATATTTGTCCACATGTGCACATACATTCTTTTTCTCTTTAAAAAAGAATGATATTCAAGTATTGCTCTATTCAAAGCAGTTTGGCCAAATTCATTGCATTTATTTAAGATTTAAGAAGGGTAATGGGCATTTTCCTCCACACAGGCCTATATGAACTGCCATGAAAGTTCATTCCAATCACTCTTAAGATGGGTATTGTTGCTTATGCACTGCAAGCTAAGTGATTGCCATATACTGTCAGAGTGTTTGCAGCATGACTACTATTGAGAGACAACCCAGAAGCAAAACACAGCACACACAGAAGCTTTGTCTTTTAACAGTGGTTTATATACAAGACAGCTATATACGTACATACATACATGTGATAGGCAAATACCTGGCAATCAGTCTTCTTTACTCTGCACAGAGAGCCACAATGGAGACAGAACACAAGGAGAGAGAGGTATGCCTTCTCATGGCCTCAAATATATAGATAGCTTTTTAAAGTGATAAAACCCTGTGGGACCCATTCTCAGTATTAAAGCGGCAATAATCATGCTGATTCATCCTCATTGCATCAGCCTTACAACAGCTGGTCAGCTATTAAATCTCAATATCTTGACATATACTTAGCTAATTGTCTGCATATCTTGTTAATATGTAGCAGTCCAAAATTTCTCATATTTTTAAAAGTTTTAATATTTAAAACTTTCAGACTCCATCCTTTCCCAGGGAGATAACACTGCTTGCTAGGAATTAAAAGAAAGATCATCTTGAGATCCAATGGGAATAAAACTAATTTTATTTCCAATGGAGTCTGGCCAAAACATTCACCATCAGGAATACAATTGATGTTTTTCTTTCTTGCTCCCCACTACTAACATAAGGGATTAAATTTTTGACAAGAAAGTGACTGAAGAAAACAGTTTAGCAACCTAAATTTTGGGCTCAATTGTAGTTGTAAGTCAAGAACTACCTGTATTCAGTAGCAACAATCAAAATGTAGTATACTTACTCTGGTCTGCTAATCATATGTGTATGTGTGAGTGTGTGTTTATGTATGTATGTATGTATGTATGTATGTATGTATGTATGTATGTATGTATGTATATAACTATACATAAAATCTTATGGATACATAGCTATTGCATAGGTTTTAGAAGAGAATAAAAATAACAACAATTACAGATACAAGGCAATTGAACACTAAAACATCTAAGGAACATACAGGTAGTCCTCGTGTTATGACCACAACTGAGCCCAAAATTTAGGTTGCTAAGTTAAGTGAGTTTTCCCCCACTTTATGACTTTTCTTGTCACAGTTGTTAAGTGAATCATTGCATTTGTTAAGTTAGTAACATGGTTGTTAAGTGAATCTGGATTCCCCATTGACTTTACTTGTCAGAAGGTTGCAAAAGCTGATCACATGACCCCAGGACACCACAACCATCATAAATATAACCACTTGCAAAGCATTTGAGTTTTGATCACATGACTGTGGGTCACGGTTGTAAGTGTGAAAAACAGTCAAAAGTAACTTTTTTCAGTGCCGTTGTAGCTTTGAACAGTCATTAAATGAACTATTGTAAGTCGAGCAACTTAGGGCTATACTTTATTGCTTTTTGAAAAGAAAATCTCTATCATCTTTTATAAACTGATTAAATTGGCATTGTATTTTCCTTCACAACTGGTAATAGGGCAGATGCTTTTCTTTAGTTTAGAGACAATCTAGTTAGTTTATTTTATTGTCATTGCACCTCGTACCACGAAATCAAACACCATCTTCAGTGCACATTATGATCATGAAAATAAACACAAACACACATTCTTCACCGTCCACACATTGAACCGAAAACCCAGAACACTGCACCAACACTGCACTATATAGTATAATTCAAAAAAGCTGCTGCCCTGGGATAGAAGCTGTTCTTCACCCTATTTGTGCTTGTTTTTAATATTCTGTACTGTCTGCCAGATAATAATAGTTCAAAAAAAGGGTGCCCAGGATGAGATGGATCTTTGAGAATGTTTTGAACTTTCTTAAGGCAGTGGGAGCTATAAAGCTCTTCCAAAGAGGGGAGAGGGCAACCAATGATCTTCTGGGCAATGACATTAACTCTCTGGAGTGCTTTCCTATCTGCCACTGTGCAATTGGCAAACCATACAGAGGTGCAGTAAGTTAAAATACTCTCTATGGTGCAGCGGTAGAAGGTCACCAGCAGTTTTTCATTCAGTTGTTTAGGCCCACAGGCAAATAATACATGGAAAATAACAATTTAGTTTTCAGATGACAAGAATGCTACAGCTGCTGCTTCACACCAACTGTTTTGTGAAGCTGCCTCTCATTCATCAAGGCATTCAAAATCAAAACTTAAACCACTCACTTTCTCCTAGCCCAGCTCTCTTCGTTGTTGTGGGGAAAATAGGAAGAGGAAGAAGTATTAGATATGTTCACTGCCTTGAGTTATTTATAAAATAATACAGGTAGTCCTCGACTTACAACAGTTCATTTAGTGAATGTTCAAAGCTACAATGGCACTGAAAAAGTGACTTATGACCATTTTTCACGTTTACAGCCTTTGCAGCATCCCCATCATTATGTGATCAAAATTCAGATGCTTGACAACTAGTTCATACTTATGACCATGACTGTTTCTCAAGATCATATGATCACCTTTTGCAACCTTTTGATAAGCAAAAATCAATGGGGAAGCCAGATTCACTTAACAGCCATATTACCAACTTAACAACATCAGTGATTCACTTAACAACTGTGACAATAAAGGTCGTAAAATGGGGCAAAACTCATTTAACAAATGTCTTTCTTAGCAACAGAAATGTTGCCCTCCATTGTGGTCATTAATCAAGGATTACATGTATAGGTGGGATTAAAAAAATAAAAGAAACCCCACCAGTATGCAAAGAATCTGAATTTGATCTTCATTTCTTTATTGTTCTATCTCACTTGCATGGCTTTAAGTATTTTGTATGTGCAATGACTGGATACAGGAAATGAAACTTGTTACTCAAAGAATTTTAAACCAGAGTTAGTGTTTACAGTTGCATTTTTAAGGGAAAGAATGTAAAATGGAAAGAGTCAAAGTACAGTATCAACAGTCTTCAACTGTCAACTAGAAAGGGAGGAATTGGGAAGTTGAAAGGAAGGTCATGTCAGAATTGAAATCTGGTTCTTTAGCTAATATTTTATTTTGTTTTGATACTGTCTTTATTATTTCTATAAATAACTCAAGGTGGCGGACGTATCCAACACTATTTTCCCAACAACAATCTGTGAGGTCGGTTGAGCTAAGAGAGAGTGACCCGGCTGGCTTTTATGGCTAATATGCAGAGGTGGTATTCAG